>NC_137097.1:84002326-84012826 GCF_949357685.1 Gobio gobio
CACAAGCAGTTCAGTCTTTGCAAGGTTGAGTTGCAGGTGATGTTCCTTCATCCAGGCAGAAATGTCTGTTAGGCAGGCCGCGATACGAACACCAACCGATGGATCATCTGGTTGAAATGAGAAGTAGAGTTGAGTGTCGTCTGCATAGCAGTGATAGGAAAAGCCATGTTTCTGAATGACCGATCCCAGTGATGACATGTAGATGGAGAAGAGAAGTGGTCCAAGCACTGAGCCCTGTGGAACTCCAGTGGCTAGATGATGTGACTTAGACACTTCACCTCTCCATGACACCCTGAAGGACCTACCTGAGAGGTAAGACTTGAACCACTGGAGAGCAGTTCCTGAGATGCCCATCTTCATGAGAGTTGACAGGAGGATCTGGTGGTTAACTGTGTCAAAAGCAGCAGACAAATCCAGTAAGATAAGTACCGTGGATCTGGAAGCCGCTCTTGCCTGCCTCAGTGCCTCCGTAACCGAGAGCAGGGCAGTCTCAGTTGAGTGGCCGCTTTTGAAGCCTGATTGGTTGATATCCAGGAGGTTGTTCTGTTCAAGAAACGTAGAGAGCTGGTTAAAAACAACTCGCTCGAGTGTCTTTGCAATGAAAGGCAGAAGGGATACCGGTCTGTAGTTTTCTAAAAGTGCTGGGTTCATAGAGTGTTTCTTAAGCAGTGGGGTTACCCGAGCCTGCTTAAATGCTGTGGGGAAAGTCCCGGTGTGAAGAGAGGTGTTGACAATGTGAGTGAGTGCAGGAGTAACAGAAGAAGAAATGGCCTGAAGGAGGTGAGTGGGGATAGGGTCAAGCGGACAGGTAGTGGGGTGGTTGGAAAGGATGAGTTTGGAGACTTCAGCTTCAGAGAGCATAGAAAAGGAGGGGAGTGTATGTGTTATGGTTGTTGAGATGTGCGTGTCGGTTTGTGGTGCGGAGAATTGGCTGCTGATGGAGGAGGTTTTTTGTGTGAAAAATGATGCAAAGTCATCAGCTGTAAGAGTTGATGAAGGAGGGGGGGGAGGAGGACAGAGGAGCGAAGAGAACGTTCTGAAGAGTGCACGAGAGTCAGAGCAGTTGTGTATTTTGTTGTGATAGTATGTAGTTTTAGCAGTGGAGACGTTACTATTTACGGAGACGTTAGATATTTTGTTGTAAATTTGAAAAGTAATGCGTTACTTTACTAGTTACTTGAAAAAGTAATATTATTACGTAACTCAAGTTACTTGTAATGCGTTACCCCCAACACTGCTTACGCATGTCTGAGTTCGCAGATGCTGATGCTCCAATTCAGTTGACGAACCGGATGTTCCGTAGCGGTCGATCGCTGGTCTATGATAACTAATAATGTGCATACAGTGGCGTTCTAAGTCCACGTCAGCCTATCATTCTGTTCTATGGGTTACCGCGGTAACAGACGCGAGTACTTCACTAACAAGAGCAAGTCTCACGTCAGACTCAGATCAATCGCTTCATGAGGACTATCTGGGCAAGTTATCAAAGACACGGCTGTGGTTTTCATCACCATTCTGGCGACATCACTACATCAGCATTCATCACAGTGATATTATGCATTCCGATGCCGATTGGGTGTAGTATCTTACTCTTTTTCAACTTTGTCGAAGCATGTCTGTAGAGCACACACATGCATCGTATGAGACGCGCACAGGTGTCTGCCGGTCTGCTTGTGCAACGTGATCGCTCGTTGTGACTCGCTTGTGTCCATAGTGCTCGTAAATGATTCGCATGACACCGGTTACCGTTATAGATAGTATTTTGTTAGAAAACTGAAACAGATCAGATATGCACAGCATATTTAGACTCTATCATTCTCCCTACGAATGCAAGGAAAACAACACGGGTTTTAAAGCAACATGCACCCATTTATCGGGGCTTCATGATGAACTGAGTTAAGTTGAAATCGCGATTGGGTGCAGTGTTATCAGATCGCTAAAATTCAATTTAAATCTATGCTGAGCAAATTTGCATATTTAGGTACAGCACCGACATCCGTGCTTTGATCCATTCTGATTCAATAGCATTAGATTCATCTTTCAAGCGCTGTGAGTTCGTTACATATGCAATTTAACTGACATAACATAGTTTCAAGCTTAGAAGTGTTTTTGGCTGTCATCCAGCAGAGTACATATTTTGCTCAAACATACGGGGCACCAAGTGTTGGAATGGCTTCCTTTCGTGATTCGATATGGCTTCCTTCCCTATGAGGAAGAACTGTAGCGCTCTGTGCTCATATAAAGGTGCTTTGCTTATTGCATTATAAAATGCGCTACATATTAGTTAATCAAAACGTGTATATATATTAGTAATTGTGTGCTTTTGTCTTCGCTTTCCTCCAGTTAATTTGACTCTTTGTATTTTATTCAGCTACTGATATCTGGATACCTCTTTTTATTTCTTGAAAATTAGAATTTAGTGTTAAGTCTCACTTGGTGCTTCCATATTAGGACGCCATGGCTACATTTATGAATTAAACAAATTTGTATCTTGCTTGTACTCTCAGCACCATATGTCGGGTAAGGTTTGCATACAAAACAAGGTTTGACTTAATATTCGATAGCAGTACTAATTTAATTCCGTACTCAATCCGACCCGTATACATAAAGATTGCATCGTACAGCATCTAAATCGCAGCACGGGAATACAATTATTCAAATCTTTTATGAATACAGTGAGCAGAGTGCACTCCCTTTATAAACGCATTAAACTGTCAAATGCTTCAGTTCAGATAAACTCCAGTGGAAACTGCTATGGTCAATCTGACTGCACCGGATCATGATCTATTGCATATTCTGCTATTCGTTGGTCAAACGTATGCACTAGAAGGCAGAATTGGCAGTAAACAAGCTCTGAACCATTCAAATCCTGATTGAGTGTTTTCTGTGTTATGTAACGCCTTCAATTAGGCATTGCATTCAAGTGCTCAACAGACATTAACATTTGTGATTTGGCGGACGCTTTTGTCCAGGGCACCTTGAGTTGCATTGGAGTGCACATTGGCATTTTTCGGGTCTTGCTTTCCCTGGGAGTCGAGCCTGTGGCTTGGCGTTGCTGTGCCACGATCTACTGTTTGAGCTACAGAAAATACACGTCTGTGACCGGTTACACTCGCATTGAATTCTATCGCGACTAACACAATATACAGGGGGATAAATATACGTTGACTGTTGACACAGTCTGCATATGCGTAGTAATTACGCATAGGCGAGGTCTCTCGCAGAAGGTGTTTTTTATTTCTTTCTCTTCACTAAAGCTGGCACACATGGTGCACTTATAGACTTGTGATTTGTCGCTTTTCAGACTGCGATCCTGATGCCACCCTGCGGGATCTCAGGGCATTTACGGCAGGCTGTATGTTAATCAGACGCACAAGGACTTGTCTGGAGTTTTACATCAACCCATTCACTTAGCGAAATAATTCAGGCCAAAACTTTTATCATGGCGTTGGTGAACATGTCAACTAACTATTAAAGACATTTTAATAAAACTATTAAAGATTTTATTCTAGGGTCAAAGGAATTTTTAGGATTGCGATATTGTCTCATACTGTCAAACATGGCCAAAATCACACAGTATTATCTTGGTTAGGTTATCAATTTTTGAATCTCGCTTTGATCTCTTTCATAGGTTCCGTAGTTGTGTCGGGTCCTATATAGCTAGTTATTGTTTTATTAGCTAGTAAAGCTAAACCATATAAAACATTATTTTCCTTTTGCAAGGGCATCGTCCGGTATTCTCAATCACATGCGCAGGTTATGTATTTGTCATGCTGTTCTGGTTTATTTTCTTTTGGGGGTTCTCTCAGCAGGTTGACGGTTAGATGGTGTTCTATTAAGATATGAGCGGGAGCTACGCCCAGGGGTTTAGAATCCTCCTAACTGCAGATGGAAAGAAATGTGAACTCCAAGTCACTGTGCATGGGCCATTCTTTCAGATTGGCGTTGCTACGAACATAGTTCAACCCGCGGAGTTGGCATCCTTTACCAAGGTCTCCCTTATCATGAAGCATCTGAATGCGGGATTCCATGATGGTTAAGATGGTATTCTTCAGCAATGCTCAAACCATCAGGCATGTTCAGTAAACTCTCCCATAATTCCAAAGGTAAAACTAAGATTACCTACTTGTCTTAACAAAAATCAGGAAAGTTCAAAGCTTTTAATTTAACTCCTAACACTTTAATCTTAAAGGTCGCTCTTCCACTTACACCGATATTCCGCTAGAAGCATGTTTTATCTGCCTTTTGGCTTTGTGTCCAAGGAAATTCACTTTAGAAACTAATCAGTTCGTTTCTATTCTCGGTCTTTTCTATTCTGATCTTCACTTCTCACTCAATTTCTTTACTCTTTTTCTTAAGCATTCTAGAATGACTCTAAAGTTTCTGGTATCACATTAACAATTCTAAGATGAAGAATAATTTCTGTCCCTTTACTTCTATGGTTAAATATCTTCACTAACGGAGCACCTCTCTAAGGCCTGGTTTCCGACCCACTTTTATACTGACCTTAAAAGCTGCAGTCTACCTCCTTCTATTCATATCAGACTTCCTACAGCTACGACCGTGGAAATTCTGGGCCAGCATTTAAGCTACTGGGCAGTTGGTGTTCTTCTGCATTCAAGTCTTCTATAAGACCAATTCTAAAATCATCCTTGAAGCTCAGCAAGCTCTCCAGTAATGGTTCAGGTAAAATCCTATGCAAATACTGGTGGTGGTTTTTATATAAAAAAAATTATAAATAAATAAAAAATGTATGTGGCCCTGCGGCCTTGTCTCTGTGGTCTAACAGGCCGTGTGGCCCGGCGGCCTTGTCTCTGTGGTCTATAAGGCCGCGTGGCCCGGTGGTCTTGTCTCTGTGGCCCTGCGGCCTTGTCTCTGGGGTCTAGCAGACCGCGCGGCCCTGCGGCCTTGTCTCTGTGGTCTATCAGACCGTGTGGCCCGGCTGCCTTGTCTCTGTGGCCCTGCGGCCTTGTCTCTGTGGTCTAGCAGACCGTGTGGCCCTGCGGCCTTGTCTCTGTGGTCTATCAGACCGTGTGGCCCGGCTGCCTTGTCTCTGGGGTCTAGCAGACCGTGTGGCCCTGCGGCCTTGTCTCTGTGGTCTATCAGACCGTGTGGCCCGGCTGCCTTGTCTTTGTGGTCTATCAGACCGTGTGGCCCGGCGGCCTTGTCTTTGTGGCCCTGCGGCCTTGTCTCTGTGGTCTAACAGACCGCGCGGCCCTGCGGCCTTGTTTCTGTGGTCTAGCAGACCGCGCGGCCCTGCGGCCTTGTCTCTGTGGTCTATCAGACCGTGTGGCCCGGCGGCCTTGTCTCTGTGGCCCTGCGGCCTTGTCTTTGTGGCCCTGCGGCCTTGTCTCTGTGGTTTATACATGTTTTATAAATAAATAAAAAAGAAGCCATCAGCAGGCGGTGTTCCAGGTTCACGCTTAATATGTTAACTCTTGTTTTTCTTCTTTGTAGGAACTCCAGGATACAAGACCGGTGGGTCTATTCTATTTACCATTTTTGGGGGTTAGGATAGGCTCCGTCCGGGTGGAAGCATTCTTCCACCTAAATTTTGGGGGTCGGCTGCGCCTCTGCCTTCATCTTCAGGCAGGATATGCAGAGTCCGGACCCTCAGATTGCTAGCTACGGACGGGGCCTATGCCAATATACTTTATTGCTTGCTGGGTTGTTAATAAATGGATTATTGTCACAGTATTTAATCTCCCGAGTCTTTCTGGCAGAAATGGAAGCTTTACCATAAGTTCTGCCGGGAAGACTTAATTGTCATGTCACTTTAATTTTATCTATCCAATCACATGCTAATACCTGGGTATAAAAGATCGGTACTTACACATGTCTAAAATTCTGGGCCAGCATTTAAGCTACTGGGCAGTTGGTGTTCTTCTGCATTCAAGTCTTCTATAAGACCAATTCTAAAATCATCCTTGAAGCTCAGCAAGCTCTCCAGTAATGGTTCAGGTAAAATCCTATGCAAATACTGGTGGTGGTTTATATATTAAAAAAATAAAAAAATAAATAAAAAATGTATGTGGCCCTGCGGCCTTGTCTCTGTGGTCTATCAGACCGTGTGGCCCGGCGGCCTTGTCTCTGTTGCCCTGCGGCCTTGTCTTTGTGGCCCTGCGGCCTTGTCTCTGTGGTCTAGCAGACCGCGCGGCCCTGCGGCCTTGTCTCTGTGGTTTATCAGACCGTGTGGCCCGGCTGCCTTGTCTCTGTGGCCCTGCGGCCTTGTCTCTGTGGTCTAGCAGACCGTGCGGCCCTGCGGCCTTGTCTCTGTGGTCTATCAGACCGTGTGGCCCGGCTGCCTTGTCTCTGTGGTCTATCAGACCGTGTGGTCCGGCTGCCTTGTCTCTGTGGTCTATCAGACCGTGTGGCTCTGCGGCCTCGTCTCTGTGGTCTATCAGACCGTGTGGCCCGGCGGCCTTGTCTCTGTGGCCCTTCGGCCTTGTCTTTGTGGTCTATCAGACCGTGTGGCCCGGCGGCCTTGTCTCTGTGGCCCTGCGGCCTTGTCTTTGTGGTCTATCAGACCGTGTGGCCCGGCGGCCTTGTCTTTGTGGCCCTGCGGCCTTGTCTCTGTGGTCTAACAGACCGCGCGGCCCTGCGGCCTTGTCTCTGTGGTTTATACATGTTTTATAAATAAATAAAAAATAAAAAAGAAGCCATCAGCAGGCGGTGTTCCAGGTTCACGCTTAATATGTTAACTCTTGTTTTTCTTCTTTGTAGGAACTCCAGGATACAAGACCGGTGGGTCTATTCTATTTACCATTTTTGGGGGTTAGGATAGGCTCCGTCCGGGTGGAAGCATTCTTCCACCTAAATTTTGGGGGTCGGCTGCGCCTCTGCCTTCGTCTTCAGGCAGGATATGCATAATCCGGACCCTCAGATTGCTAGCTACGGACGGGGCCTATGCCAATATACTTTATTGCTTGCTGGGTTGTTAATAAATGGATTATTGTCACAGTATTTAATCTCCCGAGTCTTTCTGGCAGAAATGGAAGCTTTACCATAAGTTCTGCCGAGAAGACTTAATTGTCATGTCACTTTAATTTTATCTATCCAATCACATGCTAATACCTGGGTATAAAAGATCGGTACTTACACATGTCTAAAATTCTGGGCCAGCATTTAAGCTACTGGGCAGTTGGTGTTCTTCTGCATTCAAGTCTTCTATAAGACCAATTCTAAAATCATCCTTGAAGCTCAGCAAGCTCTCCAGTAATGGTTCAGGTAAAATCCTATGCAAATACTGGTGGTGGTTTATATATTAAAAAAAATAAAAAATAAATAAAAAATGTATGTGGCCCTGCGGCCTTGTCTCTGCGGTCTAACAGACCGTGTGGCCCGGTGGCCTTGTCTCTGTGGCCCTGCGGCCTTGTCTCTGTGGTCTATCAGACCGTGTGGCCCGGCGGCCTTGTCTCTGTTGCCCTGCGGCCTTGTCTTTGTGGCCCTGCGGCCTTGTCTCTGTGGTCTAGCAGACCGCGCGGCCCTGCGGCCTTGTCTCTGTGGTTTATCAGACCGTGTGGCCCGGCTGCTTTGTCTCTGTGGCCCTGCGGCCTTGTCTCTGTGGTCTAGCAGACCGCGCGGCCCTGCGGCCTTGTCTCTGTGGTCTATCAGACCGTGTGGCCCGGCGGCCTTGTCTCTGTGGCCCTGCGGCCTTGTCTTTGTGGCCCTGCGGCCTTGTCTCTGTGGTCTATCAGACCCTGTGGTCTGGCGGCCTTGTCTCTGTGGCCCGGCGGCCTTGTCTCTGTGGCCCGGCGGCCTTGTCTCTGTGGCCCTGCGGCCTTGTCTTTGTGGCCCTGCGGTCTTGTCTCTGTGGTTTATACATGTTTTATAAATAAAAAAAATAAAAAAAGAAGCCATCAGCAGGCGGTGTTCCAGGTTCACGCTTAATATGTTAACTCTTGTTTTTATTCTTTGTAGGAACTCCAGGATACAAGACCGGTGGGTCTATTCTATTTACCATTTTTGGGGGTTAGGATAGGCTCCGTCCGGGTGGAAGCATTCTTCCACCTAAATTTTGGGGGTTGGCTGCGCCTCTGCCTTCATCTTCAGGCAGGATATGCAGAGTCCGGACCCTCAGATTGCTAGCTACGGACGGGGCCTATGCCAATATACTTTATTGCTTGCTGGGTTGTTAATAAATGGATTATTGTCACAGTATTTAATCTCCTGAGTCTTTCTGGCAGAACTTGTGAAAGTTGTTCTTGGCCTTCAGTTGTCCAATCCTGTTCCTGGAGATCTACCTTCTGGATCAGGGTTCAGACTTAACTCTACAGGATGGTAGATCTCCAGGAACAGGATTGGGCAGCCCTGAGATATGGTGTGAATCTTCATTATCAATCCATTTTACTCATCATTGTTACTTTGACAGAACAACACTTGTCAAGTAAGGCTGACAAGACACTATATTTAAACAACTCTTTCCAATAAAGTTCAAATTCAAGGGAAGAGAGGATTCAGTGAAACTCATGACAGTGAAAGTTCTTTAAACGGTACCTTCTGTAGAAGTTTCTGCAGTGTTTATGGTGGGGTTTGTGATGTGGATTGGAATCACTGGTGTTGTTGGATCATCTTGAGCTGTAAAGGATGAATGTTAGTTCAGATGATTCATACTGTATACTGGTACTGACTCTACTAAAACTGATGATTGAGAAGAAAACAGTTTCTGAGAGCCACTGCAGAGCACGGATGTGAGGAAGACTGTGATGATGTACCTGTAGTTTCTGGAGTCTTTATGGTGGGGTTTGTGATCTGGACTGGAATCACTGGTGTTGTTGAAGCAGCTTGAGCTGTAAAGGATGAATGTTATTTCAGATGCATCATAATTATATTTTTACTTTGATCATCACATTACATAAAACGTTATTTTTTAATTCCTTGATTATTTCCAGCAGAACTTTCTGAACTGTTACAACTTCACTGCAGTTCATTAGTTTGAAGCAAAGCTTTGAGTTAGTCTTCTGTCAGAGTCAAAGAAGCTTTTGTGCCCTCAGTTTGTTCTGGTTCAGTGACACTAATAGTCCTTAGTGTTACTGACATGATGAGGGTCTTCTGAAACTGATTCATGAGAGTGTTTTCTCACCTGAACTCTTGACAGTGTATGTGACTGAGCTCTTGAGTTGTTTTCTGTGAGTAGCTTCACATCTCCACTCTCTGTTGTGATCTTCATTCAGGAGTGTTGTAGTCAGAGAGATGATACAGCGATCTGGAGCTGATATCTGATATCTGGAGTCTGTCTGAAGATCAACACCAGCCTGATTCACCCACAACAGCTCAATTCCCTCAGAACGGACCCAATCATCACAGGAGTATCCGGTATATGAATTCAACTGACAGGAGAGAGTCACAGAGCGGCCTGGACTGATTTCAGTCTGTGAGGAGGAGGATGATGATGATGATGATGATGATGATGATGATGATGATGATGATGATGATGATGATGATGATGGAGACACTGAAACAACACAAGACACAAATCACAGACTCTTCAATCATCATCTGAGAGATTAAAGGGAGAATCTGCCCTTTTTAAATTGACCCCATAATCATAAACTCACCATGAAGAACATGCAGAGAAACACATCAGTGCATCAGTTCCTTGTTGTTGTCCATTCACATATTGTCTGCAGGTGTAAAACCCATGATCTTCTATTGTGACGTTGTTGATGTTCAGAGAGCAGTCAGACCCCAGACTCAGTCTCTCATGTCTCTCTGTGTCTTTCTTCTTTTTCCCTCCATTAATCAGTTCAACGGCTGCTGAATGTCTGAATCTGTTATAGTAGTTCCATGTAGTTGATGTGCAGGCAGAACGAGCATTATTATTATTTTTTACTTTATTAGCATTATTACAGGGCAGACGGACATCTTCACCAAAACTGATGAACACATGATCATCACCAGCTCCACTGGTGCCTGAAACACAGAACATTTGAGTGATCATTATGATATATATTAATACATGAAAACATAAATCATGGCAGCATAAAAAGCAGAGGATTGCAATAATGCAGTGTTTTCTCCTCACTGGAGAAGTGTTGCTTCACAGCTCTCTTATTAATATCCAGCATTTAATGGTTTTCAGAACAGAAGAAGAATGAAAGAGTATCTCTAAACAAGCCCAAACTAATTCATTTAAAGTGCCGTTGGGCTCATGTATCCTAACTCTCTCATTCGACACGAATCCAAATGTTTCCATATTTCTTGATGTATTTGACGCTAAACTATTATTTATGATGTAAACTTCATGGCTGTTACAGTATGGACAGAAAATCCTCCTCTTCACACACTCTAAAATGAGGTGTGTGTGGGGGTGAGACGTCATGATTGACAGCTGAGATTCTCTGAGGGAAGTTGTCACTGAGGCACTTTCTTCTGGATTTTTGGGAGGAGATTCTTTAGCTTTCATTTCTATATTTCATAACTGTCTATTTCACACCAACATAATGAATTGTTCTGCATCTGTGAGAGTGTGGGCGGGCTTTTGATAATCGTGCCTCCACT
>NC_137097.1:84013026-84503026 GCF_949357685.1 Gobio gobio
ACAGATACAAGAATCATGAAGTGATCTCCATCAGAACAGAGAGAGGATTTAACACAGTCTGAGTCTGTCCATTACTGTATTTAACATTATATTTAAAGCAGTTTATATACACAACACAAGAACATGACCTTCAACACTGGAAGTATCCACAAAATCCATATAAATGAAACTAAATATTGCCTTTTATTCGTAAATCAATTTGAATCTAAACTTGATGGTGTCACTATTTCTTCAGGGTGATGAGAGTGTGTTATTTGTTTTCTGAGAAGAGGAAAATAAAACTATGACCAATCCTCTATAAGTTTGTGCTATTTCTAATATTATTGCAGATTTGCTCAAAACTCACCAGTATTTTATTCTTATATTGTAGGCATCTCTATTTCCTCTGGGCGCTGCGAGTCCTTCCTCCCTGCAATATAAAGCCATTGACTGAGCTCTCGTGTGTGTTTTTATCATGATTGTTCCAGATCAGACGAGTGTGAATGATCAGATTGTGTGCGGCTCAGACTCACCAGCTCTTCTTGCACAGATGATCTGAAGAAGAATCACAGTCGGAGCAGCAAACACTGCCATCTCAACAATACTCACAATCACTGAAGGAAACATGAGAGGAAGAGGAGAAGCTGAAGTCAAGGGGATTCAACTCATTCACAGACGGACTGATAGTTTGAGTGATATAAAGCTGTCAGAATAAATGAACGTGTCTACCTCTGATTAATGATCCAGCAGTTGTTACGCCTGAGAATAAACAGGGAGAATAATCACAAGAGATGGCGAGTGATGTTTTCTCAGTGAAGGCATTTACTCATGTTGGGATATTTTCATGTTAAACACACACATCTCATATTCACACACAGGTTGGTCACAGTAATATATGTCCTTTTTGTTGTGAATATATTAACTAGGGGTGTAACGGTACACAAAACTGACGGTTCGGTACGTACCTCGGTTTTGAAGTCAAGGTTCGGTACGAGTTCGGTAGAGCAGTTTTACAAAATTGATTTTTATTTATTCTTATTTTCGTATTTAGCGTGCTGTCCGGGGGAGGAATTTTGGCCCGAACCCAGAGTATCCCCCCCACGATAGAGATAGTCTAGAACTAGACTGTATTATATTATGGATTGTGTTGACGTTGAATAAGAGTTTATTCGAATCAAAGTGAGGAGATGGGGTGGTGGAGGGATGCTAAAATAAAAACGCTACAATATACTCCTCTTATCGTTGATTAAATTGATTAGCTTGATGTGCTCCACTCGTGTTTAATTAAGATTAATTATCTGCACATGCTCCTCCCGAAATTTGTAAAAACATCACTTTAGTGATCCGTTACCTGAGAATAAACAGGGAGAATAATCACAAGAGATGATGAGTGATGTTTTCTCACTGATAGCATTTACTCGTATGAGACGCCTCTCGTGATTTCACCTGAGAACGTTCACCCGTATGGAGAAACTCTCACGATACAGTCTGAGACACACACACACACACACACACACACACACACACACACACACACACACACACACACACACACACAGCCGTGGATCATCACGTTAGAGAACGACACGCACACACACACAGCTCAAGAAATATAAGAATCAATATAGACTGTGAAAAAAGCTGCACGTTACTTGTAAAAGTTGTTCCTGGCCTTCAGTTGTCCAATCCTGTTCTTGGAGATCTACCTTCTGGATCAGGGTTCAGACTTAACTAGGATGGTAGATCTCCAGGAACAGAATTGGGCAGCCCTGAGATATGGTGTGAATCCTCATTATCAATCCATTTTACTCACCATTGTTACTTTGACAGAACAACACTTGTCAAGTAAGGCTGACAAGACACTTTATTTAAACAACTCTTTCCAATAAAGTTCAAATTCAAGGGAAGAGAGGATTCAGTGAAACTCATGACAGGGAAAGTTCTTTAAACGGTACCTTCTGTAGAAGATTCTGATTCATGAGAGTGTTTTCTCACCTGAACTCTTGACAGTGTATGTGACTGAGCTCTTGAGTTGTTTTCTGTGAGTAACTTCACATCTCCACTCTCTGTTGTGATCTTCATTCAGGAGTGTTGTAGTCAGAGAGATGATACAGCGATCTGGAGCTGATATCTGATATCTGGAGTCTGTCTGAAGATCAACACCAGCCTGATTCACCCACAACAGCTCAATTCCCTCAGAACGGACCAAATCATCACAGGAGAATCCATCATATGAATACAACTGACAGGAGAGAGTCACAGAGCGGCCTGGACTGATCTCAGTCTGTGAGGAGGAGGAGGATGATGATGATGATGATGATGATGGAGACACTGAAACAACACAAGACAAATCACAGACTCTTCAATAATCATTTGAGAGATTAAAGGGAGAATCTGCCATTTTTAAATTGACCACATAATCATAAACTCACCATGAAGAACATGCAGATAAACACGTGCATCAGGTACTTGTTGTTTGTCATTCACAAATTGTCTGCAGGTGTAAAATCCATAATCTTCTATTGTGACGTTGTTGATGTTCAGAGAGCAGTCAGACCCCAGACTCAGTCTCTCATGTCTCTCTGTGTCTTTCTTCTTCATCCCTCCATTAATCAGTTCAACGGCTGCTGAATGTCTGAATCTGTTATAGTTCCATGTAGTTGATGTGCAGTCAGAATGAGCATTATTATTATTTTTTACTTTATTAGCATTATTACAGGGCAGACGGACATCTTCACCAGAACTGATGAACACATGATCATCACCAGCTCCACTGGTGCCTGAAACACAGAACATTTGAGTGATCATTATGATATATATTAATACATGAAAACATAAAACATGGCAGCATAAAAAGCAGAGGATTGCAATAATGCAGTGTTTTCTCCTCACTGGAGAAGTGTTGCTTCACAGCTCTCTTATTAATATCCAGCATTTAATGGTTTTCAGAACAGAAGAAGAATGAAAGAGTATCTCTAAACAAGCCCAAACTAATTCATTTAAAGTGCCGTTGGGCTCATGTAGCCTAACTCTCTCATTCGACACAAATCCAAATGTTTCCATATTTCTTGATGTATTTGATGCTAAACTATTATTTATGATGTAAACTTCATGGCTGTTACAGTATGGACAGAAAATCCTCCTCTTCACACACTCTAAATGAGGTGTGTGTTTGGTGAGACGTCATGATTGACAGCTGAGATTCTCTGAGGGAAGTTGTCACTGAGGCACTAACAGACTTTTTTCTGGATTTTTGGGAGGAGATTCTTTAGCTTTCATTTCTATATTTCATAACTGTCTATTTCACACCACATAATGAATTATTCTGCATCTGTGAGAGTGTGGGCGGGCTTTTGATAATTGTGCCTCCACTGCACAGATTCCGGTCCTGATATTATTGACTGGGTTATTTGAGACGGCCATTTTGTTTTTAGATGTTTCATAATCTAGCCGTTATTTTTCTAATCATATGTTCAGCAGCATATACTGTAGCACAGTTTTCTCTTTCGTTTTGTTAATCTGTTCATTATTGAAGTCAAATATGTTTGTGTATTTATTCCTTATATATATATATATATATATATATATATATATATATATATATATATATATATATATATATATATATATATATATATATATATATATATATATATATATATTATGGCATGCCATTCAGGAAATTATTATATTTATAATATGATTCTTTGAATATATGGAATGAAAGTATGAATATATGGAATGAAAGTCAAAATCTTTGGAATGAAACTTGAATATATGGAATGAAAGTCTGAGTATATGGAATGAAACTTGAATATATGGAATGAAACTTGAATATATGGAATGAAAGTATGAATATATGGAATGAAACTTGAATATATGGAATGAAACTTGAATATATGGAATAAAAGTATGAATATATGGAATGATATTCAAGTTTCATTCCATATATTCATACTTTCATTCCATATATTCAAGTTTCATTCCATATATTCAAGTTTCATTCCATATATTCAAGTTTCATTCCATATATTCAAGTTTCATTCCATATATTCAAGTTTCATTCCATATATTCATACTTTCATTCCATATATTCAAGTTTCATTCCATATATTCAAGTTTCATTCCATATACTCAGACTTTCATTCCATATATTCAAGTTTCATTCCAAAGATTAATATGGAATGAAACTTGAATATATGGAATGAAAGTCTGAATATATGGAATGAAAGTCTGAATATATGGAATGAAAGTCTGAATATATGGAATGAAAGTCTGAATATATGGAATGAAAGTCTGAATATATGGAATGAAAGTCTGAATATATGGAATGAAAGTTTGAATATATGGAATGAAAGTATGAATATATGGAATGAACCTTGAATATATGGAATGAAAGTCTGAATATATGGAATGAAAGTCTGAATATATGGAATGAAAGTCTGAATATATGGAATGAAAGTCTGAATATATGGAATGAAAGTCTGAATATATGGAATGAAAGTTTGAATATATGGAATGAAAGTATGAATATATGGAATGAAACTTGAATATATGGAATGAAAGTCTGAATATATGGAATGAAAGTCTGAATATATGGAATGAAAGTCTGAATATATGGAATGAAAGTCTGAATATATGGAATGAAAGTCTGAATATATGGAATGAAAGTTTGAATATATGGAATGAAACTTGAATATGAATAGCCTATATGAATCCGGGTAGGTCCGTGTACGTTTTGATCGTTTGATTTCCTATTTGAAATGAAATAAGCAGAAATGAGAAAATGGCTCCTTTATTGGTTTTTTCGTTTAAAAAAACCCGAAAAAACGAGATTTCGGCTTGATTTTTCGTTTTTCGTTTCACGGGTAAAAAACTGATAAATGACTTCAAAATTTGTTTTCCTCATGTGGGCGGTCATGAGACGCCCCTTTCCGCTGATTGGTCAAGCAAATCTGAGCATGTGACGTCATCAGCCCTTCCCCAGTTCTGTGTAACAAAATAATAGTCTTCTTAAACTGTACAGGGCATGGGCTTTCTTCTGTGCAACTTAACGCGTTTCACAGAAAAAGTTATATCAGAAATATCAAATATTAATCTGCACCCAGCCTGATTTATTTAGCTGTGTGGAGTAGGCTAAATATGTGTGGTGAAGCTGCGCAAGACAGCGAAGAGCGGGTGTGACCATGCAATGTTCAGACAAGTGTTATACGCAGCAGTCAGGCATGTGCACAGGTAGGGCTCAACCTGTGCAGAGCACATGCCCTTTTTGCCTGTACACTCCGAAGTGCCCTTTTTTTGGTGGTGGTGTTTTTTCTTCTTCAATAAATCAATGCTATTGGTCACCCTTTACGTCTGTCTGTGTGTTTTACAAATATTTAGCTAAAGAAAGGTATTAAAATGAGCTTGTGACTAAATCTTGTTGGATCCTCAAACTGTCAGTAACCCTCATATCTCCACCCCATCTATCGTGACTGAATGAACTGAAGGTCTACAGCAGCTGAACAAAGTATTACAAGGGTAAATAAAGATTGTTGTTTGAATAAGTACAGCTTTTTCTGTACGCAAGGAATACTGTCTATAAAGGATCATATTTTATGTATTTGAGGTCTGAGACACGTGGGACTGGAGAGAGAGAGGGCTAGCATTTGCCATCTAGTCAAAGCCAATAGCCTAACTTAAAGGCCCACTGAAATCAGAATTGAATTTTTTTAGCTTTTAGTATGATTATGTTAGCCTTAAGGTTAGGAATAAGCTGGTGTGTTCCAAAACAATGACAAAATTTGCATTTAGGAGATATAAGCATTCAAAACTTACAGTCACTAACTTCCGTTAAAATGAATCACAGATTTTGATGACATCATCGCAGACTTCACCTTCTCATCAAATCTTCTGTCCAATCAAATGCTCTCTAGAATCTGAAGCGGCCCGCCCCATGCATTATAAATAGACCCTGAAGCTGTATCTGAAATTGGTCGGTTGTTCACACATTTACCAACTTTTACATGGTGCAAGGCACATAGTGCACTATATATGATAGGAATCGATTCAGACAGTGTAAATATGCTTTCAGTTGAGGCGAATGAAGTATGGTTTCACATTAGTTCAACGCGCACTGCAGCAGCGCACACACACCAACGGCTCTGGTCTAAAGTTAGACTAGAGACACGAGAGTGCAGCACAGATCATTTGTGCGAGTCGGTGCATACAACAAAACATATCGGACCCATTTAAATTCTGCACAGAATGCTGTATTTCAAAGCGATATGGAGGAGAATATGATGATAAACGGTTAGAGATTAGAAGGAAACTGGCTTTACCAAACAGAAAGGCTCTAGTCAAGCTGTGGTATTGACGGAACACTATTGGTTGTTTAAAAAAAAGGGAGGAGCTGCTAACAGCTGGAGCCGTTTCAGGGGAAATTACGTCAACACATTGAATAATGCTGTGCGTTTCAAGGCACTTCCGTGGGCCTTTAAATAGCCTATACAGTAGCATTTAATCTTTTATAATTTATATTTTGGCCAAATGTAGCCTATTTTACAATAGGAAAAACTGAGCGCCCATATAGCTACAACAAACTTTGTAACTGTTGATGAAAATGTAACGTTAATGTGATACCGTTTTAATGACTGACTTAGGTAGGCTTTTTTTTTTGGATTTATAATTGCCGATACACTTACTTTATTAACATTTAATGATATTATGGTCTCATGTTTAATTCATGTTTACGCTGTTAATATTCACATATTCGCTAGCTAGCTAATTTTTGAATCTTGTATTCTATACTCTCCTCTCGTCTTCACATAGTAATGTTGTTGTTAAGACATTAACATAAAGTGCAAATAGGCCGCTTTTTTTCCACTGAAGGTCAGGTTGGGCCAGCCAAATTTATGGAAGACACCAGATTATTTACAGCAGTAATAGCATAGGGGTAAAGTACATGGTTCAAAGTTTTGACGCAAATCAACCAGAGGTTTGAATCCGCCTTTTGCCGAACTCGCTCTACTCCCTTTTCCCATCACAGAAGATCGGAAAGGCATTTCTTTTCAATAAAAATTAAGAAAATATTCAAAAAGTGGAACTAAAACGCCTGTGTTGAATGATAAAGTGTTAGGGGTAGGTGAACAGACATGCAGTTGCCCTTGGGGTTTTTCAGTTTCAGCACATGCCCCTTAAAAGGTCTGTGCACGGCCCTGGCAGCAGTCATAACTTTTCTTTACAATACGCTCGGTTTTGGACAAGGGATGGTCATTGCAAATACTGTAGGCCTAATACATATCGGCAGAGGGTGGGTAGCGATGATGGTGATTTTAAATTTTACTGTAATCAGAGCCGAGATGACTGACAGGATGATAGCGGAGGCAAGCGCAAGATAACTTTTGTTAATAAAAAATATTGATTTGTTTAATGTAAGAGTTTGTCTTTGTTTTATTGTTGTTGTTTTCAATCAAATAATAGTGAACCACAAACTGAGCATTCGTTTTAAAGAGGAATTTACAAAGATTTTTTATTTATTAATGTGAGTATTTTGTGTCATCCGTTTTTTTTTTATAAAAGTTTAATATATGTAGGTTTTTTTTTTATTGTAGACCTACAATTTTTTTGTAGTTGAGTTTTCATTAAAAATGGTAATGCCGGTAATGATGGAAATTCATGGTATGCGGGTGTATCATGTAATTTGCTTATTCGTTTTGTTAATAACGATATATATAATAATAGTATATAATGTTAATAATGTTTGTTTTGTTCAAAGAGTGGAGGAAGATCAAAATAACCACTACAGCTGCTGAACGTCATTGACAAATCTTTTCTTGATAAATGTATGGATAACACAAGTTATGGTGTTGTCACAATTAATCAAAATATCCAACTTTAACGTTGCTAAATGGCATCTATAAAATTATGATTTTCTCTTCTATTTAAATGCACATTTCTTTTTACAGTTTTTCTCTATTTTTCCAACAAAAATAGCTTCAAACAATGACTGTGTGTGTGTAGGCGCCCTCATTATGCCTCATAAGATTCCATAATAGAATTTTGGATAATAATGGAATATCGCTATATATGCGTATTTTACTTCCCCTCGCTGTATGACAAATCCTTAAATTAATGTTATTAAGAAAACAACAAGAATCAAAAATATAAGTAGCCATATAAAATGAAGTGATGGCGCCGGAGACTCGCGCGCTCACATAACAGTTCTGGCATTGCTGACTTGACATCGCAGCCTGTTCATTATCAAAATAAAACCAAACATATACAAAGTTATTCTGCTTAGCCTTAATATTGTACAACAGACAAATTAAATTGTGCCAGTCAGTACTTGCTTTTATTCCAAACTCACACCTATCTCTGCATGTAAAGATACCAATTTAGCCTATGCGCGTATGAGACTGGACAAAGCCTTCTTTACATAAATAGGCCTATAATAAACAAATGTTACATTGCAAATATGGAAACTTTGGACCGAATGAAAGATGTCCGATACAGTCCAACATCGATTTTCTATTCTTTTCTATTCTTTTCTATCGATAGTTTCTATTCAAATAATTTCATTTAGGCTGGTATTTAAACTAAATGTTGTTTGTAATAAATGGCACAATATATGGCTAGACTATTTTTATATAGGCTTCTATTTTTTTATTATATGGCTACTTATATTTTTGATTCTTGTTGTTTTCTTAATAACATTAATTTAAGGATTTGTCATTCAGCGAGGGGAAGTAAAATACGCATATATAGCCGTGTTAATAGTGTTTATTAGCCTAATGTTGTATTTTATTTACCGGTATTTTATACTAGGCTACTTCTGAATGTAGGCTAATAATAAAATGCAGATTTTACTACAATGCAACGTTCGCGTGTTTCTAGGCCACACTCTGTGCGACTTTTCTGGCAAATAGGCTACGGTCAATTATAACATTTGCTGTATTATTACCAAATGCATAGGATGCATTATAGGCTATACATTGTGTTAATTATCCTCACCCACATTAACTTTGTCACTGCCTAATTATATGGGGGTCATTGGACATTTATTTACTCAATATGAAATAAACTCAAAGTAATAACTGCTGCGTATTTCCTGAACATGTCCCCGCCTGACTGGTGCGTTTATCTGCAGTTTATTACGTTTATTTAACCCATCGCAATTTATTGGAACTGTGTGAAATAGGGTACCTACAAAATGATGTTATGCTTATTACTTTCTTTTTTTCGGAACACACACACACACAGACACGAAAAAAAATTCCTGCTCGCATTTGCCCCTTTTTTTTTAAAAGCGGATGCAAATATCTCGTAACATAATCCATATGCAACTCCTGCCATAGGCTATATATTCCAAGCGCTCTGAATGTATACTGGGTTTGAGAAACAAACTGAAATGGCAAGATATTACAGGCTTTAATGAAAATCTTGTGTGCAGCAGTAGCCTACACAAGCACCCTTTCGAGGTATCAATTATAATCCATTTTAATATAACAGGCATAAATCATAAAATAAAAGAGTAGGCCTATGTCTTTTAAAATCTGTTTTTCTCCGGTTGTCTGGTTACAACGCATTATTCTTTCATTTTTGTATTAGTGTTTAAAATATTTATTTTTAATTATTTATTTAACCAAGGTAGGCTATGACAGCCGTCATATATCCTGCCAGCTGATGCATATGGGTGAATTTATATCTACACGAAAAAACCCTGCCTAGGCTCTGCCCCGGTACGGGTTGTGTCGAGCCATTTGTTAGTCTGGTTGTTTGATGAGAAAAATATATGAAATATAGTTGCAATAAAAGCATTAAGAATCCACACAGCTGTGGCAGCGCAGGACTTTTATTCTGCTGTGCGGAACTGAGGAAGAACCGATGACGGAATAGTTTGATCTTCGGCCGACCAATCAGCAGAAAGGGGCGTATAATTCCCACCCACATGTAGAAATCGAATATTCAAACTGTTTATGCATTTTTCTACCTCTGAATGAAAAACGAAAAATCAAGCAGAAATCTCGTTTTTCGTTTGTCTGAAAATAATGAAAAAAAGAAAAACGATTAGTTTTTTAGTTTTCTGTTTTTTAATTGAAAACGGATTTGGAATGGACGCAAGATACCCTGATTGTCTGAATATATGGAATGAAAATCTGAATATATGGAATGAAACATGATATGGAATTAAACTGTAATATATGGAATGAAAATCTGAATATATGGAATGACGCTTGAATAAATGGAATGAATGTCTGAATATATTGAATGAAAGTATGAATATATGGAATGAAAATCTGAATATATTGAATTAAACTTGAATATATGGAATTAAAGTGCAAATGTGATCAAATTTAATGAAGTATATTTATATCCATGTTATCAGAACAACAGCCTGCTCAATTTGATGACTTTAAAATGGCATTGCCTGACATTTTCCAATACTTTGTTGAACTACAAAACTTTTTAGCAACAGCTGGTCATACTCCAAACAACACAAACAGTTTGGAGTCTACATCCCGTCATCTTGAGGATCATGTTTCCATTATTGCAACATTCTTAGTTCTTATGAATAATCATGCTCAACAAAATGTTGCTGAAAGAATATTATGCAACATTTTGGAAGGAATTTATGAATCTCTTAGGGAGATGTTGGCTGAAATAGCACTCCAGGTGGAAGATATACCAGTGCATGGCATAGGGGCACATTCTGCATCAGAGAGAGGAAGGCTGAGGTAAGTGATGATATTGGAATTGTATGTAGATAGAGGATGATGCAACAGTACTGTACTCTCTTTGCAAGTTGCAAACAAAATAATTAATACAAATAATTAAAACTATGTGAATGAACACAATTTGTTTTCTCCTGTAAGGTACAATATACCAGCTGCTCTGTTGATTCAAATGCGGGACTTAAGGTTTAGCTGGATGGCCATATCGCGAATGTTGTCCATAAACATTTGAACACTGTACAACCACAGGAGACAACTTGGTTTAGTGGACTATGGGAGTTTCACCAACATTTCAAATGATGATCTTGATCGTCTTATTTCTGAGGTTCTTCAACAAACCCCTGGCTCAGGAGAGACCTCCATCACTGGTAGTTTGAGAGGAAAAGGGATCAGAGTTCAGCGATGGCGAGTACGAGAACGTTTAAGAATAGTAGATCCAGCGGGAAGAGCCTTAAGAGGACGAAGGGCTATTCAACGGAGAGTCTACAATGTCTCTGTCCCAAATCAACTGTGGTATGTGTTTTTGTAGATTTGGAAACAAAATGACAGTTTTACTTCCTAGCTGGTCAATGATGCAAGGATTTAGGAGGACAAAAACTATGGTAAATAAATAATGTCATTATATTAAAATAAATAAAAAATTTTTGTTAAAACATGAAAGTGTAAGAATGCAAATATTTAGAGATAATATAAAATATTAGAAAAAGGATGAAAGAACATCTAATAATATTGAGATGAATTCTTCATATTTGCATTGTTTTATTTTCTTTGACCACTTCTATCAGCAATATCTGGGGTTGTAACTTGTATCACTAAGTAAAAATTGTAATTGTAAAAGTAAGAAACTAAGACAAAGAAGTTCAACTTTGATGCACATCTAATGTACTTTACAATAATAATAATAATAAATATTAATAATAATTCTTATTTCCTATTCCAGGCATATTGACACAAACCACAAGTTAAATCCATGGGGATTTGTGTTTCATGGAGGAGTTGATGGCTATAGTCGCTGTATCACCTACCTGAGATGTTGCACAGACAACACAGCGACAACTGCCTTGCAGCTTTTCCAGGGTGCTGTTGATCTTTTTGGACTTCCACATCATGTCAGGGGAGATGCTGGTAGTGAGAATATTGATGTTGCAAGGTTTATGATTTTGAATCGAGGAGCAAACAGAGGAAGCTTTATGGTTGGACCTAGTGTTCATAATCAAAGAATTGAAAGATTGTGGGCAGAAATAAACAGGGTGGTGTCAGCTTACTTTAAAGACATTTTCCTTTTCATGGAAAATGGAGGAATGTTAGATAGCAACCACCCACTTCACATTAGGGCTCTTCACCATGTTTACCTTCCAAGAATAAACAGATCTGTGGATGAGTTTGTAAGCCAGTGGAACCACCATAGTTTAAGGACAATGGAAAGTAACTCCCCACTGCAACTTTGGACAGTTGGAATGCTCCAACTTCCTGAACATCAAAGACCACACAATCATGTGCATGTGCAAAGGCCTCACGATCACTACCAGTGTCCTCCTGAGTTAAGGGCTGTTAATCCCTTGATTGATGATGGAAATCATGGAATAGAACTTTTTTTCACTGCATGTAACCAGCTTCAAATCAATACTTAATCTGCTAAGTAATTTTGTTGATGTTCATCATGTTGAAGTTATTGCCGTGTACAAATAGTAATTAAACTATGAATACAAAAAAACAATGCAGTTATTTTGTAAAAGACATTTTAAAAAGTTGTTAAAGTTTAATCTTCTTTCATTTTTTGTACAACAAAGGTGTCCCTAGGTTGTGTATAAATACTAAAAAAAATAAACTTTTCTTTCACGATTAACCATTGAATGTTATCACATAAAAGTTAAAAAGATAAAAGTAAATATTATTTTAACCCTTTTGATGAAACCTGTATTTTTTAAGTTATTAAATACATTTTTGTGTACAGTTTGACTTCAGTGTCTGATATAAAAATAAAAAAGTGACATTTCAAGTCTGGGATGTACCTATCCTGCCACTGTAGACACAAAAATGGAATAAGCCAGTACATACAAAGTAAGAATATAGAACAATTTATTTGTTAGAGGGCCATACCACAGCCTATAGAGAATGAACAATCTGCCATAGCAACATAGCATCATGGTTGTTCAGGTCGAAGGACTGGAACACAAAACCATGGCTTGAAATATATCTTTAAATGTAACAAAGAACTTACATTTTTCTTACTGTATATTTCTTCATGTGTTTGTTACAGTAAATACTACATTTTGGTATCAGGAATAACTAAATGAAATAACAGCAACATCCTAAAAAAGGAAAAAACTCTAGGTCTAATCTGCCATAGCAATGGGATACAGCAATATAGTTGTTCAGGTTGGAGGATTGGAACAACACCATGGGTTGAAAAATATCTTTAACAAAGATACATCTTTAAAATGTAACAAAAAACAGGGTTTTTTTCTGTATATTTCTTCATGTGTTTGTTATGGTAAATACTGATATTTGGTATCAGAGAGTAACAAAATGAAAAAACAGCAACAGCAAAAATTTAAAAAAAAATTATCGACCAAAGTAATACAAAAATATTAGCTCTCACGCTCTTCCAAATCCTGGCGAATTGCGTATGGCAAAATCCATGTCAGCTTTGAAAGCAGTGTATACTGCATGAATTGGAATGCGAAGGATATTTTCGCAAGTATTGGCCACTGGAAACCGGGAATGGGTAAAGAACTCAAGGCTTGGCTTTGGAGAGAAACCCAGTGCTGGAATGCTGTCACATCCAGTGAAGAAAACAAGAATATCCTCCAGAGAGACATTGTTTTCAACTGAAAAACATATAAAGAGAGTAACACAATTAAAGAAACACTCCACTTGTTTTGAAAATAGGCTCATTTTACAAGTCCCCTAGAGTTAAATAGTTGAGTTTTACCGTTTTTGAATCCATTCATCCGATCTTTGTATCTGGCGGTAGCACTTTTAGCATAGCTTAGCATACATCATTGATTCTGGTCAGTCCATTAGCATCTCATTCAAAAAAATGACCAAAGACACTTTCAATATTTTTCCTATTTAAAACTTGACTCTTCTACAGTTACATCGTGTGCTAAGACCAACTGAAAATGAAAAGTTGCGATTTTCTACACCTATATGGCTAGGAACTACTTTCTCATTCCTGCGTAATAGTCGCGGATCTTCGCGGCCGTACCATGGCTGCATCGGCGCAGTGATATTACAGCGCCTGAAAGTAGCCCAGCTAGGTAACTTTCAATGTGACCATTGTGACAATTGTGTTGTGGATTTAGCTGTGTGATTAGCCATGGTTCTGTGTGTTGTAAAGGGCTGTGAGAGTAAGTCGAAGGTGTAACTACCACCAAGTTTCACAGAATACCAACAAATCATTGCGCCGCTGCAGCCATGGTACAGCCGCAAAGATCCGCGACTATTACGCAGGAATGAGAAAGTAGTTCCTAGCCATATAGGTGTAGAAAATCGCAACTTTTCATTTTCAGTTGGTCTTAGCACACGATGTAACTGTAGAAGAGTCAAGTTTTAAATAGGAAAAATATTGAAAGTGTCTTTGGTCATTTTTTGAATGAGATGCTAATGGACTGACCAGAATCAATGATGTATGCTAAGCTATGCTAAAAGTGCTACCGCCAGATACAAAGATCGGCTGAATGGATTCAAAAACGGTAAAACAACTATTTAACTCTAGGGGACTTGTAAAATGAGCCTATTTTCAAAAAAAGTGGAGTGTTCCTTTAAATAAATGATGACTATAAATGATGATGGTATATTGGGTATCTTGATAGAGTAATTCAGTATCATACCACTGGATTTATGCAAAAGAGATGCAAGTTAAACTAGTACCCAGCAAACATTGGCATCTTTTAAACAGTCATTAAACGTCCAAATGTTTGCTGGGTAGTTAGATTTAAAAGGGTGGCTCAATGTTAAGAACAGTCTGGTGAGTATAGTGCACCATTTAGCAGCAAAATGAGGTCCAGCCTAATCTTTCTCCAGGTCTGCTGCAAGCATATACAGCTATGATTTGAGCACAATTGACAACATATGGTGTTGGATGTGCATTTGCTTTAAATCAGGGTTCCTCGAATCCAGTCCTGGAGGGCTACTCTTTTGCAGAGTTTAGTTCAAACCCTGCTAAACTCACCTACCTGCATATTCCTAGTAACTCTGAAGACCTTGTTCAGGTGTGTTTGACTAGGGTTGAAACTAAGCTCTGCAGGACACTGGCCCTCCAGGACTGGATCTTAGAATTTATATAAATACTGTGTGAAATGCCAAACTTACATTCAGCATCCTGAAGATAGTCTTGCCAGAAAGCCAGGGTCCGGCACTCATGCTGAAATGCATTACTCCCTCTTTCGGAATGAATGATCTGGAAGAGATTCTCCACATCATTCGCTGTTAAGGCTTTTTCAGTCTTTACAAAAAGGCTCTTCAACTGAAGAGGGTATCGTTGGACAGCATCTAGGACACCCAGAGACTTTAAGCCATCTCTGAACCTAATAAAAAGGAAACAAGTGTAGTTCATGCATGTGATTTGAAAGCTGTAAAAACTGGAGTGTTTAATGCTTCATGTTTAATTAAGTGAGTTCCCACAATGAATTCCAGATTAAATAAATTTGTATTGATGCCCGATAACATGGATGTCAATCATTATAAATGTCATATACTGTAGTAACATAGTTTGTTAGCAACACAACAGTAAACTTTTTTATGCTTTCCTCTTGAACCCGTATTTCTGCTATTTTACCACTACAAAATTATATTACATTTTTCTGCCAAGGTACAACTGTATATGTGTTCAGATATAAACATACCTTTCAAAAGGTGCACGGGTCCGCTGGAGGACATACCAGTGAGCCAGGTCTAAAGCAGTCTCTTGCTTGTTTCCCAGTGTTATGCGAACATTGTGACCAGCAAGACTGATCAAGCTGGCTGCCTGAGCAACTGCATCTTGTAGATGTGATTCAGTCTCAGCTTGTAAGATCTAAAAATAACAGATAATAAAAAAATTAACAAATGTTATTGAGTACATGCCTAATGAATAATTTGTATCTAAATACAACACAATTAAAGGGAAATATGCCTACCAACTGCAACTGTGACCTTGTTTCTTCATCAGTAATATATTCAGTTTTGACCTTTACATTGTCTGGGCCTTTTTGAAGACACTCATACAGGAGTTCAGACAGGAAACATGGACTCTGTCCCCCATGCGCAATTGACATTGCCATGATCTGTCCAGCATAAAAGTATGCATTGTCTTTCATCGCTGTAATCAAATGAAATTAAAACATCACATGTCGAATGGGTATATGGGACAAATAATGTTCATGGCACAATGACACCTATCTGTGTGAGGTTATTATATTTTTAATCATAGTTGAGAGAGGACATTTCATAGTTCATACGAAGTATTGCAAGTACAAAATTTGAAGATTCTTACATTTCCTCCTAAATCATTTCAGGTACAACATATGTACTGATCCAAAATAAATTTGTTAGTCAACTCTTGAATAAATAAGTACCTTTGGAGTTGCAAGTGAGGATTTTAGCATTAGATGGGCCCTCAAAGATGCCAATTTTGTCCTTGATTTCATGTAAACACAGTCGGAAAAACTCCCGAGTAGGTCCTCCATTGTCCACAGCACCCTCAGATATTCCATAGTCATCAGTAAATTTAACATCCACCTTCTTCTCGGGTGAAAAATTTAATCTGCCCATTGCTCTGGTTGTTCCATCCCACACATTTCTTCTTATGATATTGAAGCGTACAATACTGTCATTATTTACTCTAGAAGCAATCCTCTCAATTATTCTCTCTAAAGTCATATTTAAATCACTGAAACAATAAAACAATATAACATAGTTAGTATCAATAGTATCTCACCCATTGATAATGGAAATTTAATTACAACAATATTAAAAATGACTGGCTATCAGATAAAGAAAAAAAAACAATATTGTGCATGTATAAATACATATTTCTTACCCATTTAGGTGGCAGCCTGCTTATTCATTGATCCTGAATTATAACTAAAAAAATAAAATTTTTATAAAATATCTCTACTGACCTGTCACTTGTGCTGGACTCGAAGGACCTTGAAATGGCTTCCTGGAGATCAGCGTCATCAGATAGGTATTCTTCCTCAAACAGGCCAAGGTATGTACTAAAACATAAAATATCAATTTTTTTTATATTGTTGAGGTAGGAATATTTGATGTTAACATAGCTGCATTACAACAGGACAAATAACTCAACAAAGAACCATGATGCAATAATAACTTGAATATTCTCAAATGGACAGTGGATTATTTAAGTGAGTATATAGGGACACAATCTTCTGTCAAGTAACTCTACTTTAATGCAAAATTGTACAGTAAATAAGGCCAGACCATGAAAATACTGTATAAAAAGAGACAAAAATGTCCATAATATGAACCTGTATGATGTGCTGGATGCATTGGTTCGGGTTGGACTATGGGACACCCCAGAGGTGTTATTTGCAAAGACGCAATGTGCATGTCCACTAGCACTGATAGTGGGACCAATCGACAAGCTGTGGGTGTTGCCACTGGAGATAGCTGAAGTTCCACTGGACAGGGTAACAGTCTCATCAATAGTAATGACAGCAGCACTACTAGACATGCTGAGGTTGTCAACTGAGACGGACGGTGCATTGGTGCAAATATCATCGGTGTCAATACACCAAATAACTGCATCTCCACCAGAGATAGAAGACGTATTACTGGAGAGGGACTGGACCTCAACAGTGGAGACGGCTGAAACAACTTCTTTGGAAATGTCATGTACACTACCAATGACTGTAAAAACAAGTAAAAATAATTTAAATAACATTTAACTTTTGATTAAGATTCCACTTATATGCAACAAGCACATTTTGGCCATGAACAATCCATGAAAAACTAGATTTAAGGTAGATGTAAAAAAAAAAAACTAAACATATAATTTGTTGTAAAACTATCTGATTTTAATTAAGTTTATTTGTAGATGGATGTAAGTAAAAAATATTTACCACATTTGTCAGGGTCTGATGTTTCTGCAAATTCACTGCTGTTTGTATGGCTGCTGTTTTCATCAGAACATGACTGTCAAGTGAAGCAAACAGATACCTTTATGGTAATGATAATAACTTTAAAGGGCACCCCTTTTTACAAGATGTCACATTGGTCTCGGGTGTCCCCAAAATGTGTCTGTGAAGTTTCAGCACAAAATACCCCACAGATAATTTATTATAACGTTTTGAAAATGTCATGTTGAGGCCTGTCTATAAAAATCGCTGTTTTGGTGTGTAGCTTTAAATGTAAATGAGCTGCATATCCCTGCCCTGTCTTTAGAAGAGGGCGTAGCATATACATCTCTCCTGTGTTAAAATGGCACACACTGTCAACACACATTTATGTTCAAACATCATGTAAAAGTGGATTTTGTATAATAGGTGCCCTTTAATAACTGTATGCTTCCAATACACTACACTAACAACAAAACAATGCAACAATAAAACAATAATTTAGTAAAAAAAAAAAAAAGAATAAAAACAATGTATTATGTCATAGCATACATCAAGTATCACTGTCAAATACATTATATACTGTATACACTTCTTGAAATCTACTTACAGATTCATTTTCCTCACTTAAAATAACCTTGTCAGGCCTGACATAAATGGACTTCTGATGAAACAGTTTTTTCACAAGGTCTCCACCTAAAGTCTGTCTGGAAGTCAGGGATGGCTCCACTAGTTTGTTGTGGCATGGCATCAAGATTTGTAACCTGAGGAAATAAAAGCACACTGTATATGACAATTCTTATGAAGCTAAAAGACTAAACAACAATACATAGAAAGTTTAGTTTCAATAGACTTTGTCTAAAAGTACAAATTTCGATTTTGTCAGTATATCAGTTGGTCAGTTCAAATGACATCAGTTAAACAAATATTATGTCAAAGAAATTAAATATTTACAATCATAATCAATGTTATGACTAAAGTCAATATTGTATTTTGTTACATATCACAGCCAGGACTATGTATCAAAACACACAATCACTGAAAATTAGCCTTTCATAGTATTACTGGTATTATCGAAAAAACACAAATAACATTGAGAAATGTGAGTAAACACGGCAAATGTGTACCTGCATCCCTCCACATTTGGCTGAAAGGCCGTTGTTATTGTCTGCATAACTTTGTCGGCGTCCCAGTCACTCCCAAATTCCAAGGCAGATTTTATATGTCCATTTTCAAAAAGCCATGCTTTCTTGGCACGCCTTGGCACATGTGTAGATGTATGGTCTGGCAGAAGAATGACCTCTTTGGTGAAAGTTTGAGCCACAGAACATGAACTGCTTAGTGCCTGAAACCTTGGAAATATTAAAGAAAATCAACCTATATTGTATAAATTGAATATGCATGTACCTTAACTGTGTTAACAATGAATTTATTGTAAACTGTAGTTATTGTTTTTTTTTTTGTTCACAGTAAACCTTCAACATTTCTAAGCACTGCACTGTTAAAGTGTTTAAACTTAATAATTTATTTTATTTTACTTAAAATATGCATACATACAAACATACATTTAATTAATACAGCAGTGCAAACGTTTTCATTTAAAAGTTTAAATAAAACCTAATAAACCATAAATTTGGCTACGTCTGAAATCATAACACTTAACATACATGTGACATTTATGAGTTTTACTATGCGTGTCTCTCAATCAACTCCCTAGTTCAGTAAGGCACTGATCAAGACATAAGTCAATGGGCTGATACCCTGATCAATAGGCCTGACTAAGTTACTGAACTAGGAAGCTGATTGAGACGCACCCCCTGCCCCGCAATTCAAATGCATTCAGTTCTTACCTCCTCTGTCTAGGACCCTTTCGAGTGAACGGGCGAAGATTGTAGATAGGAGATGCTGTAGGTGGTCCCTGTGAGGTGGAAGGCATGTGTCTTTCTGTTGCCGGATAAGCAGGAACTTGCTGGCCTGTGAGGTTAACCGCGTTAGGTCTTCCGCGATTAAATAGCGAACGGATTTCTTCATCGGTAGATAGGTGTGGAGTCCGGTTACCGGTATTTTGGCCCGTGCATACGTTCGCCAGGGTGTTAATTAGATCGTCATTATTTAAAATTGCTGCTACTAGATTTCGCGCAGACTCGCTCATATTTAAACATCAGTAGGCCTACGCTACTGACGGATCATGCACTAATGAAAAACTCAAGATGGCGCTGATGACGTCAGTTTTCATTTAACACAAGTTTCATTCCATATATTCAAGTTTCATTCCAAATATTCAGACTTTCATTCCATATATTCAGATTTTCATTCCATATATTCAGACTTTCATTCCATATATTCAAGTTTCATTCCATATATTCAGACTTTCATTCCATATATTCATACTTTCATTCCATATATTCAGACTTTCATTCCATATATTCATACTTTCATTCCATATATTCAAGTTTCATTCCATATATTCATACTTTCATTCCATATATTCAAGTTTCATTCCATATATTCATACTTTCATTCCATATATTCATACTTTCATTCCATATATTCAAGTTTCATTCCATATATTCATACTTTCATTCCATATATTCAAGTTTCATTCCAAATATTCAGACTTTCATTCCATATATTCAGACTTTCATTCCATATATTCATACTTTCATTCCATATATTCAAGTTTCATTCCATATATTCATACTTTCATTCCATATATTCAAGTTTCATTCCATATATTCATACTTTCATTCCATATATTCATACTTTCATTCCATATATTCAAGTTTCATTCCATATATTCATACTTTCATTCCATATATTCATACTTTCATTCCATATATTCAAGTTTCATTCCATATATTCATACTTTCATTCCATATATTCAAGTTTCATTCCAAATATTCAGACTTTCATTCCATATATTCAGATTTTCATTCCATATATTCATACTTTCATTCCATATATTCAAGTTTCATTCCATATATTCATACTTTCATTCCATATATTCAAGTTTCATTCCATATATTCATACTTTCATTCCATATGCCATCCGCTCTGCAACATCTTTAGCAACCTTTAAAAACCAGCTTAAAACACACCTCTTCACTGAGGCCTATGGGCCATAGATGCTCTGGTTTCTCTCCTTCTTATCCTTAACCCCCCCCCCCCCCTTGTCCACCCCTTCCCTTGCTATTTGTTAAGCGTCCTTGGGTCTTGTGAAAGGCGCTATATAAATTAAAGTTATTATTATTATTAATATTATTATTATTATTATCATATATTCAGACTTTCATTCCATATATTCAAGTTTCATTCCATATATTCATACTTTCATTCCATATATTCAAGTTTCATTCCATATATTCATACTTTCATTCCATATATTCAAGTTTCATTCCAAATATTCAGACTTTCATTCCATATATTCAGATTTTCATTCCATATATTCATACTTTCATTCCATATATTCAAGTTTCATTCCATATATTCATACTTTCATTCCATATATTCAAGTTTCATTCCATATATTCATACTTTCATTCCATATATTCAGACTTTCATTCCATATATTCAAGTTTCATTCCATATATTCATACTTTCATTCCATATATTCAAGTTTCATTCCATATATTCATACTTTCATTCCATATATTCAAGTTTCATTCCACATATTCAGACTTTCATTCCATATATTCAAAGAATCATATTATAAATATACTAATTTCCTGAATGGCATGCCATAATATGTATATATATATATATATATATATATATATATATATATATATATATATATATATATATATAGACTATGATTTTATGAAAACAAATTTATAAAAAAAATACCCTGATCAAAAGTTTATGAACCCTAAAAATTAAATTTTGGGACCTGGAGGATTTTTCTGAAGATCGTTGGTCAGTTTAAATGATCAGAACAAACAAGAGACTCAAGAACAACCATCACAAAACACACACACACACACACACACACACACACACACGCACAGCCGTGGATCATCAGGGAACGACACACAGGCACACACACACACACACACGCACAGCCGTGGATCATCACATCAGAGAACGACACACACACACACACACACACACACACACACACACACACACACACACACACACACACTCATCCTGCAGGTACACACACACACACACACACACACACACACACACACACACACACACACACACACACACACAGCCGTGGATCATCAGAGAACGACACACACACACACACACACACACACAGCCGTGAATCATCAGAGAACGACACACACACACACACAGCCGTGGATCATCACATCAGAGAACGACACACACACACACACACACAGACACTCACAGTCATGGATCATCAGAGAACGACACGCACTCACACACACACACACACACACACACACACACACACACAGCCGTGGATTATCAGAGAACGACACACACACACACACACACACACACACACACACAGCCGTGGATCATCAGATCAGAGAACGACACACACACACACACAGCCGTGGATCATCACATCAGAGAACGACACACACACACACACACACACACACAGACACTCACAGTCATGGATCATCAGAGAACGACACGCACTCACACACACACACACACACACACACACACACACAGCCGTGGATTATCAGAGAACGACACACACACACACACACACACACACACACACAGCCGTGGATCATCAGATCAGAGAACGACACACACACACACACACACTCACAGTCGTGGATCATCAGAGAACGACAGGCACTCACACTCACACACACACACACACACACACACACACACAGCCGTGGATTATCAGAGAACGACACACACACACACACACACACAGCCGTGGATCATCAGGGAACTACACACAGTATTAAGATTCAAGGGTGTGTAAACTTTTGAACAGGGTATTTTTTTATAATTCAGCTCTTTTTGTGTCTTGTGGACTTTATGCAAACATATTTGATGTAACATATCTTATTCAGGACAGCACTAAATAAAAAATAACACATTTTGTATGATCTCTCTTATTTTGTTAAAATTATTCACAGATTCTGCCAGGGGTTCACACACTTTTTCTTGCACCTGTATATCAGAAATAAATGAATGGTAATCAAATATATGAGTTTTCTAAACTATTGTCATTTTAAGATGATTCCCACGATCTCTGAAAAACCTGGAGATATGAGGAAAAGTGTGATTTCTAGAGCTCAAGAAGTCATTCAAATGAAAACAATCTTTAAGAAGTCATGGAAATTTCTATGATTATTGTTTTCTTATGAGGTATAAATATCTGCAAAAGCTCTCTGTGAGTGAATGAATTATTTGAAAATAAATGAGGAGCTTTGATCAGATGTGAATGACACTATGACACACATTATAACAAATATCAGTGCATTCAGGAATAAAACACAATGAACCAAACGCCATGACATGACTTTCAGCAACAGTTTAAACTCTTTACCAAACACTTGCCAGAATCAGTTTTTGAACATGTTCCCATCATACAGATCTTTTATGATATCTTCTAGATAAACAGATGTGTTTACCTGAGAGAAGAGAAGAGAGAACGATCAGTCCCAGCAGACACAGATCACACTTATCAGCCATTTTCTGTTTCTGTCAGTCGTTCTGTTCTTTATATAGTCACAGCTCTTCCTTTATCATCATCAGCTCCTCCTGTGGTTGTGAACTTCCTCTGATCTGCCCATCTGAGTGTTTAGACTGACTCTATGATACAGAAGCCTCTCACTGACACTTTATCACAGTTCATGATGGACAAGTGTTGAATCGGCATCATATCAATGTTGATATAACAGGGTTTCTGTTTTCTGTCTGACCTTCACACTGGCACTAGATACATCTGATCTGAATCTCACCTGACGAGGGACCATGAGACTCACGACTGCAACAAATAAACAATAAAAGAAATGAACAAATAAAAGAAGTGAATCATTGGTGAATTTATTTAATAACAACAACCAAACCAGGAGAAAAGGGAGCAGAAGAATGAACAACACCAGGGGGTATTCCAGAAAGCAGGTTATGTGACATATCCGGGTATGTTTGAGGGAAAGTAAGCGGATAACCTCAACTTTCGGTTCCAAAGACGGAGCAGGTTCAGTTCCAGGGTTAGTTTGTTTCAGAGGTGTTCAGTGACCTGTTGATGAGTGGACGTGAAGATTGCAATGCTCTTAATATTACATACATTATGTCAATATTTATAAAGCACCATTAAAACAAAGAATGTTTATTTTATTCTAACATATATAAATTTTAATATTTATATTTCCGATCAGGCATAACATTATAACATTATCCTAATATTGTGTTGGTCCCCCTTTTGCTGACCCGTTGAGGCATGGACTCCACTAGACCACTGAAGGTGTGCTGTGGTATCTGGCACCAAGATGTTAGCAGCAGATCCTTTATGTCCTGTAAGTTGCGAGGTGGGGCCTCCATGATTTGCACTTGTTTGTTCAGTACATCCCACAGATGCTCGATTGGATTGAGATCTGGGGAATTTGGAGGCCAAGTCAACGCCTCAAACTCGTTGTTGTGCTCCACAAAGCATTCCTGAAGCATTTGTGCTTTGTGGTGGCGCATTATCTGCTGAAAGAGCCACAGCCACAGGGAATACCGTTTCCATGAAAGGCTGGACATGGGCTCAACAATGCTTAGGTAGGTGGGATGTGTCAAAGTCACATCCACATGAATGGAGGACCCAAGGTTTCCCAGCAGAAGGTTTGCCCAAAGCATCACTGCCTCCGCCGCCACGCCTTCTTCCCATAGTGCACCTGGGGCCATGTGTTCCCCAGTTAAGTTACTTTCGGACAGTTTGTGCAGAAATTCTTTGGTTATGCAAACCGATTGTTGCAGCAGCTGTCCGGATCATGGAGGTGAAGATGCTGGATGTGGAGGTCCTGGGCTGGTGTGGTTACACGTGGTCTGCGGTTGTGAGGCCGGTTGGATGTACTGACAAATTCTCTGAAATGCCTTTGGAGACGGCTTATGTTAGAGAAATGCACATTCAATTCACGGGCAACAGCTCTAAAGGACATTCCTGCAGTCAGCATGACAATTGCACGCTCCCTAAAAATTGCATTCTTCTTCCACAAGGGAGTTTGGAGTCATGGCATTTGTTTCCAGGTGGACCATTAAAGAAACACGCTGACTTTTTGGGAATTTAGCTTATTCACCATATCACCCAGAGTTAGATAAGTCTATACATACCATTCTCATCTCAGTGCGTGCCATAACTGATGCATGTCTGACGCACCCACCGCTAGCCTAGCTTAGCACAAAGACTGAATGTAAACGGCTCCAGCTAGCCTACTGCTCAATAAGTGACAAAATAACGGCAGCATTTTCATACTTGCATGTTGTGAAGTGTATAATGTGTACTAAGACCGACAGAAAATGACGGTCTTGTAAGTTGCGAGGCATTTCAGGGGACAAAAGCATAGCGTCGAGGTGGCAGTTAACCCGCACCTCCGGCACCCGATTATCTTGGGGACCAATTGGCCGGCATTTAATAAACTGATGGGTTATTTATGTTCGGGTGCCTCTTGGGGAAAGAGAGACCGAGGCAGGACTGCTGTGGTTCAGCTAGGAGAAGCCCAGCCGGGACCTCGGGATCCTGGTTCAGGGGAAACGAGCGCTCTCCAGAGAGCTCTTCTCTCAGAGCGCGATGACTTTCCCTTGGAGCAGTCCCGCGATGAGACGCTAAAGCATGCGTTTGACCAGGTTTGCTCCATCGACGGCCGACTTCTCCACCCTGACCAGCCGCTCTCCTACCCTTATTTTACGGTCATAAAAGATAGGTTGTATCGGGTAACCCAAGATACCCAGTAAAAACAAGATACAACCCAGTTTTTAGTTCCGAAGAGCCGTCGGGAAATGCTTTTCCAGACGGCTCACTCTAATCCAATGGCCGGACATTTAGGTCAGACAGCGACACTAAACCGTCTAATGGCCCGTTTCTTTTGGCCGGGCATTCACGAGTACGTACGCAGGTGGTGTGCGTCGTGTCGTGATTGTCAGTTGGTGAATCCACCGGCCACCCCAAAAGCACCATTGTGCCCCCTTCCTTTAATGCAGGTCCCCTTCGAAAGGATTGGTATGGACCTCATCGGCCATTAGAACGGTCTGCACGTGGTCACCGCTTTGCGTTGGTCCTCGTGGATTATGCAACACGGTACCCTGAAGCAGTGCCATTGCGTAATATTTCCGCTAAGATTGTCGCAGCGGCACTGTTTCAGTTGATCTCCCGGGTGGGAATCCCGAACGAGATTCTCACCGATCAGGGCACGGCGTTTATGTCACGGACAATTTGCGAACTATATGAATTATTGGGCGTTAAATCGATCCGCACAAGCGTCTATCACCCACAGACGGACAGTCTGGTGGAACGGTTTAATCGCACGTTGAAAACCATGATTCGGAAGTTCGTGCGGGAAGACGCCAAAAATTGGGACAAATGGCTAGAACCTCTCTTGTTTGCCATACGGGAGGTCCCCCAAGCCTCCATGGGGTTTTCCCCCTTCGAGCTCCTCTATGGGCACCAGCCCCGCGGGGTTTCGGACGTTCTTAGGGAGACTTGGGAGGACGGACCTTCAAATAGCAAAAATTAAATTCAGTATGTCCTGGACCTGAGAACAAAACTCCACACTTTGGGGCGGCTGTCAATGGAGAATTTGTTGCAGGCTCAGGACAGACAGAGTAGGCAATACAATAGAGGCTCTAGATTGCGTCAATTTGCACCGGGAGATAAAGTACTTGTATTACTCCCCACGTCTAGTTCTAAATTGCTCGGGAAGTGGCAAGGACCCTTTGAGGTCACACGGCGAGTTGGGGATCTCAACTATGAGGTTATTCGAGCGGATAGGGACGGGGCACGTCAGATTTATCACCTCAACCTACTCAAAAAATGGTCTGAGGCGGAGTCGGTGTTGCTGGCGACGGTAGTGAGCGGGGAGGAGGATCTCGGCCCAGAGGTGCTCCCAAAGCCCAAATCCACTCCCCTGGCCCTTGGTGGGGATCACCTCTCACCCTCACAGCTCACCGACTTGAAAAGGTTGCAGACAGATTTTGCCGACGTGTTCTCGCCCCTTCCCGGTCGAATGGACCTCATCCATCACCACGTTGAGACAGAATCGGGTACATCAGTCGAAAGCTCTCTAAGAGAGAGATGATGTACAGCACCATAGAGAAGGAGTGTCTGGCCATCAAGTGGGCCGTTTCACCCTCCGCTACTCCCTCCTGGGACGGGAGTTCACCCTCTGTTCGGACTACGCCCCCTTGCAGTGGCTCCACCGCATGAAAGATACCAACGTGCGGATCACCCGGTGGTATCTGGCTCTTCAGCCGGTGCTCAGATGGTTGTGGCTGACTTCCTCTCCAGGAATGGGGGGGGGGGGGCTGAGTCGTGCGGTGGGGGTATGTGGTGAGGTGGGCGTGGTTTTCGCGAGGTCTGCGGGCGGAGAGAAGGAGAGGAACCGAGCGGTGAGTAAGCGGCTCTAACGCAGATTACAAACACCTGTCTCTGATTGCAGTAATTGGCATGGAGAGAGCATATAAAGCCGGTGCGAGAGAGAGACGGAGGGAGAGAGGGACTGGGACACCACCGCTGCCATGTCAACGTGCTGTGACGGAAATATTGATTATTGTGAGAAGAGTTTTGAGAGACTGTTGCGGGCTTGAGTCCTGTGCGCGCCCACGAGTGCTGTTTTGTTTTGAAAGTACGGAGTGTAAATAAAAGCACGTGTCCTAGTCACGCCGACCCCTGTCTTCTTCCTTCCTTACATACCCAAACCTTTATCACAGTTATGTTGACAGAAGTTAGCCTATTTTAAGGCGCTGCCTTAAATATCATTGCGCCTGTGCACACATGGTACGGCACAAAGTTCCTTGATTATTACGCAGGAATGAGAGGATAGTTCCTAGCCATATCCAAACAAAGACAGGAAACAGAATAAATGTAAAAAGAAAACACGGGGAACAGGTGACAGGAATCATCATCATACAGACTAATCCAGAATCCTTAAATCCAACAGAGTCTGTATGAAGTTTTAGTGACGTTCTGCATCTATTCCAGAGTCAAGGCTTTCTTGCAATGCTGAGATGGCTGATAGCCCTTCTACACGTCCGTAACTAAAATAGTGAATTAATTATAGCAGTTGTAGTGTTTTCAGAGCGGTGATCTCACTGTTGAGGTTTGGAAACATGTTCTCAGAACTGTTAGTTTCAGTGACCATCATTGGCATTTCCCCTTCTTTCTTTAGCGATGAGCGTCTGCATGACATTTGCATCTGTTTTTTCAGTAGCATAAGTTTTGCTTCTTTAATACATGGAAGTTGAACCAGGCATGAACACAAGCTGCATCCAAAATCACATCCATATTGTTTTAAGAGATCAGCCAGGCTCCACCACCACCCAATCACAACACTCCAGATCACCAGAGTAGTGAAAGTGAAGTGAAGTGAAGAGACATGTGGCTGAGTATGGTGACCCATACTTGGAATTTGTGCTCTGCATTTAACCCATCCAAGTGCACACACACAGTAGTGAACACACACATCGTGAACACACACCCGGAGCAATGGGCAGCTATATTGCTGCGGCGCCCGTGGAGCAGTTGGGGGTTTGGTGCCTTGCTCAAGGGTCTCACCTCAATTGTGGTATTGAGGGTGGAGGAGGGCGCTGGTTATCCACTCCCCCCACCGACAATTCCTGCCGGATGTGAGACTCAAACCCGCAACCGCGGTTACCAGTCCGACTCTAACCATTAGGCTACGACAGCCCCTAATCACCCACACCTGCACCTCATCTCCTCATCAGCACGGACACATTAGCTGTGTCCCAAAGTGAAGGCCATGGCTTTCGAAGTGCACGAAGGGCTGAACCGAGGGACAGGGTTGCCAGGTCTGAACAACAAAACCCCTCCAAATGCTAATCAAAAGTAGCAGAATCACGGCCGAAATTAGCCAAAACGCTGGGGGGAGGATGGTAGGAATATTGCTAAAGTAAAGACAACTTAAACCTGTGGACTATAGGCTACAAGCAACACACAGCAACAGTAAATGCAGCCCAATTCCATCACTGAACCGAGCGTCGTTAAATGGGCTATAGCAGGTGTGTGTGACAACTAACAGCGGATGTTTGTGAGGAGATTTTAAAAAGAGATATGGAGCAGAAATTTTTTTTATTTTTATTTTTTTATTGGATTTTGACATGCTTCAAAGCCTGCAACGATGGGAGACCGGACCATAAGCACGTAAATCTGCAGCCTATGGTTAAATATTTAATCGTTAAGTTGCAACTATTAGTTAACAGTTTATGTCTTATGTTAAATGTATCTGTTACACTATATTTTAAACATTTATATATTTACGTCCAAGCCTTTATTTAAGTACTTATTTTTTTCAACTCACATCATCTCAGATGTATTGTACTTTTTATGACATGGCAGCCGTCGACCGATTCAGCCCCGCAAACCTGCGGACAGTGGATGCTGCTCACTATTCACTGATATTATATGGAGGAGCACAAGCAGGAAACGTCTCAGGTTACGAATGTAACCATTGTTCCCTGAGAACAGGGAACGAGACGCTGCGTCAGTTTGACGCTACGGGGAACGCCTCCAGCGTGACTGGTGCCTGAAATCACATTGAACCACGTCAATCCTATTGACCGGCGACAGCCTATGATGTCATCAAGGTGCGACCAGGAAGTATATAAGGGCGCCTTGCCAACATGACAGTATCTATCGTCTGAAGGGACTGTTTTTCGGCAGGCAGGCCCTGCGGCATGGCAAAGCGACGCAGCGTCTCGTTCCCTGTTCTCAGGGAACAATGGTTACATTCGTAACCTGAGACGTTCCCTTTCGAAAGGGAACTCGCGCTGCGTCAGTTTGACGCTACGGGGAACGATATACCCACGCCGCCATGCCGACGGGAGTGCATGCCCAATGGCAGTGACAACTGTCAAGACAAGCAAATTCTGCTGAAATGCCTGATCCACTCCCCTTCTGGTCACATTAGGCTGTCAGTGACAGCGCTCCCTACGGTCATAGCCCAAGCTATCGCCTGAGAAGGAAACCTTCACACACATGAGGTCCTTCCCAGGCCTTGCTCGAAGGCCTGGAACCAACCCATTCGACTTAGAAGGGGTTCCTTTAAGGGAGCGTGGCAAGGGAACTACGAGGGAACCCTATGCCAGTCACTATTCGGGAGATTATTACCGAATGCCACCAAGGAGACCTGACCAGGTGACCCAGTCTAGTATGGGACACGTAATACGGTCAACCCTGTCTGTACAGTACAGAGCCTCTGGTACTCGCCTCCGAAGAGACATCCCGCTAGGGTGCTGCAAGAAAGGGCAGCGTCACCGACTAGCCGGACCTCAGAGACGGGTTATCCCGGAGAGCAGCGCTCAGCGAAGTGCTTTCAAACCCTTGCTAGTGAGGGGAGTTAAGCCGCTCGATCCTCGGATCTACCAAGCACTTATTTTAAAACGTGCTCAGGAGGCCAAAGGCCTTACAGGCTGAACGTATCGGGAGGGCCCCTCGGGACCTACCACCAACAGATCAGCGCCAAGTGGCCGTAAGCTCATAACAGACCCTCGTTTGAGAGGAGCTCATAAGCCTGCCCGGTAGACAACCATGCCGTAGGCACACTATGAAGGTCCCGTCCTGTCGGGACCGCATAGCCGCAGTGACACCTCGTCGTGCTAGGGTAAGAACACCGCCTTCAGGTCTCGCAAACGGCCAGAGACCGGCACCTGATAGCGGGTGGCCACTAGCTTTGCCTGATAGCAGCCCATGCTACGATCCGTTACCGAAACTGGGGACCGGGGAACGATTCCAGGGAGGCGCAATGCCTCCACCTGGTAGCAGAGCATGCCGTCCGTCGTGCTTCGCTAACCATCTCACTCTCGCGCCTGAGAAACGGGGGCTCATTTTCAGGGAGGCAACAGTGCCTACCATCTGATAGCAGAGCACGCCACGCCTAGCGTTTCGTTTCGCTAGTCGTCTCAGCGCCTGAGAATCGGGAGCTCTCTTTCAGGGAGGCAACCGTGCCTACCAACTGAAAGCAGAACGTGCTACTCGTAGCACTTCACGCTCATTGCCACAGTGACTGGGAACCGGGAGCTTGCCCTCAGGGAGGCCACAATGCCTACCAACCTGATAGCGGAGCATGCTACTCGTAGCACTTCACGCTCATTGCCAAAGTCGACCGGAAGCCGGGAGCTCGCCCTCAGGGAGGCAACCGTGCCTACCAACTGATAACAGGACATGCTACTCGTAGCATTCCATGCTCATTGCCACGGCGACCGGGAACCGAGAGCTCGTCGTCAGGGAGGCCACAGTGCCTACCAACCAACGGCAGAACGTGCTTATCCATAGCGCTCCATGCTCATTACCACAGCGACCGGGAACCGTGAGCTCATCGTCAGGGAGGCCACCGTGCCTACCACCTGATAGCAGAAGGTGCTACTCATAGCACTTCATGCTCACCGCCACAGTGGCTGGGAACCGGGAGTTTGCCTCCAGGGAGGTCACTCAGGGAGGCCGGATGAGGCCTACTACCTACTAGCACTCGTGCTAGCCATCCAGTGACTGGGGCCCAGGAACGCCATCCGCAGAGGAGGTCAAGTGGGCCTGCTTACCCCACAGCAGGCCCATAGGGAGGCCCAGTAGCGCCTACCACCTATTTAGCAGCTCGTACCAGCCGTCGAGGGACTTAATGCCTATGGTGCCCCCTCGGGGGAGACCAGGCGGTGCCTGCTGACCACAGCAGGCTCTCAGGGAGGCCAGACAGGGCCTAACTCCTGAGCGAAGGTAACCCAGACCGGTAGCCTACCCCTCAGGGAGGCCTGGCAGGACCTACCCCCCCGAATAGGGGGTCTGCAGATTCCAAGGATCCTGCCGTGACTTTCTAAGAAGGCTGGCTGCTGCTACCTGGGCTGACGGCAGCTGTCTGCTGCTGACGAAGGCCTGGAAATCCAGTTAACACCTGGGGACTCATCCCCAGGGCCAATGACGGGTCACTGCTGACGTCGACACCAGTGGAGAAGAGCCTCCGAGGCCACTCGTGGGCCATAGTGTCGGGACTTTCCTGCAAGGAGGCCGGTTAACGCCTACTACCTGTCCTGAAGTCCTACTGCCCAGACCGTCCAAGCTGGCCACTCAAAGCCAGCTGGCTCCTATGCCCGCAACCTGGGGCTGGCTCCATCCCAGAGGCAGCTAGGGACAACCTGCTTCGCCGTGTCCTAGGGCCCCCAAACGGCGCAGTCTCTTGGGCAGTGCCTACAATCATGGACCTAATCACATTGCCAACAGCAGTGTACTCAGCAGAAGTGCTTAAACAAAGACCCTCTAAAGCGAGGGAGTACAACTTACGTCACCTGCATCGGGGCGGCTGTCTTTCTTTCCATGCAGCGGCCAACCTTGATTGCGAGGGCGTCAGCCATTGGCAATGCTCGGGCCTCAGGGGAGCATCCGACCAAGCCGTATTGACAGAGGATTATCCGATGTTCAGCTCGACCCGGGCCCTAAAGGAGGTGGAGCAGAGACATAAAGCAAGGGAACAATATCAACAGAAATGTGAAATCCACCGGCCGTACCATCCTCCAGGAAAAGGCCGGGGGCCGCCAGCAGATGGCGGCCACCAAGCTCCGAAAGGCGGAAACAGCGGATAAAGTCTAATCGCCACTGGCGAAAAGACGCTTAGTTCCACCCCACGACCATCTGGCGAAGTCGCTGTCTCCTGCACCCACCTCGTCTGCATTACTTGTGACCCCAGAACGTAGAAAAAGGGGGCGGGCCTTGGCCGGACGACTCTGAAACAGAGGAGGCTGAAACAAGGATGCATAAAACAACGCCATGTTCTTATATAAAAAGACAGGCCAGGGGCGAACAACTTCATTAAAAGGGAACGCCCCCATCCTTGACAAAGCCTAGGCCAAGTGGTGCGACATAAGTCCGCACTAGATCCACTCAGGGCCCGGGAAAGAAATATTATCACCTCTAATATACACAATGAGGCCCCAAAAACCCCTTTTCCCAAAGCCCCGCAGAGCTGGGCGCAGATCTCACTACAGCTCGTGCGTTAGTGCATACCCGGTCTTCAGCTACTTCCCACTTTTACGCTAGGAAAAAACACAGCTCGCCTCTTACACTACAAGCCCTCGGGCAAGAGCGCGATTTAGTTACCCACATAGTGGGGGAAAACATAGCACGGAGAGGCAGCAGACTCTACTAGCAGAAAGTGAGGTATTCACACACAACCACATAATGTTGCAAAGAAGATCGTTCTTAGCTTACTCACGGGGAGCTGCAGGCCCTGCGAAGATCCAGCGGTGATCCAAATTTCCCCAGGAACCCTCTCAGGCGAGCGAAGGTATAGGAGTTCTGAAAAACATAGTTTTGAAAATGTTTCACCCTCAGAGAGGGGGACTCACCGATCGCTCCCAGCGGTGCTTCCAGCCAGCCATAAGGCTAGTATCCGCCCGCCATCCTGAGGGGGGCGCTTTCACCAAACAAGCCAGGCGAGCCGGCAGAATCTTACATTTTCTGCTCATCATAGGCCACCGGCCTGATGTAAAAGCGCCCGGGGGAAAAACCAGAGGAAGGGAAAAAAGGCAGCGTTCATCTCCGCGCTCCTCGGGGGGTGGAGTCTGCTGCCTGCGCTGGTTCCGGTTACCAGCCCCGGCTTCCTTCCTCTTCCTGTCGCGGGTGTCCCGCCTCCCCTGCGCCCCAGTCCTCCGCGGCGGGGCGCTCGAGAGGCGACGCTGGCTCGCTATTCCCGTCTCCAGCCCTCAGACTGGGACGGGCCGGGGACACCCGACTGCCTGGGCGCGGTCCCGGACCTCAGCGGAATGCATGTCCTGAATGCCGCCGAGTGCGCCTTCGCCTCTCCGAACTTTCCCACCACCGCCTCTACGGAGGTGCCGAAAAGTTCAGGTGGCGAAACCGGGGCATCAGGGAGAAAGGATTTTTTACTTCTCCCCGATGTCCAAACGGTTTAACCACAGATGTCTCTCCGTGGCCACCCTCGCCGCCATCGGCGCTATTTCTGTACGGTGGCCCGGAGAGCGAAAACCGCGGTCCGGCGCGACTCGACTACCGCCTCAGGGGGTCCCTCCCCCCTGATCGAGGTCCCTCAGCAGGTCCGCCTGCAACACAGCCTGCAACACAGCTGTGGTGTGCAAAGCCGCTGCAGCGCGACCCACTGACATGTACGCCCTGCCATTCAGGCGTTTAGACCGGCAGGGTGGGAGCCACAGTGTCGCCGGCCGCCCAGAGGCGAGATAAACATAACATCTCGTCCACGGGCGGCATCGACACATACCCAGCCAGGCAGTCCCTCGACATCAGCGACATCTAGCTCGCCGATGTCGACAGATGCGGGGCCGAGTATGGTTTCTTCCATTCCCTCGAGATCTGCTGATGGAGATCTGGAAGGAATGGAAGACTCCCAGGAGTTGGGAGGTCATGGGCGGAGAGAAACCGATCGTCCGAACTGTTTGGACGCTCAGCCTTTCTCCTCACGCGCCGCAAAGGCAGCTGCAGTCTACCCGCAGCGCGTTCCATGAGCTCCAGCAACTCCCGTACATGGGACAGGATGGTAAGAAAAGCTTCAGCATTTTTAACTGACTCACCCATCCTCTGCTCGAGTGGAAGAGCAGCAGACGAGGAGGAGGAACATAAATCCAGCTCCTTCCTCCGAGGTCCGCCTCTCGCGATCTGGATCGTCCTCAAGAACCATAACTGTCTCCAAGCGACGAGCCCGATCCATCTGGGAAGCGCTTTTGGTATTTAGACGCCGCTCAGCCTCAGCTCGAGCGTGGCCGTTCCCAGATGCTGAAACCTCTCCCCTCGAGAAGAGGTCCCACCGAGAGCGGAGCGTTTCCAGAGGACAACGCTCACAAATACTTTCACAAGTACTTTCACAAGAGGTTCGCAAACCTCTAATGCATGCTCTTCTCCCAGACAGTAAACGCAAAGTGTGTGTGTATCCAAAGCGCAAGATACACATTCAAAACACACCTGCAGAAGTGGCGTTCTCAGCACACTTCATTGTTATCCTTCTTGTAGACGTTTCACGTGAAGACAGGCAAAACAGTCCCTGAAGACGAAAAGATACTGTCATGTTGGCAAGGCGCCCTTATATACTTCCTGGTCGCACCTTGATGACATCATAGGCTGTCGCCGGTCAATAGGATTGACGTGGTTCAATGTGATTTCAGGCACCAGTCACGCTGGAGGCGTTCCCCGTAGCGTCTAACTGACGCAGCGCGAGTTCCCTTTCGAAAGGGAACATTTTTTGTATTCACCTTTGGTGGTCAGAAGAGAAAAAAGAACTGCAAAAAAATGCTTTTCTTACTAAGTATTTTATTTCCCAGCTGAAATCTAAAAAAAATCTTACAAAAAGAAAAAAAGACAATACTTTACTTGAATTTTTAGATATCTGGACTGGAAACAAGACAAAAATAATATTTTATAACAAAAAAATTTTGCAGAGGGGTGAGTAAATGATAACTTGCTTTTCAATTTAGGGTGAAGCTACCACTGTAATGTTTACATACCGAGAAATATAAGGCGTGGACTCTCTGGCAAATGTACCGATTCCTGGACATCAGATGGAGTAGCAAATTCCTGAAACAATTTTTAAGAAGGACAGCACAACTATGATAAAAAGAACCAAAACAAAACATTATAGATGAATGAGATTTGTTTAATAATCTCTACTTACATCTGCTTGAAGGATAACACCATCTAACTTCTCTTTGAAGTGTGCAATAAGTAGTTGTAGTACCATGGCACCCACATCATTTTCACCACTGGAGAGTATGCTCCGAACGTCATCGTTGGTTGGTTTGCTTTTGAAAAACTCAATTATGATTTTTCCACACTCCTGGATAGACAATTCCAAAAGTCTGAGCACTTTTTTGTCCGTAAGCTGTTCAAAATGTCCATATACATGCCTCTGTGTGAAGAGATATGGCCATTTGGATTTTAGATCTGAAATTGTAGGAGACGGGGTTGCATTTATCATGTAACGCTGAAGCCAATAGGTCTCCTCCATGAGCTTGTAAACGTCTCCTCTCTCAACTCCAGAAATTCCTTCATGAAGGTGGATCTCCTCCATCTTCTGACGTTTAATTTCAAGACTGTCGTGACTCTCACCAGGTGGAAGAGCAGGCTGCCATCTTGTGCAACCATACGAGTCAGTTGAATTTCGTTTTCTAGTAGTTCCAATTTCTCTTCTAAGGGTCCTATGCTGACTTAGTGTACTTGTTCGATTAAGATGCTCTATCCGCACTTTCAGCTGTGAAAGAAATGAAAGGATTGAAAATAATCAAAGATATTTGATATTTGAAATCCAACAAAGAAATTTGCTTTTCTGTTGTCAACACATTTGCTTATCAGAAGGACCTGGAAGACAAAAGGCAGGCCTGTAGGCCGCAGGGGTTGCCACACCTTTTACTGTTGGGGAAGTTTGGTCTGATTGGTCAGTTTGAAGGTTATGTGTGAGTTTGGTCTGATTGGTCAGTTTAAAAGAATACATTTGGTTTCAGTCACATGGTCAAGGAATACAGTAGATAAAAGAAGATTGGAAACTAGGCTCTCGCTCTTTTTTTTCCTCTGCATCTTGAAGTCATCTGGGCTTCTTCTCCCCCCCCCCCCCCCCCCCTCTCTCTCTCTCTCTCTCTCTCTCTCTATCTCTCAGGTAACATTGTATTCATGCTGTGTACGATTAATGGTATAAGTTTATCATCTCATCCATCCATTTTGAAACTATTTTAAGTGTAACCATAACCAGATTTTGTCATTAAATCCTTTCTATTACAAATACTGTGCTAACTAGTTTTGATTTAGTATTGACTTTGAAGTGCTCCCTATTGCAATACAATATAGTCATATTATAGCATTGCTCTCCCACATATTTTGCTATTGTAACTGCGCTTATCTCCGTCGTTGGTATGAGTTGCAGTGGGTGGAAATAGACAAGAAATGTACAGTTTTCTTCCATCTTTCTGATAACGTTTCTTTAGTCTCTGGCAACCCTGTAGATTGAACCATCTGCAGGAGTCCACTCTTACAGATGGTGCCAAAACCCGGGATCCCTTGCAGTGAATTGTATGAAATTTACTTTGATCTGTGTAAGAATGAGGACATTTTTTCACAGTTGATCTTGTGAATGGATTAAAGCTGACCTTCTTTGGGTAAGTCTGTTTACATTGTTTAATGGTTGAAGGAATTGCATGAAACAGAATTTAGAAGGTTTTAAATAGCTTCAATAGTCCCATTACTGTACAATCTGTGAATACTCAGATAATCTCCTCGGGATGGAAGGGAAATTTTCTAGAGATGTATTGTTTGCTTTATGGAGTGAAAAAGTTGAGCCTACCTTGTCCAAACTCAAGAAAGAGTATATTGGAATTAAAAGTTCAGATGATGAAATGTTCAGATATTGGGAAATTAAATGGGCAACATCAAAAGAAATCAAAACATGGTGAAATAATTGAGGCTTTAAACTTCATAAGTTGTAAAAGGCTACGTGATGTGACAACACATCTATTTTCAAGTATAGATGCGAAATGTAAAGAAGTGGATTCTAAAAATGAAGAAGCAGAAAAGTCTGAGGCAAAGATTCAAGATCTTCAAACGCAGCTAGATAACTTACTAGCTGAGCAGTTAGCCCTGACTGAAAAGTGTAAAAAGCACAAAGAAACCATTGCAGATCTCAAGGCTAAGCTAAATGCTAAAAAGCGCATGTCTCCCATAATGCTTAACAGCGATGGGATTTAAAAGCATGTTCACTTCATAGATGAGGTGACTTGCTCTAATGAATCTGAAACGTTTAGTTCAGAAAATGCGCAAGAAAGTGTGCCTATTTCAGTTCTTAAGCGGGTGCAGCAACGGAATAGCGCAGTGTCGTGTACCAGAACGCATGGTTTGCAAGCATTAGAAGGTCATTATCCTCATACTCCAGGAGAACCTAGCAAACAACCCCATGACAAAGAGAACAGGTTTTGCAGATCCTGTCAGAAAATCGGTCATGGCGATTTAAAATGCTGGTCGCTGGGTCGGCCTCCTCCGTATTTTCGGAAAAATAGGAAATTACTTTCTAAGGCAAAAGATCAGCGCTCATTTGCAGGTCAGACTCTCAGTGAGCTAACTGCAGTGTTCATGCAAGGCCTTCAGCTATTAACTTCACTTGCGAGCGGGTTAGCAGCCTCTTAGCAAGGAGTTTAATAGTAAAACATTCAGATTGCAATGATCCTGTTTGTATTTTCGAATTTGTAATTGTATAACACATTGTGCGCATTGATTACACAGTATGGTTGTTTGTGTTACAAGATACACATAGACTAGTCAAGTTTATTCTTTAAAACACATGATTGCTTTACTGTAAGTGATGAAACACTTAGGATAAAGGCTGTAGATGCTGTGCATTCTAGGCCATGTATCTTGTGTAAATTGGAATAACTTTAATACTGGAATTGTACAGCAATTTCAAGTTGCATGTGTGTCTATGTTGAATTTGTTAGTCTCCGAATTGGAAACTCTGCTATTCCCGATATAGCTGCAGTTAAACCAAGTACAGGAGCATATAATTGCCATGTGGCTACAGTGTGAATTACAATTGCATTAACCATGAGAATGTTTTCATCACAGCGCAGGATTCAAGAACTCCAAACTTTGCATTTTATCATGCTCCTTAACAAAAGCATTGGTGTGAGAGGAATTTTGAGCCAGGTCACATCTCATACTCACATTCACATACTGGCTGCCTGTTTTACAACAGGGCTAAATTTGCATCACAATTGTAAACCTCCTCACCAGTGTTTGGACATGATTTACACATAGCCACAGCTAAATTCAGTCACATAAATTTGATTTTCACACAAAGTCAAATCTCCATCTGCCTCACAAAATGCCTTTACATCTAGACTGTATTCCAACTGTGAATTTCTTCAAGTTATTGTTTGTTTTGTTTCTTTCTTTTGATTTACTAAATCAGGTATTATTTGTCTCACCAATTTAAATATCAAAAGGGTATTTCTCATCCTTACCTAGTGAAAAATATTTTATCAGTGTATTGTAAAAATGCATTTGATTTTCAATTTTGTTGATTTTGATTTTGAGTTCTGAGTCTTTGTATTTTGTCCATTTTACAATGTAACAATGGTTTTGGACATTAATTAAATTGAATTTTTGTATTTGGTTACACAATATTTGCTGATACTCTTAATGAAAGAGGGGTGTAAACCCAACAATGTGATTGTTGTTTTGTTATGATGCAGATTATTTAAATATTTCTAGAAATAATGTAAGAGCTTGTGAGATCTTCTTTTATTCTAAACCTTGACCACTTTATTAAGTACATCGATTTAAAGGCTTATTGCCAGAGAATATTTTAATCTGACCATATCAAACTTCTGACCAATGACAAATGCCAATGACCAAATGCCAAATGACAAAAGTGTATGCTATTTTGCTGTTTGTTGGGCTATTTGTTACAGATTCCTGCTGCTCGAATTCACCTCCTGTGTTCTGCCTCAGAAAGAGAGACAAGCGTTTGTTCTCATCTTCAGTGACTGTTCTTGAGGTGTGAGGTATTCAATGGACGTTTTGCATATCAGTGATCAAAGAGATTGCACAACACCATTTGATGAAGTTCTCAAGCAGGGCTGTAAGGACTGACAGACTGTTTTTCCAACATGCCTGGACGACAAGTCTGAAGATGACATCTACACAACTGAAAGCATGTCTTTGTTGACTGTGTCACCTCTGGACATTTTATGAATGTGGCCAAATGTGCCAAGGGGGGACTGAAAGGATTGAAAATAATCAAAGATATTTGATATTTGATATTTGAAATCCAACAAAGAAATTTGCTTTACTGTTGTCAACACATTTGCTTATCAGAAGGACCTGGAAGACAAAAGGCAGGCCTGTAGGCCGCAGGGGGTGCCACACCTTTTACTGTTGGGGAAGTTTGGTCTGATTGGTCAGTTTGAATGTTATGTGTGAGTTTGGTCTGATTGGTCAGTTTAAAAGAATACATTTGGTTTCAGTCACATGGTCAAGGAATACAGTAGATAAAAGAAGATTGGAAACTAGGCTCTCGCTCTCTTTTCCTCTGGCTCTTGAAGTCATCTGGGCTTCTTGTCTTTGCTCTCTTCCTCTCTCTCCCCCCACTCCCCCCCCCCCCCTCTCTCTCTCTCTCTCTCTCTCAATCTCTCTCTCTCTCTCTCTCTCTCTCTCTCAGGTAACATTGTATTCATGCTGTGTACGATTAATGGTATAAGTTTATCATCTCATCCATCCATTTTGAAACTATTTTAAGTGTAACCATAACCAGATTTTGTCATTAAATCCTTTCTATTACAAATACTGTGCTAACTAGTTTTGATTTAGTATTGACTTTGAAGTGCTCCCTATTGCAATACAATATAGTCATATTATAGCAACGCTCTCCCACATATTTTGCTATTGTAACTGCGCTTAACTCCGTCGTTGGTATGAGTTGCAGTGGGTGGAAATAGACAAGAAATGTACAGTTTTCTTCCATCTTTCTGATAACGTTTCTTTAGTCTCTGGCAACCCTGTAGATTGAACCATCTACAGGAGTCCACTCTTACACAAGTCTGAACCAGAATTTCAATATATTGTTATTATTTTTCATACGAGCAACGATCACCATAATGGTATTATTTTCAATAAAACATCAACATCTAAACCTCTTTTGATTCTCAATAAGAGCTTCTGTAGACGTCTGCCAGAGATAAAGTCAGTCTGGTTAGTAATGTGTGAAGCTGGTTATGCTGTTTGTGGAGTTGTTTAATCCTCCTCTGGTGAGATCTTGTGATTGTCAATGTCTCAAGTTGTCCACCACAGGGCAGCAGAGACTTTGAAATGTGAATAGAGGTGGAAAGTCCAGGTTCAGAAGATAAAAAGTCCTGCTCTGTATTTTGTTCCAAACACCTGGATTTGCTCAGTAGCACAGTTTTTCAGTCAGGAGGTAGAATTAATAAGTGAAATCAGCTTACTGAGTTCATGAGCGGAATAAAAATATGGCAGGACTTTCTGACCCCTGGACTTTCCACCTCTGGGGTTATCATGGACATTCAGTTTGATTTCATTTGTCATGTGTTTCTTTGTTCAGATTCCCCACTCATCTGTCTCCTTGGTTACTGTCATTATTAGCTCATAGTATGTGTCAGCTGTGTGTAGTCATCCTCGTTTGTGCTCACTATTAAAGTTATGCCTTATCAGTCACTCCTTGTCCATTCACCGTCTTAGTTAGTGTGTGTTGCTGCCTGATTGTGTTTGTTAGAAAAACCTGTCATGTGATTTATTCTCTTTGTCTGCCTTCCTGCAACCACTGTGACAGAAAACCTTGATAAAATGTTTGATAAAGGGTTCAAACCAGCTCAAACATACCATTGCAGATTTCCGACTTCTCCTCAAACAAGAGTCTGAAACACCCTTTTGGTCTTTTGAGCTTAAAAAATAAATATTATATATAATATATAGAAAAAGTACTGATTTACACATTTGAATTATGAGTGAAATATTTAAATTCATATTTAGTTATACTAACATGGTGTATCTGATCGTGTATGACAAGTTTTGTTTCTGCTTGATTTTCTCCATGTGAGAATCAAACAGCTGCTGAAGTGAACTGACTTTCTTAAACGCCTTCAAGATTCAAGATTCAAGAGTTTTATTTGTCACATACACAGTTATATACACAATATACAACTGGCAGTGAAATGTAAACAGGTCTGCTCCATGGACAGTGCAAATAACAGTTACAAGAAATTAAAATAGAAATAGAATAAAATTAGAATAAAAAGTATTAACATAAGTAGAATTATAAATAAATCAAGTAAAAGATAAAAATAGGAAATAAGATTAAAAAAAATATATAAAAATTAAAATATAAAAAAAAAATAAAAAAAAAAATAAGTGGATATGATAAGTGAGATAAACTGTAGACTTAAAAATAAGTGGTTAACATAAAATATATATATATGTATATATAAAGAAGTATAATGTGCAAGGTTTATTACAGGATGTTACGCAGTAACAATAGGAAAGTAAAGTGCAGTGCAATGGCAGTATGTGGATGTTAATGTTAAAAGACTGTATGTTTATGCGTGTGCGGGGTGAAGTGAAGTCACGTGACTGAGTTCAGGAGTCTGATGGCCTGGAGGAAGAAACTCCTCCTGAGTCTTTCAGTCTTTGCCATCAGGCTACGGAAGCGCTTACCAGATGGCAGGAGGGTGAAGTGAGTGTTTGCAGGGTGATTAATGTCTCTGATGATTTTAGTAGCTCTACCTCTGCAGCGTTTGGTGTAGATGTCCTGCAGAGACGGGAGAGCTGAGCCTGAGATGCGCTCGGATAAGCGCACCACTCTTTGCAGGGCTTTGCAATCGTGACTGGTGCTGTTCCCGTACCACGCTGTGATGCACTGAATCAGGACACTTTCTATCGCCCCTCGATAGAAAGTTTTCAGGATGGCTGGTGAAACCCTGAATTTCCTCAGCTGGCGCAGGTGGTACAGTCTTTGCCAGGCTTTTTTCACCTGTGTCTGGATGTGTGTAGTCCAGGTCAGATCCTCGGAGATGTTCACACCCAGGTATTTGAAGCTGCTCACTCTCTCTACCGGTGTCCCGCTGATCATGAGAGGGGAGTATGACCGATGCTGTCTCTTCCTGAAGTCCACAATCAGTTCTTTGGTCTTGTTAACATTCAGAGAGAGACAGTTGTCCTGGCACCATGATGTCAGTTGCTCCACTTCGTCCAAGTATGCCGTCTCATTGTTGTTGGAGATGAGACCCAGGACAACAGTATCATCAGCAAACTTGATGATAGAGGTGGAGCTGTGTGTGGACAAACAGTCATGGGTGTAGAGAGAGTAGAGCAGGGGACTCAGCACACAGCCCTGTGGAGCTCCAACACTCAGGGTGATGGAGGTGGAGGTGAACTGGCCTACTCTCACCGCCTGGGGTCTGCCAGTGAGGAAATCTTCAATCCAGAGGCAGAGAGAAGAATTCAGGCCTAGATCCAGGAGTTTGTGTGTTAGCTTAATGGGAACTATGGTGTTAAAGGCTGAGCTATAGCCAATAAATAGCAGCCTGACATAGTTCCCACTTTTGCTGTCGATGTGAGTGAGGCAGGAGTGAAGGACGTGAGAGATGGCATTTTCAGTCGATCTATTGGGACGATAGGCAAACTGAAGAGGGTCCAAAGTGTCAGGAATGGAGGAGCAAATGTTGTTTTTAATGAGTCTCTCAAAGACCTTCATGACTAAAGATGTGAGAGCCACTGGACGATAGTCATTTAGGCAAGAGGGTTTACTGATCTTAGGTACAGGGATTATAGAGGATCGTTTGAAGGAGGTGGGGACAACAGATGTAGCAAGGGACTCGTTAAATATGGATGTAAAGAGCCCTGCGAGCTGATCAGCACAGGACCGCAGAACACGACCTGAAATACCATCCGGCCCAGCAGCTTTCCTGACATCCACACGTTTGAGTGCCCTCCGAACCTCGTCCTCCGAGACAGAGATCACGTGACTGGTGACTGTTGCTGCTCTGAGGGACTCTCTCTGACGCGTCACTCGCCGGAGTCGCGCTGCCGCGATTACCATCAAAGCGAGCGTAGAAAGAGTTTAACTCGTTCACCAGCAACGGATCAGCTCTCACCTCTGCAGAGGATTTAGTTCCAAAAGCACAGATGGTCCTCAGTCCCTGCCACATCCGCCGGGAGTCGTTGAGTTGGAAATGAGATTCCACTCGGTCTTTATAGCGGAGTTTTGCGGCTTTAACGGCGCGCCGGAGGGCGTAACATGAAGCTTTGTACTCCCTCATATCCCCCGTTAGGAGACCGGCATTGTACGCGATAGTGCGCGTGTTTACTGCAGTGCGGATTGAACTGTCCACCCACGGTTTCTGATTAGGGAAGGACGTTATAGTTATTGTTTGTGTGGCTTGCTCTGTCAGTGTGTTGATAAAGCAGAGCGCCACTTCTGTGAACTCGCTGACGTCTTCAGAACTCGCACGGAACATGTCCCAGTCGACGTCATCAAGAGCTGCCTGTAGCGTGATCTCTGAATGGGATGACCAGCGTTTGACTTCCCTCCTCACCGGGGGCTCTTGAACGAGCCTTTGTTTATATTCCGGTGTGAGGAAAATGGCGGCATGGTCCGATTTGCCAAAAGCTGGCTGTGAACGAGCTTTGTAGGCGTTCTTAAACGGAGAGTAGCAATGATCCAGTGTGTTTGCTCCTCGTGTGGGACAGGAGACATGCTGGTGAAAGTTTGGCAATACTTTCTTTAGGTTAGCTTTGTTAAAATCACCCGCGACGATGAGAGCAGCGTCGGGGTGTTTGTTTATGAAGCCGCTGGTCACATCATGGAGGGCAGATAAAGCCAGCCCCGTGTCTGCCTGTGGTGGAATATAAACGGCAGTGGCGATGACCGAGGAAAACTCCCTCGGTAGGTAGAAAGGCCGGCACATGAGAGTTAAATGTTCCAAGTGAGGCGAGCAGGATCGCGAAAGAATGGAGATGTTCCTAGGATCGCACCATTTCTTGTTTATCATGAAACACACTCCACCGCCTTTAGATTTCCCGGCCTTGGCTGTTCTGTCCATCCGAAAAACAGAGAAGTTCTCGGACGGCGTCACGGCTGTATCCGGGACCGCTGGCGTGAGCCATGTTTCGGACAGACAATAGATGTTGCAGTCTCTCATGTCTGTCACATGTCTGTCCTGTCTTGTGAAGCACATGTGGTGTGTTGTTGTTTTGGGCTGTGCTCGTGTCTTTGTCTGATCCCTCCCCCTTGTTATCTGATTAGTGTTTGATTTCTTCCACCTGTTCCCTCCTGATTTCTTCCCCTTTATATAGTTCCCATGTGCTCATAGTCTTGGTGGTTACGTTTGTCTTGTCTACGTGTTCCTTCCCTGTGATCCGCTCCCTGACTTCCCTTCCTTGTGATCCGCTCCCTGACTTTTTGGTTTGTTGTTTGGTTCTATTATGTTATGTTTTGTATTATATTATGTTTTCCCCCTTGTGGGTTTTTGTTTGTGTTTATGTTCATTTTTATATTAAATTCATTCCCATCCTGCGCATGAGTCCTCACCTCAGTTTCCCTCAGCGTAACGTGACAGAACGTAACCACCATGCAGAGGACTCAGCAGGAAACGGTCCCACCACGTATGAACATTTTGGAGTGCTTTGCGTGCTGGGCTCGTCTCACTGAGGAGGCCAATAGGCTCCCTGTTCCGGTGGATTTGTTGCCGGTGGTCTCTAAGCGGAGGAGGAGAAGGAAGGCTCCCTCCGTGACGACTCCGGGGGTCTCAGTTCCGGTGGTCCCTGTGCCGGTGGTCCCTGTTCCGGTGGTCCGTGTTCCGGTGATCCCTGTCCCGGTGGAGCGTGTCCCGGTGGTCCCTGTTCCGGTGGTCCGTGTTCCGGTGATCCCTGTTCCGGTGGTCCCTGTTCCGGTGGACTCGGTGCCGGTGGTCCCTGTTCCGGTGGTCCCTGTTCCGGTGGACTCGGTGCCGGTGGTCTCTAAGCGGAGGAGGAGAAGGAAGGCTCCCTCCGTGACGGCTCCGGGGGTCTCAGTTCCGGTGGTCCCTGTGCCGGTGGTCCCTGTTCCGGTGGTCCCTGTCCCGGTGGAGCGTGTCCCGGTGGATCGTGTCCCGGTGGTCCCTGTCCCGGTGGTCCCTGCTCCGGTGGACCCTGCTCCGGTGGTCCCGAGTCCTGACACAGCCTGGAGGGCTGTGATGGGGTTCTTTATGGCGGCAGTCCTGCGTGCCTGGGAGGAGCACAGGGTTTCCCCTGGCGTGGTCCCAGTTCCGGTGGACCCTGCTCCGGTGGTCCCTGCTCCGGTGGACCCTGCTCCGGTGGACCCTGCTCCGGTGGTCCCTGCTCCGGTGGTCCCTGCTCCGGTGGTCCCTGCTCCGGTGGTCCCTGCTCCGGTGGTCCCTGCTCCGGTGGACCCTGCTCCGGTGGACCCTGCTCCGGTGGACCCAAGTCCTGACACAGCCTGGAGGGCTGTGATGGGGTTCTTTATGGCGGCAGTCCTGCGTGCCTGGGAGGAGCACAGGGTTTCCCCTGGCGTGGTCCCAGTTCCGGTGGTCCCTGCTCCGGTGGACCCTGCTCCGGTGGTCCCTGCTCCGGTGGACCCTGCTCCGGTGTACCCTGCTCCGGTGGACCCTGCTCCGGTGGTCCCTGCTCCGGTGGACCCTGCTCCGGTGGACCCTGCTCCGGTGGTCCCTGCTCCGGTGGTCCCTGCTCCGGTGGTCCCTGCTCCGGTGGTCCCTGCTCCGGCGGATCCAGTTCCGGCGGTCCCTGCTCCGGCGGATCCAGTTCCGGCGGTCCCTGCTCCAGCGGACCCAGTTCCGGTGGACCCAAGGCCAGAGACCATCCCGGCGGTTCCTGCCGTGTCCGGGCCTCCCGAACTCTGCGGGCCGCCCTGGCCTCCCGAACTCTGCGGGCCGCCCTGGCCTCCCGAACTCTGCGGGCCGTCCTGGCCTCCCGAACTCCGCGGGCCGCCCCGGTCGCCCGAACTCTGCGGGCCGCCCTGGCCTCCCGAACTCTGCGGGCCATCCTGGCCTCCCGAACTCCGCGGGCCGCCCCGGTCGCCCGAACTCTGCGGGCCACCCCGGCCGCCTGAACTCTGCGGGCCGTCCCGGCCGCCTGAACTCCGCGGGCCGCCCCGGCCGCCTGAACTTTTTGTTTCCCCCTTCCCTCTCTGGTCTGTCCCTCCCTCCCCGCCCTGGTCTGTGCCTCCCGCCCCGCCCTGGTCTGTGCCTCCCGCCCCGCCCTGGTCTGTGCCTCCCGCCCCGCCCTGGTCTGTCCCTCCCGCCCCGCCCTGGTCTGTCCCTCCCGTCCCGCCCTGGTCTGTCCCTCCCGTCCCGCCCTGGTCTGTCCCTCCCGTCCCCGCCCTGGTCTGTCCCTCCCGTCCCGCCCTGGTCTGTCCCTCCCGTCCCGCCCTGGTTTGTCCTCCCGGTCCCGCCCTGTTCTGGTGGAGCGTCTGGTAGCCGCTCCTTAAGGAGGGGGTAATGTCACATGTCTGTCCTGTCTTGTGAAGCACATGTGGTGTGTTGTTGTTTTGGGCTGTGCTCGTGTCTTTGTCTGATCCCTCCCCCTTGTTATCTGATTAGTGTTTGATTTCTTCCACCTGTTCCCTCCTGATTTCTTCCCCTTTATATAGTTCCCATGTGCTCATAGTCTTGGTGGTTACGTTTGTCTTGTCTACGTGTTCCTTCCCTGTGATCCGCTCCCTGACTTCCCTTCCTTGTGATCCGCTCCCTGACTTTTTGGTTTGTTGTTTGGTTCTATTATGTTATGTTTTGTATTATATTATGTTTTCCCCCTTGTGGGTTTTTGTTTGTGTTTATATTCATTTTTATATTATATATATTATTTATATTATATATTCATTCCCATCCTGCGCATGAGTCCTCACCTCAGTTTCCCTCAGCGTAACGTGACAGAGTCCCGTTGAAAACTTATCCTGGCTCTAAGATCGTCCATCTTATTCTCCAAGGATTGGACATTTGCGAGCAAAATGCTCGGGAGAGGAGGACTGAATGCTCTTTTTCTCAGTCTGTTGCGGATCCCAGCGCGTTTCCCGCTGTGTTTTTTGAATCTTCGCCGTCGACTCGAGTGGCCATTGTTCAACTCGGCGTCCCGGCGAATCTCAGATGGAAGATTGGAGAAAGTGTCCTGAAACAGGTCAGTGTAGCGGTAACCAATTTCCAGAAGTGTTTTGCTGTCGTAACAGATAAAAGCAGATGATCCGTTGGAAAGAATAGAGAGTAAAAGAGAGTAGAATAATAAATAAAAGCAAAGTCTTAGCGGAGCGACCTGAACGGCGACCGAGCACGGCGGCGCCATCTTGCATGTTTTTGATTTTCTTCTTAGAAATCAAAAACAGCAGAAAACGTTAACAAAAGCACACCCTTTAAATGAAAGATTTTGAGGATTTCGTCCAAAGAAAAGCAGAGAGAACAGCAGCTGCAGCGATTCCCTGTTGTTTCTGTTACCTGTGAGAGAAGGCGTCTGATTGGTTCACACTCCATAAACATGATCAGACACTGACCGATGACCCGCATGAGACGCTTTCATAGAGGCTTTACCAATCTGTGTCTGTGACTGTTACTGGAATAAATCTGTAATACAGCATTTGGTAATCATTAGCTCATGCGGGTCATCGGTCAGTGTCTGATCATGTTTATGGAGTGTGAACCAATCAGACGCCTTCTCTCACAGGTAACAGAAACAACAGGGAATCGCTGCAGCTGCTGTTCTCTCTGCTTTTCTTTGGACGAAATCCTCAAAATCTTTCATTTAAAGGGTGGGCTTTTGTTAACGTTTTCTGCTGTTTTTGATTTCTAAGAAGCTTTATTCTTGTGTCTGGAGTCGCACTCACTAAAGATCGATCTTTGACCTTCGACTGAGGTTTGACCTTCCACATCGACAGGTAAGAAATCTCTCCACACAGACTCAAGGACTGCATTTGTTTTTGCCAAACTTTTTTCTTTAACTTTTATCTGAAGTATAGTTTAATTAATTAGATCCTGTGCCAGGGCCTATAATTTAATCATTGTTCTCTGAAAAAGAGCTAATCTAATTGAAAAGCATGCTTTACTGTAGGTCAATATGATTTTTTTATTTTATATTTAGGATAAACAAAAGCTAAATTAGCCAGAATTTTCACTTTTGAAGGATTTTGTTAGTCAGTGTTACATTTAGTTTATATACCAGAAATAAAGACATCTTCAAAAGGCCTTTTGTAAATTGAATATGAATCATATTTTCAGTTATGTATAATAATAAAAAAAAACACTGCAAGAATGAGTAGAGCCAACAATAATTTCTGCAGTCAATAAAGCTGTTTTCTGCATACCAACTCTCTGTAAACACCAATTAACAAAATTGTTAATTCTCATTTTTATGTTATTTTATGCTTTTAGTCAAACTGACTAAACCGGTTTAAATAACATTCTGGCTTACGTAAAAAAGAAAATGTATTGATTAAATATGGTATGATCTAAATATTCTACTTACTTTATACGAAAGTTTTTGTCTTCAGAAAAATAAATATTTATATCAAACCAAAAAGTATGGTTTGAACAAAACCATAAATATAATTTAAGAAAAACTAATAGATTTGGCTGTAACAAATCAGAGTATTTTTTAAGTGTTCTTTTATCTCAGTGTAGGTCAGCTAAAAAAAAGTTTAAGTTAATATTTAGGTCAATTATTTCATTGCAAGACTGCACAAAGTTCAGTGTTTGTATTTCACTGGCCGTACAGAAGAATTCTGGTGAACATGGAATCTGTTTTTTGAGACAAAGTGAGACAAATAACTGCTGCAGAAATGTGTGTAATGTCACAGTGTTTGTTTAATAAAACTGTACAAGATGTGATACGAAATGAGTAACTTATGTAGATGTCTCACTAACCAATTATTATTATTTTATTTTTGTTTACTTTTTTTGCACCATGAAGCTTGTATTTAGGATGATGTTTTTTCTTCATATTTTAGGGCTACATAATTAGAAGGCCAGGCTCATTAGAAAAACGTACCTATGGCAAATATCTTGCAAAAATACATTGCATTGTACACGTTTCACGACAGTTTCAAAGTGAAATGTCCAGTGAGTGGTACTAATAGTGTTTAGTTTTTTTCCGGAAAAGATTGTCAGACGACAGCCTATGACATATTAGTACAACCAGGAATTATATAAGGGGCGCCTAGAGAACATGTCATCCATTTATCGTCTGAAGGGTCTGTGCAGGCCGCTCCGGAAGCATGGCAATGAGACGCAGTGCTTCATTCCAAGTTCTCACGGAACCAGTGTTACTATCATAACCCGACAGATTCCCTTTTTGAAAGGGAACTCGCACTGTGTCCTAAGATGCTATTGAGGAACGAAATACCCACGCCAAAGGGGTTCCTTTTAAGGGAGTATGGCCAGGGGGCCAAAAGGAGGCCAGTCACTTTTAGGAGGACATTTTGTCAACCCCCAGAGTCACCAGTCGTGATCTATCTGTAGCTCGGGAAAGCTGAGGCTTCAGCATAGTGCTTTTTACTCTCTTGGTGAGAGTAAGCCACTTCACTCAACCTAGAGAGGTTATCAAGATGGACTCACAGAGAGCCAGACACTTGAAATTGTGAACTTGCCTGGAATTTAATAGAGCAATAGCTTCAGCAGAATGACTCTCAAGTACTCAGTACAGAATGATTATCAAGGCGGCCCTAAGGGGCCGAACACTTGAAACATCAACTATCTGGTTGCTCAAATGAACCTCCCTGAACACCACCTCTATGGAGGTGGCGAAAAAGTTCAGACTTTGAGGCTGGGTCATCGAGGAGAAAGAAAAGTGTTTTCTCCCCGATGTCCGCTAAGTTCACCCACAGGTGCCTCTCCATTGCCATCCTCGCCACCAACAATCTACCAACCGTGGCGGCAGTCGGTTTGGTGGCCCGGGGAGCCAAATCCATGGTGCGGCTCAACTCGGATACCGCTTCAGGAGACAGACCCTAACCCTGGTCCAAGTCTTTCAATAAGTCAGCCTGGTACACTTGCAGCACTGCCGTGGTGAGCAGTGAAGTGCCAGCCTGACCTGCTGCCGCGCATTTCATTTTCAGGCAGGCCTAAGAGCAATAGCTTGTGACAATTAAATGAAAACATTTATGTCAAGAAATTTTCCACAACCTGTATTTTAGCTAGCCTAGTCCTACCAAACTCTCGTACATTTTATTTGTACAGCGAGTCTGGCCACTCTCCATTGACAAGCGTTAACTTCCTTGAATGGGGGTACTCTGTTGAAGTTTAAAACTATTGGATCTGCCCAGAGCCATTCTTGATCTGCCATAGCCAATCGCTAACGTTTGGTTGTGACGCATGTCATCTCAAACTAGCGCACGACATCAACGTCATTGTTCTCAGCCACTCCCTCTGTTCGCTGATTGGACCGGTTAAAATTTGACCTGAGAAAACCAGAGAATATGCCGCAATCCCAGACGGAAGTACGTACGGTGGAGCCAGTTTATATTTTAGCTAGGAATGCTTTACATAGTGTCATGAACTCCTTTCGATGTTTAAACACCCTCTTGTCAGTATTCAACTCCGCTGTTGTGTCATGTGTAGATGACTAATGTTACAAGCTGACATTAGTACCGTCAGTTAGTTTGACCCATTAGCGGAGTTATGCAAAAACTATCCAACATAAATAAAAAGGTTTTTAGAGTGTATGTTTTGTTATTTTCTTGCTCTTGGCCTGCAGTGAGAAGAATGATAGCTTGCCCTGACCTGATTCTGATCTTATTCCATACTTTTATTTCAGAGATGTCAGAGATCTGCTCCAGTCTAGATGATCCAGTGATCAGGATTCTTCTGACGAGCAGATTTGGTTCTGGGTCAAGCTCTTCTGGAAACACTATACTGGGAGAAAAAAAGTTTAAAGTTAAGAAGCATGAGTCTGACATTTGCGAGGGTAAAACACAGATTGGAGAGAAGCAGGTGCATGTGATTAACTCTCCAGATCCACTGGATCCAGATCTGAATAAAGAGCAGCTGGAGGAACTGAAAGAGGAGCTGATCAAACGATGTTCAGCAGGTCTCAGTGCGGTTCTGCTCACCGTTCCTTTAGAGCAACCTGTGAAAAAAGAGGAAGAGATTCTGGAGTTCATTAAAGGTTTATTTGGTCCTGAAGTTCAGAAGTACATCATGATCCTTTTTACATGTGGAGATGAACTGGAGGATCTGGATGAACCACAGACCATTGAGGAATATCTACAAAGCAAAGATCATGCAGATCTCCAGATGCTGGTGACTGAATGTGAAGGAAGGTTTCACTGTTTCAATAACAAGAGTAAATCAGAGAGTCAGATACAAGAACTACTGAAGAAGATTGAAAGAACGATGATGAAGAACAGAGGGATATTTACTTTGAAACAAATGAAGAGGCGCAACAGCAAAAGAGGTTCTCCTGGCAATTGTAAGTTGTGTATATAGAGTTAAGCCCAAAATTATTCATACCCTTGGTGAATGGGAGGAATGCTCTCTGATCTCCAAACAAATCAGGCATTATAGGAGAAGACTCTTGGGAAAGGGAGGTTGACATAAGTATTGAATGAAAGAGTATTTTTAAGTCTACAGTTTATCTCACTTATCATATCCACATATTTTTTATATTTTTATTTTATCTTATTTCCTATTTTTATCTTTACTTGATTTATTTATAATTCTACTTATGTTAATACTTTTTATTCTAATTTTATTCTATTTCTATTTTAATTTCTTGTAACTGTTATTTGCACTGTCCATGGAGCGGACCTGTTTACATTTCACTGCCAGTTGTATATTGTGTATATAACTGTGTATGTGACAAATAAAACTCTTGAATCTTGAATCTTGAATCTTGAGTATGATTAATTGTGAGCAATTTGTGTTGGAGAAAAACATTTATTTCATGATGAGGTTTCCCCCATTTACAAGTATTATCATCCAATGAAAGGTTAGATGTTTATCATTTATAAAAAAAAAATCAAGATCAGGATTAACAAATCAAATTTATTTTCACAGCCTTCTTTGATCATATTTACCAAGGATATGAATAATTTTGGGCTTAAATGTATGTAAAGAAAAAGTATGTGAACCCCTGGGATCTGCAGTAATTTTCCATAAAATGTGATTTGATCCTCATCTAAGTCACAACAATAGACAAAGACAATGTGTTTAAGCTGATGACACATTCACAGTGCTAGAGGAAAAAGTAAGTGAATCCATAAAATTATTCCAACGAAAGCATCCCAACGGTGAAGTAAGGTGGAGGGAACATCATGATTGAACATCAGGCTTGCTTTGCTGCTCAGGGCCTGAACCACTTGCCATCACAGAGAGGAAAATGAAAAAGTTTATCAAAATATCCTACAGGATAATATCAGGGTGGATGTCTGGGTGATGCACCAGGGGCCGTATTCACAAAACATCTCAAAGCTAAAAGTAGCTCCTAACTTGCAGATTTAAGAGAAACTCTCTTAAAGAGAACTTTTGCAAACCGTAGGAACGGTCTGTGTCGAGGTAGGATGGACACATAGAAGTAGGCGTCCTTCAGGTCGACCGCTGCAAACCAATCTACTGGAGGAATGCATTCGAGAAGGCGTTCGCCGCCAACATCCTGAACGGAAGCCTGTGAAGGGATCGGTTCAAGACGGGCAGATCCAGGATTGGCCATAACCCACCGGTTTTCTAGGGTACAATGAAGTAAGGGCTGAAGAAGCCGGACTTCATTTCGGCTGGAGGGACAGGCTCGATCGCACCCTTCGCCAGTAGGGTGGCAACCTCCGCACGCATGACTGGGGCATTAGGCCCCATCATGGTGGGTGGACTCCCCAGAAGCGGGGAGGAGCCTGCGCGAACTGAATCGCGTAGCCGAGCCTGATGGTCTTGGCGTCCCAGCTTCTGTTTTTAATACATGTCTTGAATATATGTCTTAATTAGAGTAGGGTAATTATATATGGGAGTACAGTAATTATATATGGGAGTTTTGCAAAATTGACACATGGTGCAAAAAAATTATAAACGCGAACAAGAGAAATGACGGGGAAATTCATTACAGAGAAACAAGTAATTACTAAACATGCCTTACATACAAATATTCATTGTGGCCACAAATTAAAAATAAATTCCCTCGTTTTAATTAAAAGTTCTCCATGGGCGGGCCCCCTATTGGCCCGTGCCCATTTGCACGTGCATACCCTGCATGCCCAGACGCTACGCCACTGCTACAAATGTGTCTCAACTGAAGCAGTTTAATCAAAAAATCATCCTGAACAAGGTTCACTTACTTTTTCCTCTAGCACTGTGAATGTTTGTGAATGGGTGTGTTCAATAGAGACAAAAGAAATTAGAATGGTTTGTGTGTCATCAGCTTTGTGTCTTTGTGCACATTGTGTTTGTCTATTGTTGTGACTTAGATGAGGATCAGATCACATTTTAAAACCAGTTCATTCCCAGTGGTTCACATACTTTTTTTTACTACTATATATTTGCCATTGCTAACTTTAATAATTAAGATATATAGTGATTTTTTTTTCATTAAGTGTAAATTCACTAGTTTGCTGCACTGGTCATATGGGAAGAATAAGTGTTCTATTACTGATTTGATTTGATCTATAGTTTCAGGAAAGTCTTCAGCTGAAGATCCAGCTGAGACAGATGTTATTTCTGGAAGGAAAGATCAGATCAGGCTGGTTCTGCTGGGAAAAACTGGATGTGGGAAAAGTGCCACTGGAAACGCCATCATCGGTAGAAATGTGTTCAAATCTTCAGCCAGTTCCACCTCTCAGACGAAACAGTGTAATTTAGAAACTGTGGTGAGGATGGGTAAAGAGATCTCAGTGATCGACACACCTGGACTTTATGATACTGAACTCAGCGAAGATGGGATTAAAACTGAAATAGTTAAATGTGTAACCTTCGCTTCTCCTGGACCGCACGTGTTCATTATCATCATTAGAGAAAAACACAGTGCAACATCTCAAAAAAGTATTTGGAGAACAGATAATAAAATACACAATGATCCTTTTCACATACAAAGATCAATTAGAGAAACAAAATAAAACCATTGAGCAGTATCTAGAGGAAGGTGATCCAGATCTCAAAAAACTTGTTGACAGTTGTGGAAACAGATTCTTCTGTCTGGACAATGATTCTGTCAGTTTCCCAGAGATCAAAGATCTGCTCGGTAAAATAGAGAGAATGGTGGAAGAGAATGGAGGGACGCACTTTACAAGTGACATGTTTGATGAAACAGAGAAATGCATTCAGAAGATTCAGAAGCAGATACTGGATGAGAAAGTGAAGCCGTACAAACAAGAGCACAAAAAGCTCCCTAAAACAGAGTGGAAGAAAATATACTGGCAGTTAGTTGACCAGTCGCGACGAGAAGCGGAGCTATCTTTCTCTGATAGAAATGTGCAACTCCTGGGGAAGACCCTAACAATGACCAGTGAGGAGGGAGCGAGTGACACAAGGGATGTAGCTGTCGTAGATAAAGAATTTTTTTTCTTTCTGAATATTTTGGTCACTTCTTGAATGTTTTGTTTTTTGTTTGTTTTAAATGTTGTAATTCATGAATACTTGTTTGAGAATTGTATATTTGTTTTGAATTATAGTCTGGCAATAGTGACACCTACAGGAGAAAATGAGTAACATAAGACGTACCAGTCATGTGATTTGATAAGGGTGAACACCGAAAAAACATGAGGTGTTGCGCACACGAATTGAGAGCTGCGAAGATTGAAAAGACTGTTTGATAATAAGATGTCTCATAATGTCTCCTGAATCCTGATTGGAAAGCACACGGTACGTTGTTTATATCTTGGTTATTGTTTGTTTATAATTTAAGGTACTATATGTATTTATTTCAGTTTAATAAGCTATGGGCTTAATCAAACAACGTCATGGAAAAACAATTTCATCACGAATTTGATTGTAATTTTATTTATTTTCAGTTTTTTCACGGTGTCCATTTGATGTGTCTGATGTTGATTGTCCTGAAGACATTAAATATTGAAGACATCTAAGGCATCAGTTGAAGCGTGGTTTTTCTGGTCTGGAGAAAACATTCAGGAGCCGTTATAGTGAAAAAACGTGTATTCACAACCCCTTGGAAGAGTGCAAGAGTTCATCATGGAAAAGGAAAGATCGTTGCCAGCCCTTGATGTGAAGAGTCAACGGCGGTGGAAAAATGTTGCCATTGGTGGAAGTGAAGACGTCGCCATTCAAGTAACCTACGCGATTTCGTTGCATTGAAACTCCATTGCGTTTCACGTGTCTGCATTCCTTGCCGCGCAGAAAAGCAACGCAAGAATATAGTGCTGCAGTGATGACTGATAGCCACAAGGCGGCAACGTTGCGACGTGTTGGACAATTCAGTTGTCTATAAGAGTTGCTATCTTTGGATTTACAGGTCAGACTGTATATTTTCAGTTTGAAATCTCATTTCTTGGTGGATGTTGCCTTAACATTAACATATTCTAGTTTAAATTGTATGCAAATGGTTGACACAAATATTTGCATTTGATACTTTTCTAAGTTGATAGAAGAGTGTAACTTGTTTAATAATTGACATTTTGCAATTTCCACATGGTATTACAGCTTGTTATCAGGGTTTAAAGCTGAATAATAGTGTGGTGTAAAGCAAATTACCAACATGGATCAAAATAGATCAGAGAATTATGTCTTAGACCACGTGATTCAAGCTCTTGAAGATGAAAAGGCACAATTAGAGGGGAAATTAGAAACTGAAATTGATGTCTTAGACAGACAAAACTATGAGGAACGATTAGCTGAAATTAATGCAGATCTGGAAGTTAATAAGACGAGACTCCAGGAACCATCATCACGAGTTGAGCAAGAAGTTAGGCGATCAGAAAGAGAAAGGCGTCCAACAGAAAAAATGCTTGAGTTGAGACGTGACGAGTTAGCAAAGAAAGAACGGAAGTTTATGTTCACATACTTAAACTTTAAAGCCGAAGCTCAGTTAATCCGATCTAAACTGAAAGAAGAGTGCTCTAAAAATGCGTTAGATGACATGATGGTAACGGCAGAGAAACGTGAAGCAGAGTTAAAACAAATATATGAGAGTATCCGTGCATTGAACGTCCCATCTCAAGATATCAGAAGGAGAATGGATAGCTGTACTTCAGTTACTAGTGAAATAACTGCACTACTGAAAAGACGTTGCGCAGAAGTTGGCACTAAGGAGTTTGATGCTGAAGCTGTAAAAGAAACACTCGTCCAGTTATTGCAAAGAGATGACGCCAGGTCAATTTATGGATCAACTGTGTCGAGAGCTGAAAGAGATAGTCAGCATGGAAGTCATATGTCAGTAAAAAGGGCGGAAGCAGCGGCACGCTTAGCTGCAAAGCGTGCTGAACTAAAGAGAGAAAAAGAAATCTCAGCTCAAAGAAAAGAGGTGCTAGCCCAACAAGAGAGGTTGAAAATGCTGGAGGAGCAAAGGGATTTTGAAGTCATGGAAGCTGAATACATTGTGTATGCAGAAGAGGAATCAAGATTGAATGCTGAAATAGGAGATAGTAAAGAAAGAAGCACTTTGCCTCCACATCAGCATCTACTGCAGCACAATTACCCTTCATGCGCCAAGGTTTCCCCAGAAACTTTAGCTCAACCTTGCTCTGAAAATGAGCTAGAGAAAAGAGTAGATGAGGTCTTGTTAGTGAAAGCACTAAAAGAATCCCTGTCAATGACTAAACTTCCAGCTCCAGAGCCATTCACGTTTACAGGTGATCCACTCAAGTTCACTGAATGGCGCACTTGCTTTAAGGCTTTGATCGAAACGAACTGTACAACTCCTGCACATAGGCTGTTCTATCTGAAAAGGTACATAAGTGGAGATGCGCTTAGTGTACTAGAGGGAACATTTTATAGGAGTGATGAGGATGCATACATGCAAGCTTGGGATGCCCTGAACAAACGTTATGGGCACCCCTTTGTAGTTCAAAGGGCATTTAGGGCAAAGTTGAGTAACTGGCCAAATATTGGACCTAAAGAATCACTGAAATTAAGGGAATTTAGTGATTTTCTCGTCTCTTGCAAAAATGCAATGCCTCATGTACATGGTTTGGGGGTTTTGGACGATTGTGAAGAAAACCAGAAATTGCTGCAGAAACTTCCTGACTGGATAACAACTCGCTGGAATAGGTATGTCACGAAAGCACTAGATGAAGAGAAGCCATACCCAAATTTCACTGAGTTTTCAGACTTTGTGGCAGAGGAGGCACGTATTGCATGTAATCCTGTTTCCTCACTCCTTGCTTTAAAACATGCGGATGAAAAGCCTGGGAAGGAGCAGAAACGTCTCAAGGCCAGCTCTCAGGTGCAAAATGTTAAATCAATTGCAAAGAGCTTGAGTGCATTGGAAAGAGAGAAAGGCTCCAAACCCAGCCCTTTTTCCAATCAGGATAAGAGACAAATAGAATGTGTCTGCTGTCAGCAAAATCACTTTATATACAAATGTGAAAAGTTTGCAGCTATGCCTCTTGAGGAGAAGAAAAAGTTTGTCATCAACAACAAGATGTGCTTTGGTTGCCTCAGAATCGGTCATATCTCCAAAAACTGTAAAAAGCGAGCTACTTGCAACATTTGTAGGCAGAGTCACCCCTCTCCTCTTCATGAAGAACGCTCTCAAGGAGTAAAACCAGAAGCTTCACCTGAGGAAAGGACTTCCACTAGTTTATGCAGTGTGGAGATAGACAATGGCAATCATACTTCAATGATCGTTCCAGTGTGGCTCTCTTGTGCAACAAAGGACAGCCCGGAAATTCTATCCTACGCATTACTGGACACGCAGAGCAGTAATACATTTATCAATCAGGACATCTGTGACAAACTGCAAGCAAACAAAGAATCTGTTAAATTAAAACTGTCCACAATGACTGATAGAGCTTCGATTGAGAATTGTCAGAGAGCAATTGGGTTAAGAGTGAGAGGTTATAATCTGCAAGAGTACATTGAGTTGCCACCCGTATACACTCGAGAATACATTCCCTTGGAACGAGATAGCATTCCTACTTGCAAAAAGGCTCAGAGATGGATTCACCTGCTCAGTGTTGCAGACAAGATGCCAGATTTGTTGGATTGTCCTGTAGGGCTTTAATTGGCTATGATTGTCCAAGGGCTCTGAAACCAACCCAAGTGATATCAGGGAAGGATCACGAACCATACGCAGTCAAGACGGACTTAGGCTGGAGTATAGTGGGATCCATAACACCCAATACTTGCTCTAGAAATGTAGTGGGCTTCTGTCATCGCATTTCTGTGAAGGAACTCTCAGCCATAACGCCTGCCTCTGTAATCAGGGCGTTAGAAGCAGACTTTCGGGATACAGACTCAAGAGAAAAGACAATATCTCAGGAAGACATTCAGTTTCTTCAACATTTGGATGAAAAAACTCAACACAACAGAGAAGGACATGTGGAAATGCCCTTGCCTTTCAGAGAACATCCTCAATTACCGAACAATAAGCAGCTTGCTACGGTTCGATTGAAACATTTGAAAAGAAAACTGGAGAGAAATCCCAAGTACAGAGAGGACTATGTGAGATTTATGGAAAGTGTCTTTAGAGATGGGGATGCAGAGGAAGTAGAGGCCACACAAAAGGAAGGCAATACATGGTACATTCCGCACCACGGGGTGTATCATCCCAGGAAGCCAGAAAAAATAAGAGTGGTATTTGACTGCTCAGCCAAATTTGAAGGTACGTCTCTTAATGACCACTTACTCACAGGTCCAGACTTAACAAATGCTCTGACTGGAGTGTTGTGTAGATTTCATGAGCATCAGATTGCGATTGTTTGCGACGTGGAGAAGATGTTTCACCGCTTTCATGTCAGTCCAGATGATCGTGATTTCTTGAGATTCCTATGGTGGGAAGAAGGGAACAACGAAAAGGAACCCAAGGAATACCGCATGCGAGTACATATTTTTGGAGCGTCATCTTCTCCGGGTTGTGCGAACTACGGCATGAAATATCTTGCCAGCAAATATGAAAAGGACTTCCCACTGGCAGCAAGCTTCATTCGCAAAAATTTCTACGTGGATGATGGACTTGTTAGTGTTGATTCCATCGAGAAGGCCAACAAGTTGGTTAGTGAAGCGCAAGAAGTCTTGGCAAAAGGAAAACTGCGTTTGCACAAGTTTGTGTCCAATGTCAGAAAAGTCTTGAGTGCAGTTTCAGAGAGCGAACGTGCCAGTGTTGTGAAGGATGTAGATCTGAACTACAATGAGCTTCCAATGCAGAGTGTACTGGGAGTAAAGTGGAATACAGAGACTGATACGTTCTCATTCAAAGTTGACCTTCCTGAAAGAGCTGCCACTCGGCGAGGAATTCTGTCAGTAGTTGCAAGTGTGTACGACCCATTAGGTTTTATTGCTCCCTATGTCTTGATTGGTAAAAGAGTGCTCCAAGAGATGTGCAAACAAGGGGTAGGATGGGATGAACCTCTTCCCTCTGATCTGAAGCCAAAGTGGGATACATGGCTCCATGACTTGGAGAATCTCCAAAGGGTTCAAATACCAAGATGCTTCATTCCTAAAAATATGGGCAGAATCCAGAAAATAGAACTGCATCATTTTTCAGATGCCAGCAGTGAGGGTTATGGGCAGTGTTCATACATTAGGGTTGTGGCTGATGAACAGGTGCATTGTGCGCTGGTTATGGGTAAGGCTAGAGTAGCGCCTACGAAGGTTTTCAGCATACCACGTCTTGAGCTGACCGCAGCCACTGTTTCTGCGGCAGTAAGTCATGTTCTTAGAGAAGAGCTTGATCTGAAGGTAAATGAGGAGTTTTTCTGGACTGATTCCCAAGTAGTCCTGGGGTATATCAAGAATGAAGCCCGGCGTTTTCATGTCTTTGTAGCTAATCGTGTCCAGAAGATTAGAGACTCTACGGATCCAAGGCAATGGTTCTATGTGGAAACAAGTCAAAATCCTGCAGACTGCGCGTCTAGGGGTCTCAAGGTGGCAGACCTGATGGACTCAAGTTGGTTGATAGGTCCCAAGTTCTTATGGGAACGAGAGATTATCACTCATGAAAATCCCCCAGAGCTTCTTGTAGGTGACCCTGAGGTTAAGGTCTTGAAAATAGATGCTTGTGTAAGAAGCAGCTTTCTTGAAAGACTGTCAAGATTCTCAGATTGGAATACAGCCCTCAATACGATTGCAAGGATCAAAAGACTGGTAAACAGAGACAGTTCAGGGTTCATTAGTGTAGAGGAGAGAGAGAGAGCAGCTCTTGTGCTCATCAGAGCAGCACAAAGAGAAGCCTTCGAAGAAGAACTGAAATGGCTCAGTCAAAACCCTGCTAAACTGCCAAAGAATAACAAGTTATACCAACTTGATCCTATCCTCCAGAATGAACTGCTCAGAGTTGGTGGACGCTTAAGAAAATCTAATGCAGCATTTGAGGTGAAACATCCGGTAATTCTTCCTAAGGAAAGCATTGTCACACAACTGATACTTGACCATTGTCATAAGAAAACTCAACATCAAGGCCGAGGTCAGACCTTGAATGAACTCAGAGCCAGTGGATATTGGATATTAGGTGCAAGCAATGTAGTGGCCAAGTACATCAAAAATTGTGTTACTTGCAGAAAACTGCGTAGACCAGTTGAAGAACAACGAATGGCTGACCTTCCAGCTGACAGAGTGGAACCCTCACCCCCATTCTCTTATTCTGGCATTGACTGTTTCGGGCCCTTCTACACAAAACAAGGTCGAAAGGAATTCAAAAGGTATGGTCTGTTGTTTACATGCTTAAGCTCCAGGGCTGTACATTTAGAAATGTTAGAGGATCTCACTACCGATGCATTTCTGAATGCTCTAAGATGTTTCATAGCAATCAGAGGAGCCGTTCGACAGATTAGATCCGACCAAGGCACGAATTTCGTGGGGGCGAAGAATGAGCTGGAGAAAGGTTTGAAGGATCTGGACCAAGAGAGGATCTCTACCTATCTTGCAAGTAAACAATGTGACTTCCTTATGAATGTTCCTGAAGCAAGCCACATGGGAGGCGTGTGGGAACGTCAAATAAGGACCGTTAGGAGTGTCATGAACACTGTTCTGGCACAAGCTAAAGGAAGACTAGATGACAGCTCATTAAGGACATTTTTCTACGAGGCAATGTCAATTGTAAATAGTCGTCCCCTTACCACTAACACAATAAATGACCCAAAGAGTGTTGAGCCCTTGACGCCTAATCATCTGCTCACAATGAAGACTTCAGTGCCTCTTCCTCCTCCAGGCAAATTTGTCCGTGAAGATCTGTACGCTAGGAAAAGGTGGAGAAGAGTACAGTACTTGTCGGAGCAGTTTTGGAGCAGATGGCGCAAAGAATACCTGGCCAACATAAGCCTCAGACAGCAGTGGCACATGCCTAGAAGAAATGTTCACGTTGAAGATGTAGTAATTGTCAAAGAGGACAATGTTCCCAGAAATGAATGGAGGCTAGCTAGAGTCGTGGAGACAAGTGCAGATGATGATGGGCTTGTGCGAAAGGTTAAACTCCAAATGGGACAAAGTAAGTTAGGAAAAAAGGGAGAGCGATTGACACAAATGTCCCTTTTGGAGCGTCCAATCCAAAAGGTAGTAGTAATAGTTGAGAAAAACTCCTAAACTTATGAGAGTAACCACAAAATGGGGTTAGACAAATTAGTCTTGACATCTAAAATAGTGTCCAAATAAAAGTTAAGTAACACTGATTGTGAAAGTGTTGAAAGATAAATGAAAGTTAAGTAACAGCTTAAAGGAAAATTACAGGCTTTATTGAGTTTATCAAAACATTGAATGCTGACATAGATCCTTGTAATTTTGGTGGCAGTGTAGCTGTCGTAGATAAAGAATTTTTTTTCTTTCTGAATATTTTGGTCACTTCTTGAATGTTTTGTTTTTTGTTTGTTTTAAATGTTGTAATTCATGAATACTTGTTTGAGAATTGTATATTTGTTTTGAATTATAGTCTGGCAATAGTGACACCTACAGGAGAAAATGAGTAACATAAGACGTACCAGTCATGTGATTTGATAAGGGTGAACACGGAAAAAACATGAGGTGTTGCGCACACGAATTGAGAGCTGCGAAGATTGAAAAGACTGTTTGATAATAAGATGTCTCCTAATGTCTCCTGAATCCTGATTGGAAAGCACACGGTACGTTGTTTATATCTTGGTTATTGTTTGTTTATAATTTAAGGTACTATATGTATTTATTTCAGTTTAATAAGCTATGGGCTTAATCAAACAACGTCATGGAAAAACAATTTCATCACGAATTTGATTGTAATTTTATTTATTTTCAGTTTTTTCACGGTGTCCATTTGATGTGTCTGATGTTGATTGTCCTGAAGACATTAAATATTGAAGACATCTAAGGCATCAGTTGAAGCGTGGTTTTTCTGGTCTGGAGAAAACATTCAGGAGCCGTTATAAGGGATGTTGAGGACAAAACAACCGGTCGTTTTATGTCAGTTATACTTGCATTCAGAGAGAGGATGTGTTTTTCATGGACATCTTTAACCTGTCCCTCTCCCTGTCTGTGGTCCCCACATGCTTCAAAACGTCCACCATTGTTCCTGTACCTAAGCAGTCAAAAACACTCTGCTTAAACGACTGGCGTCCTGTTGCTCTGACCCCCATCATCAGCAAATGCTTTGAGAAACTAGTCAGAAACCACATCTGCTCTGTTCTCCCCCCCTCACTGGACCCACTGCAGTTTGCATACCGCAAAAACCGCTCCACTGATGATGCCATTTCATCAACAATTCACACTGCTCTCTCCCACCTGGAAAAGAGGAACACATATGTGAGAATGCTGTTTGTGGACTACAGCTCAGCATTCAACACCATTGTGCCCTCCATACTTGACATTAAACTCCGGGCTCTCGGCTTAAACAGCTTGTTATGCAGCTGGATCCTGGACTTCCTGTCAAACAGACGCCAGGTGGTCAGAATGGGCAGTAACATCTCCTCACCACTGACTCTCAACACTGGAGCCCCTCAGGGCTGTGTTCTCAGCCCACTCCTGTACTCTTTGTACACACATGACTGTGTGGCAACCCACAGCTCCAACACCATCATCAAGTTTGCTGACGATACGACGGTGGTAGGTCTCATCACTGACAATGATGAAACGGCCTACAGAGAGGAGGTGCACACTCTGACACGATGGTGTCAGGAGCACAACCTCTCCCTCAACGTCAGCAAGACCAAGGAGCTGGTGGTCGACTTCAGGAGGAATGAGAGAGAACACCGCCCCATCACCATCGATGGAGCACCGGTGGAGAGAGTCAGCAGCTTCAAGTTCCTCGGTGTCCACATCACAGAGGAACTCTCATGGTCCGTCCACACCGAGGCCGTTGTGAAGAAGGCTCATCAGCGCCTTTTCTTCCTGCGACGGCTGAGGAGGTTTGGAATGAGGCGGCACATCCTCACACGGTTCTACAGCAGCACCATAGAGAGCCTGCTGACTGGCTGCATCACCACCTGGTACGGCAACAGTACCGCCCGCAGCCGCAAAGCCCTGCAAAGGGTAGTGCGCACGGCCAGCTGCATCATCGGAGGTGAGCTTCCCTCCCTCCAGGACATTTACGCCAGGCGATGTGTGAAGAGAGCTCAGAGGATCATCAGAGACTCTAGCCACCCGAACCATGGGCTGCTCTCACTGCTGCCATCAGGCAGACGGTACCGTAGCATCAGATCACGCACCAGCCGACTCCAGAACAGCTTCTTCCCACAAACAATTAGACTCCTTAACTCTTGACCCATCGGGATCATAACACACACTGGACAGAATATCACTCAGCACAACCCACTGTAGATACACACACATTATATACACATTTATTTATCATTTATTATTTATCATTTATCATATAGCACCTATTGTACATTGGATCTCTACTGTGAATAATAATGGATACTGTACATTGTATATTATTATTATTATTATAGCTTAATGTATACTGTTTAATGTATGTTTAGTGTATATTGTTTAAAGTATATGTATATTGTAAGTATGTGTATATTGGTTAAAGCTGTGAGAACTACACTCACATTGTGTAAATTATTATTGTTTATTGTAGTGTTTACTGTGCTGTAAGTAATTGTGGGCGCATCAGATGTGTAATCTGATGCTGCTTTAAATGTTGTACATGTCATGACTGCTATGTTGCTCGGAACTGCACCAAGAATTTCACCTGCTGTTGCACTTGTGTACATGGCTGTGTGACAATAAAGTGATTTGATTGATTTGATTGATGTGTGTGATTCAGTGAAAAACCACAATGATCAGATACTAGGGCATCAATACATCTCAAGAGGTCCGGGTTCAGTTCAGTTGTGTAAATTTCATCAATTATGAAACAAATTTGATTCAACTATAGAGCAGAAGACAGAGTCATCATTCAGCTCAAATCAGTTCAAGTTTTGTTCTCATCTGACAGTGTCAGTGCCCTCAAATCGATGATAGACTGATGAAATCCTAATAACTCTAGCCAGGGTTAAAGGAAGTAGCAGATGTCTACAGAGTCTAAACTAAAGAATTGTATGCTTTCTACTTCAGAAAACATGGAGTACAACAGCACAACCATTCATAAGTGTTGAAATCACAAATCATAAATGCTGAGATCACTGTATATCTAAATATTTTAATCTGTATATCTGATTTTGTTTAATCTTTGATAAATAAATAAAAACTGCTGAAAAAATGACTTAATATCTACTGCAAATATTTCTTCCTTAATTTTCAGGACTTCATAAACTGAGTGATTTCCAGCAGTGCTTAAACAATAATCACACACTTGATCAGTGAGATCAACATGCCAGTTATGTGTGTCCGATTTGAGAGCACAAATCATAATCCCTTTTTAATTCCCCTCTGAAGTCTTCTTTATAAATCCCTATAAAGTCCAGATGGTTGTAGGCGTTTATAGCTGAATGAGGGCCTTTAAATATGTAAAAAGTTGCTTCTTGGCATTTGCCAATAAAAGAACATCTGACTAACAGTGTTCTGATGAATTGACAAGAATTTGTGAATTCCAAATAATGTGTTGGTCCCATTTTTGCTGTCAAAACAGCCGCTACCCATCGAGGCATGGACACCACTAGATCGCTGAAGGTGTGCTGTGGTATCTGGCACCAAGATGTTAGCAGCAGATCCTTTAAGTCCTGTAGGTTGCGAGGTGGGGTCTCCATGGATCGGACTTGTTTGTTCAGCACATCCCACAGATGCTCGATTGGATTGAGATCTGGGGAATTTGGTGGCCGAGTCAACACCTCAAACTAATTTTTGTGCTCCTCAAAGCATTCCTGAAGCATTTGTGTAATGTCTGTTAGGGTCTTTTTTATTATCAATATTTGTATTCTCTCATGTTCATTAGGATTGGATTGAGATCTGGGGAATTTGGAGGCCGAGTCAATGCCTCAAACTCATTTTTGTGCTCCTCAAAGCATTCCTGAAGCATTTGTGCTTTGTGGCGGCGCATTATCTGCTGAAAGAGCCACAGCCACAGGGAATACCGTCACCATGAAAGGCTGGACATGGGCTCAACAATGCTTAGGTAGGTGGGACGTGTCAGAGTCACATCCACATGGATGCAGGAACCAAGGTTTCCCAGCAGAACATTGCCCAAAGCATCACTGCCTCCGCCGCCACGCCTTCTTCCCATAGTGCACCTGGTGCCATGTGTTCCCCAGGTAAGCCACGCACACACACCCGGCCATCCACCTGATGTAGAAGAACACGTGATCATCAGACCAGGCCACCTTCTTCCATTGCTCCGTGGTCCAGTTCTGATGCTCACGTGCCACTGTTGGTGCTTTGGGCGGTGGACAGGGGTCAGCATGGGCACCCTGACTGGTCAGCGGCTGTGCCGCCCCATACGCAACAAACTGAGATGCTCTGTGTATTCTGACACCTTTCTATCAGAACCAGCATTAACTTCTTGAGCAATAAAGTGACCCATATGAGAAATAATTCAGCACTATTTCATTAGAATGAAATAAGATAATGAGAATTTAAGTGATCAAATGCAACTGTAATGTCTGTTAGGGTCTTTTTTTATTATCAATATTTGTATTCTCTCATGTTCATTGGGTTTGATTCATCCAAGGTTTTCCAGCATTATACTTGAATGTCCTTGCTGTTTTGGATGCCTTAAGTTAAACTTTAACCAAAGGTGCGGTCTGACCTAATTTACAACATAACCAAAGGTGATCATAAAGTCTGGTGTCATACAACACTAACCAGGAAGTCAAACCCAATCTTGTGTGTTGACAAAAGCAAAACTGTGTCAGTGAGAATATAGAAAAACACCTTCAAGAAGGATTTCTGAGACATTCGTTTCTGAACAGTCGCAAAACTTGGCATTTATCAATATGGACGTGAGCGGTGGCTATGATCGAATCTCACATCTGGCGGAGAATTGAAATGACAGGGTAAAAATGCAGCGCTCCATGTGTCTGTCTGTGCTCATTACCTCTTTCCATCTGCAAATTTGAGCAAACTACTGTTCAGTTCAAGTTCCATTTTGAGCTTTGAAAGAAGCTAAAATGTTCCATGGATTTTCAAAGTTGTTCAGTTCATTCAAGAACTTCAGCAGTCCTGAAATAGAGTAACATGCAGACCGGGGGAAAGCCTCAGTGATTCATGGGGCTTCATTTGCCCATCTACAGCAAAAGGTCAACAGGCAAACAAGACATGAGAGACAAAAGGGGAATCCACGGAACAGGCAAGTAATCCAAAACCAAGAGACAACAAACCAGGAAGAACACTCAGAAATGCAGCGTTACAACAAACAAGACTTAACAATAAATGACAAGGTAAATATGTTTTATATAGGCTGGGCTAAACAGGGTAATGAGACACAAGTGGATGCAAACAGGGATGATGAGTCCGGGCAGTGAGTTGTGGGAAATATCAGTCTCTTCCCTGTATCAGTCTCTTCTCGCTTCTTTCTCTAGTAACGTCTCCACTGCTAAAACTACATACTATCACAACAAAATACACAACTGCTCTGACTCTCGTGCAATCTTCAGAACGTTCTCTTCGCTCCTCTGTCCCCCCCCCCCCCCCTTCATCAACTCTTACAGCTGATGACTTTGCATCATTTTTCACACAAAAAACCTCCTCCATCAGCAGCCAATTCTCCGCACCACATACCGACACGCACATCTCAACAACCATAACACATACACTCCCCTCTTTTTCTCTGCTCTCTGAAGCAGATGTCTCCAAACTCATCCTTTCCAACCACCCCACTACCTGTCCGCTTGACCCTATCCCCACTCACCTCCTTCAGGCCATTTCTTCTTCTGTTACTCCTGCACTCACTCACATTGTCAACACCTCTCTTCACGCCGGGACCTTCCCCACAGCATTTAAGCAGGCTCGGGTAACCCCACTGCTTAAGAAACACTCTATGAACCCAGCACTTTTAGAAAACTACAGACCGGTATCCCTTCTGCCTTTCATTGCAAAGACACTCGAGCGAGTTGTTTTTAACCAGCTCTCTACGTTTCTTGAACAGAACAACCTCCTGGATATCAACCAATCAGGCTTCAAAAGCGGCCACTCAACTGAGACTGCCCTGCTCTCGGTTACGGAGGCACTGAGGCAGGCAAGAGCGGCTTCCAGATCCACAGTACTTATCTTACTGGATTTGTCTGCTGCTTTTGACACAGTTAACCACCAGATCCTCCTGTCAACTCTCATGAAGATGGGCATCTCAGGAACTGCTCTCCAGTGGCTCAAGTCTTACCTCTTAGGTAGGTCCTTCAGGGTGTCATGGAGAGGTGAAGTGTCTAAGTCACATCATCTAGCCACTGGCGTTCCCCAGGGCTCAGTGCTTGGACCACTTCTCTTCTCCATCTACATGTCATCACTGGGATCGGTCATTCAGAAACATGGCTTTTCCTATCACTGCTATGCAGACGACACTCAACTCTACTTCTCATTTCAACCAGATGATCCCACGGTTGGTGTTCATATTGCTGCCTGCCTAACAGACATTTCTGCCTGGATGAAGGAGCATCACCTGCAACTCAACCTTGCAAAGACTGAACTGCTTGTGGTCTCAGCCAACCCAGCACTTCATCACAATCTCTCCATTCAGCTAGGATCATCAACCATAACTCCGTCCAGGACAGCCAGGAATCTTGGAGTTGTGATCAGCTAAAATTCACTGACCACATTACTGCAACAACCCGGTCCTGCAGATTTGCATTATACAACATTAGGAAGATTAGACCCTTCCTATCTGAGCTGACCACACAACTCTTGGTCCAAGCTCTTGTTCTCTCCAGACTGGACTACTGTAATGCTCTTCTAGCAGGCCTTCCGGCATGCACTATCAAACCCTTGCAACTGATCCAGAATGCAGCGGCGAGGGTGATCTTTAACGAGCCGAAGAGAGCACACGTCACGCCTCTCTTCATCAGACTCCACTGGCTACCAATAGCCGCTCGCATCAAATTCAAGGCACTGGTACTCGCCTTCAAAGCAACCACTGGCTCTGCACCAATATACCTTAACTCGCTTGTTCAGACATACACACCCTCCAGGAGTTTGCGTTCTACCAGTGAACGACGCCTTGTGGTGCCATACCAGAGAGGCATGAAATCACTGTCACGGACCTTTTCCTGGACTGCCCCCACCTGGTGGAATGACCTGCCTATCTCAATTCGAGCAGCCGAGTCTGTAGCCATTTTCAAAAAACATCTAAAGACGCATCTCTTCCAGCAGCACCTGACCAATCAAGAATAGCACTCAACATTCTATTCATTTTTCTGTCTGTCTAATTTATTTACATTAAAAAAAAAAAAAAAAAAAAAAAAATCCTGTGTGTTCTGTGTTAGATTAACTGAGACTTGTTACAGCACTTGCATACTGTAGCCTCTGACTGTTGTAGTTGCTTCTATTGCTCTCATTTGTAAGTCGCTTTGGATAAAAGCGTCTGCTAAATGACTAAATGTAAATGTAAATATAGTTTGTGAGGGAATGACAATATTCCGGAGTGCAGTGCCCTCTGGTGGATAAACCTGGCACTCTACTATGGAGGTCAATGGCTATCATCAGCTGTTGGGTTATCAAAATATCTTCTTTGTGTTCAACAGAAGAAAGAAACTCTAAGGTTTGGAACAACAGACTTCACATTGATTAAATTATCAATTGGCATTCTGAATACATACTACATTTAATCCTGGGAAAAGCGAGATTAAATAATTTTCAGTTTAAAAAATAGCAACACAACAACATGCTCTATAATCATTTCATTTGGATGAATTCCAGGGAGAGTGTCATCACTTTTGGGTTAACAAAGAGAAAGTGTAGCTCAGGGCCACAATGGGGAGATGATGTGATCATTAATATTTTCCTAATCCACAGCTATCTTGAGTTGTCCATCACCTTAAACAGCATACAGGTATTACAAAAAGAAAAATAATGCACTGTTGTTTCTGACTTTCTTTGCAACAAAGTATGTGTATCAGTTAACACTGTAAAAAACAAAAACTCACTTAAAAAGCCAAGAGTCAACTAACTAAACAACTGGCCAACTAAAAGAAACACTGATCACCATAATGGTAACCATAATGGTAAATATTTTCAATAAAACATCAACATCTAAACCTCTGTTTATTCTCAAAAAGAGCTTCTGTAGATAAATGGCAGAAATGAAGTCAGCCTGGTTGGTAATAAGTGAAGCTGGTGATGCTGTTTGCGCAACACATTCTCACTCCCACCTCGTCACATATTGACGCTTGAAAATGTACACCTCACTTGTGAAAATAGTACCAGTGATTAAAAAACTATTATATTATTTTAATATAAAAATTTAAGTATGAAAATTATTTTCAAATAAGTATTTTCTTTATAAAAGACAATAAAATCCTTTTTCCAAAAGGTATATTTTGAAAAGGGGGGATCGTCTAATATTCGGAACAATACGGAAGCTATATACAGTATTTTTTTTCATATATTTTGGTATTATTATTTGTTCATATTTTCTGCTTGGATCTATTTTGGCTGTGTTTATCAGTGATGGAGGCTGTCTGTTATTTGAAGGGTTTTAACTAAAAAAAAGGGTTAAATTAGAACATCTGCCTTAGAAGAGGTTTCAGTCTGCAAACAAACGAGCACCAACATGCTCAGGGTTTCTTCACCTCAGGTGACTTAATTTCACACAGTAAAATTTCAAAATAAAGGAGGAGTCTGTAATGCACACAAGTGGTCTGACTTCTGTCCGCCTGACGTGTTTTCCAGAACAGAGGCTCTGATAGAGGCGTCCTCTCTCACCTCCAGCTCCCCATGACACGACTGAATGAAAAGTGCTTTAGGCATCACCTTGACAGCATCGGACTACGGACAATCTGACTATGGACAGGCTTCAACAAGCCTTGGAACATAGTTTCTGAAAAAATAATTAGGCTACAAAACATACATATACAGTACAGAGGTGGTTCGAGGATTTCAAACTCAGGGTGGATTAGCCTTCAGTGAGAATGTGTATCGAAAGACCATTGCCTAAATGATGCCTCTTTATATTACTATATAGCAGGGTTTTTCAAAGTCAAAGACAGTGGACATCTCTTCTTACACAACATACACTACTTATTTTGACACATAAGAGTGTGTATTGTCCCCTTTAAAGGGATAGAAAATAATCTGACGATTTACTCACCCAAAATCTTTCAGATGAATACAATCTGAGTTATATTAAAAATAGTTAATAAAGGCCTTCTGAAGTGAAGCCATGCGTTTGTGTAAGAAAAATATCCATATTTAAAACTTTACCAACTATAATAGCTGGCTTCCAGCCATAGGCAAGTCTAGTCGCGGACATATTGACGAACACAGAGCGCAGAGGATAGAGCCAAACAAAACTTACATCCTACGTCATACGTCGGGTCAAAGGTCACTCTTGCGCCGGAACTAGAACTGCCTACGGTCAGTTAATATAGTTCATAAAGTTCTCAAGCCACACTTAGCAACAAGCAGGTGGAGCTCGTCATATGCCTCAAAGGTTTAACAAAATACTGGATAAATATTGATAAACAGGCCCGGATTGGCCATCTGGAAAATTCCCAGCTCTCCTGCTCTGATATTTGCTGTATTTCATGATAAAATACTGGAAATGAAGAAAAACTGCTACACATACAAGTGAAGAATCTCGGGCTCTTTGCTGCCCAACATCCGCAGACATGTGATGAAGGAAACCGCACTGAATGATCTTCTACAAGAACATGATGCATGTCCGTTCAGAGGAAGTGACCTCACATATTGGCTGAAAGAGAGAGAAAGAGAGTCTGAGATCATTAACTCAGTCCTCAGACAGCTGAAGGCTTGTGGTGCGCAGGTGGAAGTCAACATAGATGCCATCATGATGGATCTGGAGGTTGGGAATCTGGTCAGCTACACGTTTACTTCATTGAACTGCTCAGATGTGCTGCTGCTTCATCAATCTTCCAATCTGAGTCTTTCAACAAAAGGAGAAACCGATCAAAAACATCCTGGTTTCAAGCAAAAGTCTTGGCTCAGTACTGAGATTAAAAAGACAATGAGGGGAAACTTGGAGATATTTAAGAACTTGATTGATTCAAAAGACCGTAAACCAGCCAAGTTCATTGTGTCCTCAAAGGAAATGGAGAATAATACTGGTTCCTGCCTTCTTCTGTATGAACATGGATGTGATGAAGGGGTTTGCTTTACTCCTCCATCCAAACCAGCCTGTCCAGTCATCGAAGAGGTCAAAGGTAAGACTGTGGTTCTGAAGGTGGTTCCTCCATCATGTCCTGCTACATTACTGTAGCAGGACATGATGGAGGAGCTCAGATTACTGTATAAACCGAAGCAAGACAGTCTGGACATCTGGGGCTTCATTTATAAAACTTTGCGTAGGATTTGTGTCAGAAGTGGCGTACGGATGAAACATAGGACGTGCGTACGCACAGAAATATTGGGATTTATAAAACCGTGCGCACACACATCCTACGCAGTTTTCCCTTAATAAATCACAATCAATTCTAAATGTAGCGTAGCTTTTGCGGCTTCATGTCAAGCCCATAGTTGCCCATAAATAGTCAGTGAAAAAGTTAATATTCATCGATTGCGAAATCATGGCAAACACAGAGAGGAAATAAAAAAAACGTAACTTAATTCAATGTGAAGTAGCAGTTATCGTTGGCAAGGTTGAAAAGAGGAGAAAAATGTTGTTTTGGAGGGCACAGTGTGGGCATTACTAATGCCAAAAAGGCACTTGAGTGGCAAAAGGTTGCAGACGCCGTAAATGCTGTAGCCTCAGAACCTCGGACCATGGCCCAAATAAAAAAGAAATGGTCGGACATCAAAGTCGAGGCAAGAAAGCGTCTAGCACTCCATCGCCAGAGTGTGGCCTCGTTTGCCAGCAAGTCTTCTTGCTGTCTGAAGATGCGTTCACTCCGAATCCTTCCATTTGCCACATCTTCAAGAGCGCAAGATCAGCCATTGTGCGTCATTATGCATTGTGATAGGGCATTTTATTTCCATCCATTTCATTGCATCTGACAAGCTACAGATGTTTGTTATAATCTACGTGGAAATGGGACATAGTTCAGTGCAAATGTAATGTCTTGCAGCTTTCTGAATGGTTGAGACAGACGTCATACGTTATTTTATCAAAAATAAAACTAAAGGCATGAATACCATGATTCCGTAGCTGATGAAGACATTTTACTATGAAAGCAACTTTCCCTAGTGGACAATTAATACATCTATCTATCTATCTATCTATCTATCTATCTATCTATCTATCTATCTATCTATCTATCTATCTATCTATCTATCTATCTATCTATCTATCTATCTATCTATCTATCTATCTGTCTGTCTGTCTGTCTGTCTGTCTGTCTGTCTGTCTGTCTGTCTGTCTATCTATCTATCTATCTATCTATCTATCTATCTCCCTAATTATCGATCTATCTATCTAATCGCATCTATATCTGCTCCGCCAGACGGACACATTGACGATCAGTTTTGTACATTAGCCATTTTCCCGTCAAGTTTGCTTTTTATAAATACCAATTATTGCGTGGAGAGCGGCGTACGTCTTCTTTTGTGCGTATGCAACGTTTATAAATGAGGCCCCTGAACCTGTGCTGAAGGGTCAACACACAGTTACTCCTGCAATGACTGCAATGACTGATCTGAGAGCAGAGACGGAGTATGAGATCAAATGTGCGGCAATGGGGAAACTCAACTACACCAGAGAAAGTGATCTGATCAGAGTCACAACACAGGTATGAAGAGAGACATTTTTTAAGAGACTTATTTAAAGTATATGTAGCTATATGATAGGAGTACTTTATAGATTAATCAGTTGTTAATTCGTATTAAATGTGTCTTTCAGCAAAGTACATGGAAACAAGCAGTTATGGGCGAGTCTATCAACTTTTGATACATTTCTAATACCTTTTTTAATGGTGTCATTTTCACACAAATTGCTGTGAGATTGTAAAAGACAGACAAAATTACAAAAACAAGGATGAATGATGTTTGAGAGGCAACATGTATTAGTCTTACCAATAGCAATACAATAATTTAATATACAATTTAATATGAATATAACAGATTTAATGCTCCGTTGAACTACAGAGAAATGGTGCTTTAACGGGAGCAACACCACAAACACTAAGCCATGTGACACCACATTTATTTGCATTGTTGTCATGTTTTTCTTGACAATAATTGTTTCCAAACTAGTTTTCACAAAAAAAAATCCTTGCATGGAAACCTGGCTAGTGACACAGAATGCAGTTTCTCCCTCAAGCATTATAGACATACCATTATGAATTTAGCTGAAACTGCTGTAAAGCAATGAGTATTGTGAAAAATTATATATAAATCAAATTTAACTTGTTTGTTTTGTGTGCGACTGACCTTGTCTTTTTCTTAGCAGGTGTAACACATGAGGTTGAGGATGTGAGGATTGTGCTGCTGGGCAAGATGGGTGCTGGGAAAAGTGCATCAGGAAACATCATATTGAGAAGAGAAGCATTTAAATTAACAATTAAATCAATTTCAGTGACCAGAGACTGTCAGAAAGAAACGACTGAGTTCAACAGAAGAGAGATCACTGTGATCGACACTCCAGGCCTGTTTGATACTGGAGTTGATAATGTTGAGATCAAGAAGGAGTTTGTAAAGTGTGTCTCAATGACGGCACCTGGTTTCTTCTGGTGATTCCACTGGGACGATTCACTCAAGAGGAGAAAGATGCCGTGAAGATGACCCACGAGACTTTTGGAGACACATCCAGAATGTACACCATAGTGCTGTTCACTAGAGGAGATGAACTTAATGGAAGAAGAATGGAAGATTTCATTGAAGAAAATGACAGCTTACAGTACCTCGTCCATCAGTGTGGAACGAGATACCACGTGTTCAGTAATAATGAGACTACAGATCAGACGCAGGTTTCTGAGCTGCTGGAGAAGATTGACTGGATGATAAAAGCAAACGGAGGGAGTTTCTACACCAATGAGATGTTCCAGCAGGTGGAGAAGAACATCCAAGAGGAACAGGATATAATCATGAAAGAGAAAGAAGAAGAGATCAAGAGAAAAGAAGAAGAGCTGAGAGCCAAATACGAAGCAGAAATAGAACAAATGAAGAAAGAAAAAGAGAGAAATACAGGAGATGGAACTGAGAAAAGGTGAGGAGAAGTTCAAAAACACAGAAGAGGAGATCAAGAAAGAAACAGATGAAATTCTACGAGAAGAGCTGCAGAGGAAACTAGAGGATGAGCAGAAACTATCTGAAGAAGAGAATAAAAGACAAGAAAAGGCTTTAGAAAATCGTCAACAGAACTTCATAAAATACCTGGAAGAAAAGCATAAAAAAGACAAACAAAATCTCCAGAAGAGAATTCAACATGAATCAAGAGAACAAGTGGAACGTGAATATCTTATACACCTTAAGAGAGAAGTGGATAAAGATTTAGAAAAAGCTGGAAAAAAATCAAAGGAGGAAAATGCTGCAGCTTTACAAGTCGATGAAGCAAAACCTGTATATAGATCAAATCCAGCTTGTGACTTGAGATCCTACACTAACGAGATTCTCCAGCGGGTGGAGAAGAAGATCAGAATTCAAAGATTGAAGAAAGTCAAATATGTTGCAGACATTGAAAAATATAAGAACGAATACGAGAGAGAAAGACACGAGACGGAGAATGAACTGAGAAAAAGAGAAGATGAGCTTAGAAAAGAAGAAGAGGAGCTCAAGAAATGAAAATGTACGATAAGAGCTGTAGAGAAAACTGGAGGAGAAGCAGAAAGAATTTGAAGAGGAGAAGGAAATCAGAAGGAAAAACATGGAAGAAAATGTCCTATCAAATGAAATGGCTATACTTATTCACATTGGAGACTGCCTCGATACGGATGACCGATTACAAGCTCTGCTCTCACAGATAGAAAATAGTTATATTCGGACCATTATAGCAAAAAAAATGATCAACTTAAAAAATTTACTTCATGCGGTAACATCAACAATAACTGGTTTTGTTGAATTGAAATAAATAATTTAAGATAGCTGATTATAACTGAATTCAACCAACCTGAAAAAGGTTTTACTGAAGCATGACTGTCAGTAGATATCACCTGATTTCTCCAGCTAGGTAAAATTACTTAATACGTTTGATAAATCTTTTTGTAGTCCCACTTTATATTAGGTGGTCTTAACTACAATGTGTGTGGAGGTGGGAGGGGATCATTTATGAAGCATTATGGGGGACCAGGATGTTTTAGTACAATTTGGTACATGGTTTGATTGTTTATATCACATTTATTTTCATCTGTCATTATACAATGAAATACGTGTTGTTTTACAGATATTTGCAGTAAATAAATAAACAGATATACCATAGAAAACAAGGCATTCTGGGTAATATTTGTCATTTTCGAGAAAGTAGCCTATGAATAGCCTATACTGTATATTAACAGTGCTCAATTTCAACACTCAGAGGCTGATCCATATAACACCCTATACCCTAATTCACTATTCCCTACATTAGTTGACTGATATAGTCCACTTGACCGTGTTAATCCAGACACTGATGAACACCTGCTGTTAACAAGCAGAATCACTGGGAAATACAGGAACTACAACTGACTTCAGCCACAGCTTTAAATGAAATCAGCTGAAGATAAATTAAGATTTAAAGGGGATATATTATGCCTCTTTTTACAACATGTAAAATAAGTATCTGATGTCCCCAGAGTATGTATGTGAAGTTTTAGCTCAAAATACCCCACAGAATGTTTTAAAGCATGTTAAAATTGCCAATTTTTTGGGGTGAGCAAAAATTTGCCGTTTTTGTATCCCTTTAAATGCAAGTGAGCTGCTGCTCCCTGCCTGTTCTTTCAAGAAGAGGGCGGAGTTTTAATAGCTTGTGCAACAGAACATGAAGCAGTGTTCAGTTCGACCCGGACTCTGACAATAATGCCTACAGAGCCAGAGAATATCTGCCGCATAGAGATAGAACAGGTATAGTTTAATTTATTATGCTTATAATTTATGTTGCCATCTTGCTTTGTTGCATCTCTCCCTTGCATTATTATCAGCAAACACAGCAATATACATTAACACTTCTTAGAACTAGCAAACAAATATATACTGACATTATGCCTTTTCAGTGGGTAAACTGGTAAACTTTATATCTATAAATCAAATCAGATGAACTGTAATAAAGTGTGTGCAGTCCCTTTCATGACTGCCGTAACCAGTATCACTCGCAGACTATAAGCTGGATCATGAATAGTCGGTACTGATCAATCCTTGAGCTTTAACTGTTTAGCAAAAACTGCCTTGAATTGCCCTTTGTACAGGTAATGCACCTGCATTGATTACAAGACATTGTTGCTACAGCAGCTCGAGGAAATGGCAGACAACGGACTGAGGGCGGGAACTATGCTAATACGGGACAGTCCGTCAGTGCCGTGGGTGGAGACGTGCAGATTAAGGGGTGGTAATATTACCTCACTTATTATAAGTGGCTCGGTTTTTCACAGGCTTGTAGAGAAAGGCTTACCAACACAAAGTTACTAGGTTGTCCTTTTTTTAGGTTTTCTGTGTTGGAAGATGCACTGGGACCCGATTATAGCACTTAAACAATGATAAAGTCAGATTTCCGTGATATGTCCCCTTTAAATATGTTATTTATTATTTTTTTTAATAGTTCTAATGATTTTAATTTAAGTAAAATGTTATTTCAATGAGAACCTCATGAAAGATAGGTATCAGTGTCTTAGGGGTTAACTCTTTAAAATATTGTTTTTAAAGGGATAGTACCTAAAATGTCATCATTTACTCACCCTAATGTAATTCCAAATGTATTTTTCTCCATTCTTATTCTCAGTGAATAAAGATTACTTATTAAACAAAAAAACTGAAAAAAATTATTGCACAACCAACAAATAGGTGGCGATGTGCACTAAGTAGGTTGTGTAACTCGCCATTAAACAAAAGAAGAAGAGGAAGAAGAATCAACTGAGAGTTCAAGGGTATATGTGACGGCTTTCTGGAACACCCCCCAGAACAGAAAGAGAGATCAGAAACAAACTCTAAACGTGAACAAACTCAAAATGTGACACTTTTGTGTTTCACAGAAGAGAGAAAGCCATACAGGTTTGGAACGACACGAGGGAGAGTAAACGACAGCATTTAATAGCAGTAAATGTACGGCATCCAAGCTCCAAACCAGTGCTTTACTCTCAAGTGCATTTCTGTGTGACAATTAAATGTGTTAACTAAATTCAATAATATCATTATATGTCCTTGTCCTTGTTTTATTCATTTATATTCAAAAACATTCATGGTTAACCTGTGGGCCGCATGGGCTGGGTTTGTCCAGAGCTGAATTTTAGCCCCAGTCCAGCTCTGTCCACCCCAGTTTTTCATTCTTCCTAAATGTTAATCTTCTGCTATCATGTTGTTCTTTCCAATCCAGTAATGGGCTGTATTCTTTTAAAACAAATAAATGCATTCTTGAACCTTTTTGTCTATTTGATGTGGCTTCTGTGTTGCCATTGCACTGTTAAAAGGGCAGAAGGAAATGAATGTGAACATGAGTTTCAGTGTAAAAGGAGCCTTTTTTTAAAAGTTTTTTTTTTGTTGCTTTTTTTACCTAATTTGACCCATTTCATGCCAAATCATACTCATTGCAGGACTGTAGGTCTTCATATGCATGATAATCAGTGAACATCTGCAAATAAGAGGTTAAAGTTGCACTAAAATCAAAATCAAGACAATTTGCTGTTATAATGTTGACTGTGAATTGTTGTCTTCTCTGTTCTTTGCACGTGGGTTTTTGGCCATTGTATTGTGTGCTTATAGCGCTCATGGCACAATGAAGAGATAGTGCACTAATGGAGACACAGAGTGCATCTTAACCCTCCTGCTACCCTCAAATCTGCTAACATTTTTTACCCACTGGGGTCAATTTGACATTGACAATTTGATATTGGAAAAATACCATGATGTTAATTTTGTTTACACAGTTGTCCCCATTAAATTAGGAAAAGACATTCAATCTGAAGCACAAAAGAAATGATGTTAATTGTGTTTTTACAGACATTAAACATTGAATTTGGTCAAATTGACCCCAAAGATAATATAAGGGTTAAATATTGTTGTTGGAGCCATGATATTGCGTAACAACTGCGTAACAACCTGTAATAAACCTGTTCGCACATCATACTCCTGTTTACACATTATACTCCTATTTGCAATTATACCTATTGCTTACACACATACTTCTTATATATATATATTTTATGTTAACCACTTATTTTTAAGTCTACAGTTTATCTCACTTATCATATCCACTTATTTTTATATTTATATTTTTATTTTTATTTTTATCTTATTTCCTATTTTTATCTTTTACTTGATTTATTTATAATTCTACTTATGTTAATACTTTTTATTCTAATTTTATTCTATTTCTATTTTAATTTCCCCTTGTGTTTCTTGTAACTGTTATTTGCACTGTCCATGGAGCGGACCTGTTTACATTTCACTGCCAGTTGTATATTGTGTATATAACTGTGTATGTGACAAATAAAACTCTTGAATACACTTGAATACACTTGATATTGAAGTGTAATTTTTGTTTGTGACACTAGAGGGCGTACTAGTTTTTTGAGTATGTTTAAGTAAGAGGATGATGAGTTACATGTGCGCATATGGAAGGTCAAACAAACTTTTTGACCGTGCTGTGTTGAGCGTGCTGTGGAGCGTATTGTGCAAGACTGTGCTTATGCACAACCTTTGTTTTAAATTAAATATATAATTTATTAGTAGTAAGAAATTAGTAAAGTTTGAAGTATTGATTTACTCGTTGTTTGCAATGCCAAATGGACAATAAATGGATTGGCATATCCGAATGTATCCTCAATGTATGGACGGTAACTTGATTTACTCAAAGCAAAGGCACGCGTCAGAAACAGACTTCTAAAAGCCCATGTGCATCCTTACAATTGTGTTTGGGTCGGGATGCAGAAATATGCTATTGATCAATGACAGTGTTGACGGTGGAAAAACAAATGATAAAATCAGAAAATACAAATGCTGAGGTAGATTTTTCATATCAAGCCGCTGCACATTCAAATGAACATGTTTCCAAAGAATTACAGCAACAATGACCAACACAACACAAGATGCGGATCCACGTCTTCAGCACGTCACAAATGATGTGATGCGCTGAATGAGGGATGAGAGCAGAGATAATAACATCAGACTCAGGACAGAAACACACCACCTCTAAAGTAAGAGCAACTCACATGTTCATTCTTCAAACACAATTAGATAACTCAATGATTGTGTATGGTGCATTTATGTTCCTGTGTAGATGGATTTTTAATTCTCACTTGAATTTTTCAGAAATGGACCAAACTCTATATTTCATCCTCCTCATCGGTGAGTGTGTTTGTCATTTGATCTATGGTTTATAGCAGTGTTTCTCAAGAGCACTTCTCTGCACATTTTGTATGTCTCTCTTATTTTACACTCATTACTCATTATGAAAGAGCTCCATGACAGAGATTGACTTATTATGGGAGATGAGAGCGTCTGTGTGAATAAATGCTCTATATTTGGTGTTATATTGCTAGTAAATATAAAGTAGGTTTGCATTGCTTGTGAAATGTGCTTTGCTGAGCGGAAAAGAGTGCAAATATTTCTATTAACAAACTAAAAGTGCACCACAGGGCGCATAACATTTTATTGTAATTTTTGTATTTTTACCATCATTCATTAATACGCATCTCATCATCATTAGACACACAGCAGTCATATATCATTACAATACAAGACTAACTATACAATATAACACAAAATGTATAAATAATTAATTTATTTTCTCTTTATTCATTAAAATGTATAATATCAGCATCATGTAGGCTATGCTGTTATAATGGTTCAATCATAACTGGTGAAACCTGAGAGCCAATTCTGGGCCATGTATGAGCCATCGCATCAGGGCAGGGTGACCGAGAGAGAAGTAAAGGGGACATTGCGCTGTCTGATAAGAGGCGATGACGTCCACTTCTTCTCTGTAAAATCTTGTCCAGATCTGCCTGACTACTTCTGGGTGGAGTTTTCATTCCCCCGCATGTAATTTCTGTCTGGACAGTAAATCTGCTCCCACATTCAACTGCTCTGAGTGACAGGAGCTTGTCCTGGGCCCAGAGAAAAATCTATCTCGCTTAGATCGCGCGAGCGCAGACCTCCCTGGTGATTTATGTATGAGACTGCTGTTGTGTTGTCCACCCACACTAGTACATGACAGCTCCTCAAACGGGGGAGAAAGTATTTCAGGGCCAGAAATACAGCCATCAGCTCAAGGCATTTGATGTGCCAATCACGCTGATGACCCTCCCATTCCCCTTGAGCTGGACGACCACACCAGCCCGTCAGGGAAGTGTCCGTCGTTAGCAGTTTGCGATGACAAGGTACACCTAGAGTGGGACCCAAGGTAAGGAACCGGGGTCTGAGCCACATAATTAGTGTCACTTTTATTAGCCTCTGGGGGTTGGCCCTTGGATGAAACCCCCTTGCTCTGAGCCACAACTGAAACGGTCTCATGTGCAACAGCCCCATAGGGATCACCGTGGATGCCGAAGCCATGAAACCTAATGTGGCAAGGCGGGTTAGATTCCGCCCTGTGATTTGTGTTGAGTGACGGGGGTGACAGCCTATCGGCAGCCACCTCTGGCTTACTTAAGGCGGAGTTCAGGTTACCCGGTTATACGTCATCGTCAAAGACTTTGTTGTTGTGCGTGTGCAGTTCCGTGGGAGCCAGGTTACTGTCCGAATTAGTGCGGCGTTGCTTGTGGGTGCAGGCTGTCCTTATCCGAGTGCGGCTAATGTGTTTGAACGGATGTAACATCTCTGTACGCTGGCGGGTTGCCTATTGTGAATGAGACTGCATGTGAGTAACGTAATCCTCTGTGGGTCTAGCGATCTACTATGGGTAAACCACTTGTGAGCGGTTCATCATTGTGGACTGGAGGCAAAATGCTCCATTGATAACGTCACTAAGACGGCACTGTTGTTTTCTGCTGCCATTTAATGTCACTGTGATCATCGTGATTCATTCTTTGTTTTGTTAGCTTACTTTGCATCTGCATATGATTGTAAATGCTTGTTGTACTAGTGTGTGTGTGGCTAGCTTCCGAGCTGTCCGTCCATGCATGACGTAGCCGCATGTGATGGTGTAATTCAGCCTCACTTAATGTATAACCACCAGCCGTTTGGTTACCCTTGAGCCCTTTGCTCTGTGTGCTTCTCAAAGATTGCGAAGTGAGCCACATTTTTCTGTGTTGTAAGCCTGGTTTTGATTTCTATGATTTAATGTTTACTTGTGTTTTTGTGTGGTTAATTTCATTTTTGCTCATAGCCGTTGGCTGTTGTAACGTGGCCACATTGTGAACTTTTTAGGTCACCACCAGCCAGGCTAACCACTGAGCTCAGTAAAATTCATAAGTTTGCAGCCAACTGTGAATGTGTATTATATTGTGTTTTTGTTTCTTTCAGGAGCTGAAGGCCCGCCCTGTGCAGAGGAGCTAGCTGTCTGTCCTCTTTTGGTGGTGGTTCCTTCACAGAGTGTTTTGCCGTGGGCACCTGTGTGTCTTTCACCCAGTGAGTGTGAGTGTTGCGTGGAGTGGAATTTGATGAGTGGTGTGACCTTAGGACACTCCCTGTCCAGCTAGCTCCCTGCTGGCAAGCCTCAGCCCCAAAAGTGTTTTTGTTTTTTTTGTTTTTTTGTTTTTCTTTATTTCTGGCCTGGTGCACACTTAACAGTGCAAAACTTGTCTACCTCAAAGTTTTTATATATTAAATTATTGTTGAGAAAATAAAAAAGAGTATTTTTGTATTTTGATCCACGTCTCTTGTCGTCTGTGGTCACGAACCAGCGTGTCTTGTATAAATTTCTCCGTGTAGTGAAACGGGGTGGCGTAGTCTGCTTTTCATTTAATTATACTTTTCTTCTTAAGTGTAACTGTAATTTACCTGATCCATCACCTCGCCACATTTTGGCGTAGTCGGCAGGGTTTCCACTTTGAGACAGAGACGTGGGTTAATTGTACAATTGTTTGTTGTTTTTTTTGTTTGTCTTTTCTTTTTTTTTCTTTTTGTATTTTAGGATTGACTTTTCCTTGGAGTGGCAGCAGAGCAACAGTGCACGTCTTGTGTATAAATTCTAGCCCTTATTGTGGGCTTATTCTTCTTTCATTGGTAAGTGACTTTGTAGTTAAAATATGGAAGAGGAGTTACAACAATTGAGGGAAATGATTAATCAGCTTAAAGCAGACAACGAGAGGTTGCGTCAGGAGCGTGTTCCTGTGCCTCCAGGCCCTGTTGATGCACCGCCTTTACCTGGGCCTTCTGTTCCTTTGCAACACAGTAATGTTGATGCCACCCGACCGGACCGATTTGTTTTTGTACCACGAGACAGAAAGTGTCCAAAATTTAATGGCAGGGTTGGCATTGGCATTGAAGAGTGGGTTGAGGAGGCCCAGGCTTGTATGCGCGTTCGTCACCTTTCTGAAACCGATAAGGCGTTTTATTTGTTTGACCACTTAGAAGGGGAGGCAAGGGAAGAGATCAAGTACCGCCCAGAAGTGGAGCGTAAGGACTCAGGGAGGATTATTTCAGCTTTGCGAGAATTGTATGGTTGCTCACAGTCATATGTTTCATTGCAGGAGGCTTTCTTTTCGAGAAAGCAACAGGAAGGGGAGAGCCTGTTGGAGTTCTCCCTTGTCCTGATGGGTCTCCTTGAGCAAGTGAAGCAACAGTCTCCTCACGGTATGCCGAATTCGCATGTTTTACTGCGAGATCAATTTGTCGAACATGTTTTTGATAGCGCCCTCCGTCGCGAATTAAAACAGTTGATTCGTCAGCAACCTGCATTAACTTTGTTGGAGATTCGTAGCGAAGCCCTTAGATGGGAGAGGGAGGGTATGCCAGGAAGCACAAGGGCCCGAAGTCACTCTGTTCCCTCTGCTCATGGGATCCAATATGGGGTGCAGGGGAATCCTTTTGTTGGCATCCGTAGTTCATCGGGGAGTTCGGAGATGGCTGAGTTGAGGGATATGCTTAAAAGCCAACAGGAGCAGTTAACTAAACTTACACAAAGTTTTGCCCGGTTGCAGAACCCCCAGTCACGGAGTCAACCTCCCCGGCAGGGACCTGTAATATGTAGAAGGTGTCAAAAACCTGGTCATTATGCTCGGGATTGCGACGGGGAACGTGCTCCTTCTCACGCTCAATTTCCCTCACGCTCAGTCGCGTCAGTAGCTGGAAGAGGACAGCCTGGCCCACCTGCAACGTCGGGAAACTAGTTCCCACCGTGATTCAGGGCCATAACACGGATGGGGAATTAACTGGCTCAAAACTTTCAAATATGTCGCATTTAATGTCATCTTGCCCGCACCTTGACGCATTGATTGGCGGAGTTCGAGTGTCCTGTCTGGTGGATACTGGCTCCATGGTAACCACGATCACTGAGAGCTGTTTTCAGAAACATTTTGAGCCATGGGGTCAGGATCGACTTAAATCGTGCCAGTGGTTGCAGCTTCGAGCTGCTAATGGTCTTTCAATTCCCTATATTGGTTATGTGGAATTGGACATAGAATTGTGCGGCCTGTTGATTTCGGGATGTGGTGTGCTTGTTGTACGGGACCCTCCTGGTGGCTTGTGCACTCGGGTCCCAGGTGTTCTGGGAATGAATGTGCTCAGTCGATGCTACCGTGAGTGTTTTGGACAACATGGCCCGGCCCTTTTCGAATTGCCTTTGACCATCGAGGTTCCAAATTCTGTTCTGCAGGCGCTGCAACATTGTCATCGAGTTGATAACCAGCCTCCTGAGGTAAGTTCAGGAAGGGTCAGAGTGCGAGGGAGGAGACCATGGCGCATCCCAGGCGGTATGATGAAGTTTGTGGCAGCTACCTGTTCCGAGCAATATGCCAACAACACTGTTCTTTTTGAGCCTCCAGAGTCTGGGTTACCAGCTGGTTTGTTGGCTTCTCCTGCATTAGTGCAAGTTACGCGAGGTACTGTTTATTTACCCGTGGTAAATGTGGGAACCACCGACGTGTTGCTCTATGCTAACACTGTCCTTGGTACATTAAATAATGTTTGTGTGGTTAGCTTGCCATCAGGAATTAGTGAGGTCAGGTCTGTAGCTGCAAGGGTGGGTTCTGTAGCCCCTGAAGCGAGCCCTCTTGTTCAGGAACAAATTGAAGCACTTGATCTGACTGTTTTATCGGAAGTAGAACAGTGTCAGGTAAGGGATCTGCTTTACAGATTCCAGTCTGTGTTTTCTATGCACGAGGGTGACTTGGGATGTACAGGTTTGATTTCTCACGACATTCCCCTGTTAGACACCATTCCTGTCCGGCAACGTTACAGGCGTATACCTCCGTCAGAATATGAGGTGGTGAAGTCTCACATCAATCAGCTTTTGGAGGCGGGAGTTATAAGGGAGAGTTGTAGCCCGTACGCGTCACCAATTGTCCTTGTTAAAAAGAAAGACGGTAGTCTACGCATGTGCGTCGACTATCGTCAACTAAACTCAAAGACACGAAAGGACGCGTTCCCTCTGCCTCGCATTGAGGAATCGTTGGACTCCTTGACCGGGGCTTGCTGGTTTTCCACTATGGATTTGGCAAGTGGATACAACCAGGTCCCGGTCACTGAGGGAGACAGGCCTAAAACCGCATTCTGCACCCCTTTTGGGTTGTTTGAATGGACTCGCATGCCCTTTGGGCTTTGCAATGCCCCAAGCACCTTCCAGCGTTTAATGGAGCGGATGTTTGGGGACCAGCAGTGTAGGTCTTTACTTCTGTACCTTGATGACATCATAGTATTCTCTTCCTCGGTATCCCAGCAGTTAGAGCGGTTGGAGGTGGTTCTAAGTCGTTTAGAGCATGAGGGCTTGAAGGCTAAATTGAGTAAATGTGCATTTTTCCAACGGGAGGTAAAGTATCTGGGACACGTTATTTCAGCACAGGGAGTGTCAACCGATCCCGGCAAAATTGAGGCAGTGGCTAATTGGCCACGCCCCACTAATGCCTCAGAGCTGCGTTCATTTCTAGGCTTTGCAAGCTACTATCGCCGTTTTGTTGAGGGGTTTGCAAAACTGGCAGCCCCGCTTCATAAAGTGGTTGCCGCATGGGCTGATATTAACCCTAGGACTCGAGCAGGGCAGGGTTTTTCTAGTGCTTGGACTGAGCAGTGCCAGCAGAGTTTTGATGAGTTGAAGAATAGGTTTACCAGCGCCCCAGTACTCGCCTATGCCGACTTTTCCTTGCCTTTTATCCTGGAGGTAGATGCTAGCCATGGCGGTCTAGGGGCTGTCCTTTCCCAGGAACAAGGAGGTAAGGTACGGCCAATTTCATATGCGAGCCGCAGTCTTAGGCCCACTGAGCGCAATATGTCCAACTACAGCTCCATGAAGTTGGAGTTTTTGGCGCTCAAGTGGGCCTTGACTGAGAAATTTAGGGAGTACTTGTTAGGGCAGCAGTGTATTGTGTACACTGACAATAACCCTCTCAGCCATCTGGCCACTGCAAAGCTCGGGGCTACCGAGCAGCGCTGGGCTGCGCAGCTTGCAGCATTTAATTTTGAGATCCGGTATCGGTCAGGAAGGAGTAACCGGAATGCTGATGCACTTTCCAGACAGGACCCTGCTAGCCATGGGGCAGTGAGAGGGTTGTTATTGGGGACTGAGGTTCCATCGGAAGTGACGGAAGCATCAGGGGTAGATCTGGGGGTACAAGCTACCCAGGCTGTAGTTTCTGTTCTACCTATTTTGGTGGGCGACATGAGGGAGTTACAGGAAGCTGATTCGGTGATTGAGGAGGTTTTGGTGTTCTGGAGACTGGGAACACGCCCTACTTTTGAGGAGCGTCGACAGTTATCCAAACCTGCCCGGGTCCTGTTAGGTCAGTGGGACCGGCTACTAGAGAGAGAAGGGGTTTTGCATCGTCGGGTGTTCCGTTCCAATGGCGGCGAAGAGATTCTCCAGGTAGTTCTCCCTGCGGCCTTGCATAAGGAAGTGTTGACACAAATGCATCAGGGGCATGGGCATCAGGGGATCGAGCGGACTACCGAGCTTGTGCGGCAGCGTTTCTATTGGCCAGGCTTGACATCTGATGTAGCCCAGTGGTGTCGGGAGTGCGAAAGGTGTCAGGTCGCCAAGGATACACAGCCAGTTGCCCGCAGCTTTATGGGTCATTTGTTGGCCTCCCGGCCAAATGAGATCTTGGCCATTGATTTTACGCTGCTAGAACCCTCTCGCTCGGGGCTGGAAAGTGTCTTGGTGATGACTGATGTGTTTACCAAGTACACTCTTGCAGTCCCTACTCGAGACCAACGAGCTGAGACTGTGGCCCGCATGTTGGTGGTGGAGTGGTTCTATAAATTTGGTGTACCTGGTCGCATTCATTCTGACCAGGGCCGCAGCTTTGAGTCCTCCCTAATACAACAGCTCTGTCATCTGTATCAGGTTGAGAAGTCTCGCACTACACCGTATCACCCGGCAGGCAACGGGCAGTGCGAACGTTTCAACCGGACTCTGCATAATCTTCTGCGCACCTTACCCCTCTCCCGAAAGGCAGATTGGGTTTCGGCGCTCCCTCAGGTACTTTTCTGCTATAATACCACCCCGCATCAGGCGACTGGTGAGTCACCTTACTTCCTGATGTTTGGCCAAGAGCCCAGACTCCCTATTGATTTTCTTTTGGGTAAAAGCCAAGAGATAGCATCCGGAAAGGTGAATGAGTGGGTGATAGAGCACCAAACCAGGTTGTTGGTGGCCTTCGAAGGGGCCCGAGAACATTTAAAGGTAGCGGCAGATCGTCGTAAGAAGCAGCACGACCCACATGTTCGAGATGCACCATTGGGGGAGGGTCAATTGGTTTACCTTCGGGATTATGGCGTGAGAGGGCGCCATAAGATCCAGGACCTGTGGAGCCCAGTGGTGTATCAGGTGGTGAGAGCACCGCAGGCAGGTGGGTCTGTGTATACAATTGCGCCGGTGGATGACTTGAGTAGTGTAAAACGGGTCCACCGCTCCCTGTTGAAGACCCGTGTACGAAGGGACTCTCCTGTTGAAGTTTCTACAGGCGGCCCTTTGGTGATTGAGGCACCACCATCGGAGGGATCTCCATTGGAGGAGGTTGATCTGTGGGTTTTGGTACCTGAAACCCCACAGGCTGTTAGTGGGCCGGCTCCTCGATGTTTAACCGAGAGCGTTAGCCCTACGGCTTTACTGACCCCTGGACAGCTTGGTGCGGTCGCTCCAGAACCAGCATTGGTAATGGAACCCTTGCCTGTGGACCAACCTGGTAATGGTGAGGTTACCTTGCGAAGGACGGGGCGAGCTAATGCTGGTCATCATTCGAATCGACACCACCTCCCTCGGGCACCGGAAGTTGTGAGGGATGACTCCTCTAGGGTGGCCGCTGTGTCTAATACTGTCTCTGCCCTCTTTAGGCCCTGGCACTAGGAGTCGCTTAGTGGTAGTGTGACTAGGTCTATCGTCGGGGCGACGATGCAAAAAGTTGGGGGTAGATTGTGGCAAGGCGGGTTAGATTCCGCCCTGTGATTTGTGTTGAGTGACGGGGGTGACAGCCTATCGGCAGCCACCTCTGGCTTACTTAAGGCGGAGTTCAGGTTACCCGGTTATACGTCATCGTCAAAGACTTTGTTGTTGTGCGTGTGCAGTTCCGTGGGAGCCAGGTTACTGTCCGAATTAGTGCGGCGTTGCTTGTGGGTGCAGGCTGTCCTTATCCGAGTGCGGCTAATGTGTTTGAACGGATGTAACATCTCTGTACGCTGGCGGGTTGCCTATTGTGAATGAGACTGCGTGTGAGTAACGTAATCCTCTGTGGGTCTAGCGATCTACTATGGGTAAACCACTTGTGAGCGGTTCATCATTGTGGACTGGAGGCAAAATGCTCCATTGATAACGTCACTAAGACGGCACTGTTGTTTTCTGCTGCCATTTAATGTCACTGTGATCATCGTGATTCATTCTTTGTTTTGTTAGCTTACTTTGCATCTGCATATGATTGTAAATGCTTGTTGTACTAGTGTGTGTGTGGCTAGCTTCCGAGCTGTCCGTCCATGCATGACGTAGCCGCATGTGATGGTGTAATTCAGCCTCACTTAATGTATAACCACCAGCCGTTTGGTTACCCTTGAGCCCTTTGCTCTGTGTGCTTCTCAAAGATTGCGAAGTGAGCCACATTTTTCTGTGTTGTAAGCCTGGTTTTGATTTCTATGATTTAATGTTTACTTGTGTTTTTGTGTGGTTAATTTCATTTTTGCTCATAGCCGTTGGCTGTTGTAACGTGGCCACATTGTGAACTTTTTAGGTCACCACCAGCCAGGCTAACCACTGAGCTCAGTAAAATTCATAAGTTTGCAGCCAACTGTGAATGTGTATTATATTGTGTTTTTGTTTCTTTCAGGAGCTGAAGGCCCGCCCTGTGCAGAGGAGCTAGCTGTCTGTCCTCTTTTGGTGGTGGTTCCTTCACAGAGTGTTTTGCCGTGGGCACCTGTGTGTCTTTCACCCAGTGAGTGTGAGTGTTGCGTGGAGTGGAATTTGATGAGTGGTGTGACCTTAGGACACTCCCTGTCCAGCTAGCTCCCTGCTGGCAAGCCTCAGCCCCAAAAGTGTTTTTGTTTTTTTTGTTTTTTTGTTTTTCTTTATTTCTGGCCTGGTGCACACTTAACAGTGCAAAACTTGTCTACCTCAAAGTTTTTATATATTAAATTATTGTTGAGAAAATAAAAAAGAGTATTTTTGTATTTTGATCCACGTCTCTTGTCGTCTGTGGTCACGAACCAGCGTGTCTTGTATAAATTTCTCCGTGTAGTGAAACGGGGTGGCGTAGTCTGCTTTTCATTTAATTATACTTTTCTTCTTAAGTGTAACTGTAATTTACCTGATCCATCACCTCGTCACACTAACAATCTTTGACACCGATGAATAGTGAGATTTTGACCTAGCCTGACTTTCTTCAGGGTATATAAAATGGTCTCGACTGGAGCGGGAGACAGATGTGCCCGCATCGTGATCGAATTCCAAACCACCCCTGAATAAGTCGTTCTCTGGACAGGAGAAAGAACTCTTTTCTTGGCATTATGTCTCAGCCCGAGAGAAACTAGATGAGCTAGCATGATGTCTCTGTGCTGAAGCGCCATCTCTCACGATTGAGCTAGTATCAGCCAGAGCTGCATCCATGCATTTGGTGTATGTGTGGGGTGATAAGGCTAGGCCGAATGGAAGAGCTCGAAATTGGCCTCCGAAAGCGAACCTCAGGAACTTCCTGTGTTGTGGCAATATTTCTATGTGAAAATACGCGTCCTTCAGATCGATCGTGACGAACCAATCGCGATGTTGGATTTGCGACATGACCATCTTTATGGTTAACATCTTGAACTTGAGTGCTTTGACTGAACGGTTTCAGCCTCGAAGATCTAAGATTGGACGCAACCCCCTATCCTTCTTTCATTCTTCTCCGCCACTGGACAGAAACCAATCCTCAAGCTTACTGCGTTTGGGGATCTCTTGTTCACTGGGCAAGTCAATCGGCAACCTGGCCACCGTGCGAGTAACCACTTCCAATAATTCCTAGACGGATTTACTATTGTGCGAGGAACGCTCGGAAAGTGGCTGCTCGAAGTCCGCAGACCCAATCGCGCGGGGAGAGATCTGGATCTGGTAAACGAGCAGTTGAAAGGGACGCACCCATCTCCTGCTCGTCAGCCAAATCCATCCTAGAGCCCCACGACCATAATGTGGGTGCGGACTGAAAGAAGCCAAGCCGAGCGCACAGCATTTTCAATGAACAGTTCACAATGCTGGCACTCGCCTGACTCCAATGCAGCCATCGCGTGCTCTTCCCCCAAACACACAAAGCAGTAATCGTGTGTGTCCTCGTCCGCTATTGGGCAAGAGCATGGAGGCACACACCGCTTCTGCTGACTCATTCTCTTAACTGATTTTCTTTCTTTTGGCTGAACTCTTTTCACTTGCTTCTTCTTTCAAAGACTTTGCCACACACCAAACACAGAGTTGGTCTGAAAACAAAAAGACCTTTTGGCTCCAGTGTAGCAGGTGCGCCTATGACGTCACCGGCCGAGGCTATAAATACCTCCTGGTCAATTTCATTGATGTTTTTCACACTATTTTCACAGCTGGTTATGTCGACGACATTTCCCATTTGCATATGCTTATGCAACATTGAGTGTAGCTTTTGAAAGGGAACATTCATTCACTGCATGGAGTGTGTTTGGCCGAGCAGTGTGGCGAAAAGATCATCCTTGATATCGGGTCAGAAAACAAGACAAGGGACATGCAAATGAAGTCTCATTTGAATGCATTTTTAATAACATAACATAAAGGCAGAGGCAAAAATATCACAGAGCATGGACTAACAACCTTATTTGTTAAATGTTCTGTTTGCTAGGAATGGTTTTATTTTGGATAGTTCAATATAAATAAAATGTTCAATACACATGCATAGGCCTAATAGATTTTAAACGTAATAGATTACGTTTTTTAAAACAAAAATAATGTAAAATTTAAGGTTATATACTGTACAGTATAATTCCATTTATATATAATTTCAGTGAAATATGTGCATACATATCAACCACAGGCCAAACAGTAAAAATCCAGAAATACTAAATGAAGAGCCATAACGCCAGACTCCACTTTAATCTACTGGAAATAATGATTTCAGTAATAATAATACAGAATGAATCAAATATAGCATTTTATTTGTCAGGTTAAAATGCATCATGCCAATAACATAAGTAAACAATTAGAAGCCAAGTCAGAAATAAATGCATAACATCAAATGCACAAAGATGACTCTATGCATACACAGGACACACAGTGTCTAAAAATTCTAAATGAAGTGCGTTTTACTTAAACCAAGTAATATTATCTGACAGTGAGGTAAGAAAAGTAATCTTAATGCAAACAGAAACAAGATAATTTTCCTTACCCCACTGTCAGATGCATTGCAAAATATGAAAAATGCACTTCAATTAGGTTTCCCCAGGAAACAAGACCAGATACCTTTTCATTTTCCTTATGTAGAAAATGCATCTTGATTTAAGAATCTTTAGATATTTTGACTATGCTAAATAAGAAAAGTGTGTTTTTGCAGTGCAGGTACATTCATTAATTTCATCATGCAGGCACCATCACACAAATGGCATGTCCTTTACAGGATCCTGTAGATGAGGAGGCTGCATTCATTCATAGGGAGTTACGTTTACGTGTGGAGAGGATTTGTTTTGTTGCCATATCCACATGCATAATAATTTGAGCACATCATAGTAGTTGTCTATATAACATCGGGGATGAAGAACACATTAGTAAGGCGCTGTATTTAAAGCGGTAACATCTGGAAGAAACATAATCATTAGAATTTCCTTTAGGATTTCCAGTGTGGTGGGATGCATTGATGACGCTCATATTCCCATAATCACACCTTCAGAAAATGAAACGGATTACTGTATGAAATGGAAGGGTAGTCTGAAATTTATGCCATAACCACAGCTGTTAAATAAACACAAATTATTCACAATTCATTTGGTCATGTTTATTTCCTACAAATACAAAAGCAACAGTTTCATACCTTAAATGAAAGAACATTTAATTGTGTGAAAAGAGCATTAGACTATGTGGGAAAAAGACACTGAATGATATTTATTTAATATGTCAAATGTTTGTAAAGTCGTGTAGTCTTTTTATAAATATATTAGTATTTTAGTCTGGTGAGTAAATAAAATAAAGTGTACTAACCCAGTGGTTCTCAAAGTGTGAGAACCACATGTGAGATGGTGGTCCAGTGGGTTAAACCATGGAACTGATACGCAGAAGGTTGCTGGTTCGATCCCTGCGGTTTCCACCAGTGTGTCCTTGAGCAAGGCACTTTACTCCATGTTGCTCCAGGGGGATTGTCTCTGTAATAAGGGCACTGTAAGTCGCTTTGGATAAAAGCGTCTGCCAAATGCATAAATGTAAATGTGTGGAACTGAGGCTGCCTCTAGTGGTACGCAGAGGAATCACTAAATACATCAAACACAATACATTTTAATTTAGTCTTTATTTGAGTAAATCTTTTTTTTAATTTTTTTTATTTAAGTACAGTACAGTTTTAATTTACCTTTACAACACATTTTAATTTAATCATTTAAATATTTTATTTACCTGTATCAGTGTACAAACTGTATTTACAATGTTAAAGTGGCTGACAACAATAAATATTATAATATTAAATAAACTTTTTGAGCTGTGCAGAGCTGTAGCTGAATAGCTACTGTATTTTAATGTTGGTCATTATGGCGGTACTTGGAGAGACAAATATTTTTAAGGTGGTACTTGGTATAAAAAGTTTGAGAACCACTGGACTAACCAATGGCGATTCTATTATCAAGGTGTGTGTGTAGAGGGTTGAAAAGCATTAAATCAAACCCTCTCTTTCACAGCTCTCTGCTCCGTATCTGAATGTGTTCAGCGTCAGTATCACTTTATAAACGTGTTGAAGACCTGGACTGAAGCTCAGAGATACTGCAGAGAGAATTACACAGATCTGGCCACTGTTGACGGCATGAACGACATGAACGAGTTGAACAAGAGTGTGACTGATAGAGGTGTTCTGTATGTCTGGATTGGGCTGCAGAAGACGGGTGTTGATAAATGGCAGTGGTCTTCAGGTGAACCGGTGCTCTATCTGAACTGGACTGCTGGACAACCAGAAGGCAGAGATGATTGCGGAATGATGATGAATGGACAATGGGAGGATTTGCCATGTAGTGATGAACGTCATTTCATCTGCAACAACAGTGAGTGCTCATTTATCATGTACTATATCAAATATAACGGCTCCCACATGCTTTCTTCTGATTATAAAAAACATGCCTAATGTTCTTCTTCAGAAAGAGTCAGTGCCATCGCCATCGTCACAAATAACATTTAGATGCATAATGTGTGAATGCATTTTATGTCCATGTCGCAGTTTATCTGCAGTGTAACATCTTCATCTGTTTGACATTTCTTCCATCCGGTTCTTTGTTTTCAAATCAAATATTCCAGAGAATAAGTAATGGACAAATAGAGAGTAGGCGCGTCACGTCGCTATCGGCCGGAGTGACTGCGGTTACGCCCACAAACACTGGGCGGCAGCATTGGTTTCAGTGTGAATACTGTGAAAAACACTCAAAACACATCTAAAACAGGAAAGAGCTTTGAGATTGACTGTACATATTTGACAAGAAATCTGAGGTAAATTTTTACAGACCGCCGAAAGCTACAGAAAAGGATCACTGCAATTCACAGAAACGACGGATTTGCAGTTATCATTTTGCTGTCAATATTTTGGGGTAAAAATATACCCTATACATTTTATTGTTATACACTCACCTAAAGGATTATTAGGAACACCTGTTCAATTTCCCATTAATGCAATTACCTAATCAACCAATCACATGGCAGTTGCTTCAATGCATTTAGGGGTGTGGTTCTGGTCAAGACAATCTCCTGAACTCCAAACTGAATGTCAGAATGGGAAAGAAAGGGGATTTAAGCAATTTTGAGCGTGGCATGGTCGTTGGTGCCAGACGGGCCGGTCTGAGTATTTCACAATCTGCTCAGTTACTGGGATTTTCACGCACAACCATTTCTAGGGTTTACAAAGAATGGTGTGAAAAGGGAAAAACATCCAGTATGCGGCAGTCCTGTGGGAGAAAATGCCTTGTTGATGCTAGAGGTCAGAGGAGAATGGGCCGACTGATTCAAGCTGATAGAAGAGCAACTTTGACTGAAATAACCACTCGATACAACCGAGGTATGCAGCAAAGCATTTGTGAAGCCACAACACGCACAACCTTGAGGCGGATGGGCTACAACAGCAGAAGATCCCACCGGGTACCACTCATCTCCCCTACAAATAGGAAAAAGAGGCTACAATTTGCACCAGCTCACCAAAATTGGACAGTTGAAGACTGGAAAAATGTTGCCTGCTCTGATGAGTCTGGATTTCTGTTGAGACCATCATGCCTTGTTACCACTGTGCAGGCTGGTGGTGGTGGTGTAATGGTGTGGGGGATGTTTTCTTGGCACACTTTAGGCCCCTTAGTGCCAATTGGGCATGGTTTAAAATGCCACGGCCTACCTGAGCATTGTTTCTGACCATGTCCATCCCTTTATGAGCACCATGTCCCCATCCTCTGATGGCTACTTCCAGCAGGATAATGCACCGTCACAAAGCTCGAATAATTTCAAATTGGTTTCTTGAACATGACAATGAGTTCACTGGACTAAAATGGCCCCCACAGTCCCCAGATCTCAACCCAATAGAGCATCTTTGGGATGTGGTGGAACGGGAGCTTCGTGCCCTGGATGTGCATCCCACAAATCTCCATCAACTGCAAGATGCTATCCTATCAATATGGGCCAACATTTCTAAAGAATGCTTTCAGCACCTTGTTGAATCAATGCCACGTAGAATTAAGGCAGTTCTGAAGGCGAAAGGGGGTCAAACACAGTATTAGTGGTGCTCCTAATAATCCTTTAGGGGAGTGTATATTGTAACGATAACTCAAAAAATTAAATATGTATCTTCGTATATTCTGCATAATTGGATGTTTTTAAATAAATGCTAACAAAAACTACACAAGTTTTAGGACTGAATTATATATCGATATAATTATATATGAATTATATATATATATAACATTGATATAAGTCATCACCCAGATTAAGACCTGCCTATATTGCATTTATATAAAGCATTCACACACATTTGCTTCATGTATTTCCCCGGGATCAAATCAGGCTCATGTAAATGTCAGGAAACACGATTCCTGGCTGCATGTCAATATCCATGGATCACTGGATCTTTGGTAAGATGTAAGGAACACTTATAGTGACCTTTAGTTTAAACTGAAAATAGTTAGTTTTACTCAGTTTCTCTTATTAAAGTCCCACTGAAGTGCCTTGGAGCGCACAGCATTATTCAATGTGTTGACGTAATTTCCCCAGAAATGGCTGCAGCTGTTAGCAGCTCCTCCCCTTTTTTGAAACGGCTAATAGCGTTTCGTTATTACCACAGTTTGACTAGAGCCTTTCTGTTTTTTTAAAGCCAGTTTCCTCCTAATCTAACCGTTTATCATCATAATCTCCTCCATATCTCCTTGAAATACAGCATTCTGTGCAGCATTTAAATGGGTCCGATATGTTTTGTTGTCTGCACCGACTCGCGCATATGATCCGCACTGCGCTCTCATGTGTGTAGTCAACGGCTCTGCTCTAGACTGTGTGTGTGTGCTGCAGCAGTGCACGTGAAACTATCGTGAACCCAGACTTCATTCGCCTCAACTGAAAGCATATTTACACCGTCTGAATCGTTTCCTATCACATGTATAGTGCGCTATGTGCCGTTCACCATGTAGAAAATAGTAAATGCGTGAATAACTGACCGTTTTCAGACGCAGTTCAGGGTCTATTTATAATGCAGGGGGCGGGACTTCAGATTCTAGAGCGCATTTGATTGGACAGAAGATTTGATGAGAAGGTGAAGTCTGCGATGATGTCATCAAAATCTGTAATTCGTGTTAACGGAAGTGAGAGTTTTGAATGCTTATATCTCCTAAATGCAAATTTTGTCATTGTTTTGGAACACACCAGCTTACTCATATCCTTAAGGCTAAGATAATTATACTAAAAGCTAAAAAACTTTATTTTGATTTCAGTGGGCCTTTAACTCCAGTCATACAGCAGCTCTTCTGCCACTCAGTCCGGCGTCAATGCATACCCTCTATACCAGGGGTTTTCAAACTTTTTGTGTGTGTGGACCACTAGTTGTAATCAAGAAATTTCGCGGACCACCTCATAATACACATAATAAAATATATGTCTACACACAGACCTACCTGAATTAATCCGCACCTCTAAATAGGCTTACTAGCACTAAAACTATAACTGGTCATCACATCAGTACAACAGGCTTGTTAAAAGAAAGTTTACTGTATACAACGGCTGCCACATTTTTATTTGATTTATTTACTCAAGTGCATAATCAGGTTCATTTAAACAACAAGCTTATTTTGCAATGGAGTATGAAATCTATACAGTAATAAGAACACTTGGACATAGTCAACATTTCAGAACCTTTGGCAAATTTAGGGGATTATTAATAATAGTTATTATTTAAAGTTTACAAGTCCTCAAAAAGTGAGGCACTGAACTTGAACGTCGCGGCCGAGCGCCACTAGCCTATTTTAGTAATCACACAATAACTTGACAATTTAATTTAAATTTTATATCAATATAGGCCGACATATTCTTTTAAATTTTTATAGACCACTGTCAGGGTCCTGCCCTGTCAGTCTTGTCTGTCTTGTGTCTGTTCAATGTTTCTTTGTTTGTCTTGTGTCTGACCACATGGTTCTGTCTTTGTTTGTGTTGGCCATGTGCTCCTCTCGTCCCACCTCCTTGTTTCCCTTTACCACGCCCCCTTGTTTAGTCCTTGTCTAGTCCTTGTTTGATTAATTGTGTTCACCTGATCCTCATGTGCTCTTCCCTTTTATATTGAGCTCATTTCCCTCTTGTCCTTGCTGGTTCATTGTGTGCTTTTGTTGTATGCCTCGTGTCTAGCTAACCTTGTCCTGGTGATAGTAGTTTATCTCGTCTAGTATAGTTTTTGGTTACTTTTTCCCTATCCTTATTTTCTCTCTCTAGTTTCCTGCAACGTTACAGATTTAGTTTCTAGTTCCAGTTATTTATTTTTAGTTTTTATTTATTTTGCCTTTTCTCTCTTTTGAGAAATCTTTCTTCTGTTTTCTGTTTTGGATTCTAGTTACTTTGTTGGCATTTATTCCTATTCTTAGTTTTTGCTTTTTGCTCATGTTTGTTTCTCTTGTTGTCTCGTCTTGTGTGTTGTCTTGTGGTGTTTCCCGTCCTGCATCCTGTTCCACCCTGGTCACCCTGGACTCTTCTGGCCTGGCAACCAGTCTGGTTTCACAGCAAGTCACATCACCTACTGTCAAGCCTGGTTCCTCGAGCTGCTGCCTCGTCTCCATCATTGGCCATCCCATCCCTGCTGTCTCTACCCTGACCAGCCACTTCTCCCATTGTGTCCTGCCCCTATTGTTTGGACTTTGTTCCTATCTCACCAGTCTTGTCCTGTGTCAAATATTGTTAATAAATTTCACCCCCTGCTCATTCTGCATCTGGGTCCTCACTCTCAGTATCCTGACAGACCACAGTTTGGGACTGGCAGTTTTGCTCTATACAAAGCGCTTTAAAATTATCATGATGATCACAAATAATCCTGAAGATATTCAACTTTATTTATATAGCACTTTTAGCAATGTAGATTGTTTCAAAGCAGCTTTACAGTGTTAAACAGGAAAAATAATAATTTTATAATTTTATTAAGCTGTATAGCCATTTGATGTCATCAGTTCATTTCATTTTCCATACGGTGACAGTGTGGGCTTTAGATCAATAATTAGATCAGTAATTTAGTTTATATGGTTAATTTAGTTTATTAATTAGATTTATTTCGATGTTTAGTTGATAAAATGTAGTGTCCCCAACTGAGCACGCCAAGCCAGAGGCAACAGTGGCAAGGAAACCAAAACCCCATCAGGAGCAGAATGGAGGAAAATAAACCTTGGAGAAACCAGGCTCAGTCGGGGGGGCAGTTCTCCTCTGGCCAATTAACAAACAGCGTATTATTATTATTATCATTATTATTATTATTATTATTATTCTGGCCGCTTTACAGGTCAGAGGTCATAATAGATCAGAATATTCGAAGGACCAGAGTCATCACGCTGGAGACGGGTTTATTGAGGATGACATATCGATTTAAGTATTATTTAATTGTAATATCATAACAAACGGAGTCATCACGCTGGAGACGGGTTTATTGCGGATGACATATCGATTTAAGTATTATTTAATTGTAATATTCGAACAATCGGAGTCATCACGCTGGAGACAGGTTTATTGCGGATGACATATCAATTTAAGTATTTTTTAATTGTAATATTCGAACAATCCGAGTCATCACGCTGGAGACGGGTTTATTGCGGATGACATATCGATTTAAGTATTATTTAATTGTAATATTCGAACAATAGGGGTCAACATGCTGGAGACGGGTTTATTGTGGATGACATATCGATTTAAGTATTATTTAATTGTAATATTCGAACAATCGGAGTCAACACGCTGGAGACGGGTTTATTAAGGATGCCGTGTCGATGAGGCAGTTTCAGGGAGAGGCTAATTGACACGGTCTCTCAGACAATATAATATATTGTGTATATTCAACATATCAGCAGCCATAGAAAAGTCTTTGAATGACGTGTTTGTGACGCTTCCAGCACTGCTCCCGTTCACTTTTAAACCATAAAGCAGCATAAGAATCATGAATTAACTGGTTTATGAATCTGTTTCCATTTGTTTTTCTTAAAGCGAACACAGGACTCATCTTTGTCAATCAGACGATGAATTGGAGCGATGCTCAGAGACACTGCAGACAGAATCACTCTGATCTGGTCAGTGTGAGGAACCACGATGAGAATCAACAGGTGGCAAAGATCATTAGTTCTCATCAGTTAACTGGATCACATGTGTGGATCGGCCTGCTCAGAGTGAGAGACTTATGGCAGTGGTCAGATCACAGTGACTCCTCATTCAGATACTGGAAGTCTGGTGAAACCAGCTTGAATAAATATGGTGAAAACTGTACAGTAGCTGAACCGAAGGCTCAGGTACAATGGGCTGATGTCTCCTGCGACCAAGAGACATATCCGTTTGTGTGTCATGAAGGTGAGCAGATCCTCACAAAACATCCCCTCCAGATATCTTAAAGTTCACACTTCCCCCACAGTATTGTTTTTGGTCAGTCTCTCTCTAGCTTCTGCTTGTGGTTTTTGTGTCCAGATAAACTGATCCTGATCAATAAGGATCTGACGTGGTCTGAAGCTCTGAGATACTGCAGACAGAATCATGTGGATCTGGTCTCGGTTCATTCAGACGAGAGGCAGCGTCGTGTGATGAATGTGGTTAAATGGGCGTCTTCTGCGGAGGTGTGGTTGGGTTTACACCACTCCTGCACAGTGGGACTCTGGTTCTGGGTGAGCGGAGAGACCGTGTGCTATGAGAACTGGGCTCCAGGGAACGGCACCGGAGAGGAAGACTGTGAGCGTACAGTGAGATCTGGAGCAGTTCAGTCTGGAGGAGATCCGCTCTGGATCAGCCTTCCCGAAACTCACAAACTCAACTTCATCTGCAGCAGATATTGGAGTCAATCCGAAGACATAACCTTCATGTAAGATCCTGTTCACTTTCTATAACTTCATTTCCATTTATCACTTGATTTGGAAAATATAATATATAATAATTTCGACCTCAGAAGGCAATTGTCCCGGAGGGAAGCGATGGCTGCTTTCGGACACTACACTGTGAAGCTTCAAAACCTGCGAACCATTTGTTCTGAACATGTCAAATTGTCGAAGTCATAGTCATTCAATAAATCAAAACTGTTTCAAAATGATTACAATTTCAGTGGTTTGCCACTATGAGAACATGAGCCAGTGTCTGTATGGTTTTTACCTGATTCCGGATCAGATTTAAATCTTTTTAGACATTTTTAATGACACATTTGTAAAGGAAGGTGGTAGTGAATAGTCTCTTATTGGCCTGCAGTTTAATAAAATAACACTTTAATGATATTAGATGATTTGTTAATTGCTTTTCATCGTTCAATTAAACATGAAAAGAGTTTTGTATGCATGTTTTTAAGTTTTTGTTTCATTTTCAGGGTTCTGGCCAGCGGGAGTCATCAGCATTTAAAGACTCATTTTGCACAACATTTGGTTCAATTGAGTCAAAGTTTCAGAAAGCTTTGCTTCTCCCATCACTTCACAGAACTCTTAGCTGTTTGTTTACTTCAGAAGTTTTCTTCAGTAAACGTTATTGACCAGTAAACCGTCTCTTTTGAGGGTCTGTTTTCCTGTTGATTCATTCTCTACATTTGAAGAGCCTCTGGGCCAGAATCGTTGTTAACGCATGTTTTACTTTTACTCTTTCAACATGTTATTAACTTTGTGTTATTTACTAACTCATTTTGAAATGACTCATTTTGTGAGGGGTCAAAAGGCATCATTAATTAAACCATTTTATTTCTGTTTTATCGTGACATAATTAATGTAGCTGAAGAATGTTGACTTTACAGTTTGAAATATAATTGATGAGAGAATGATATAGAATATATGTATATACAACTTTACACATATGATCCATTTCTGTCTAGTACTTGATGAAGATATGAATAATAAAGAGGTAAATCTAGTCTCAAGAGAATGTTGTTTGTTTTTATCCCCTTTTTGCTCCATTGGAATTTCAGGTTTAGCTCTTTTATCTTCTAAACGTGGTTATTAATAAAATAAGACATAAGATATGTTCCTTTCTATAATAACTAGATAATAACTGGTCATAATAAGCGGGTGAATCTGTGAAGTGGCCCTCCATAGACCTGATTCCCAGCAGCCATCTTTGATTTGAACAGGAAGAATGATGTAACTGCTGTGGGAAAAGTTAATCTGCCAAAAATCTAAAGTATTTCAGTTTGTTTTTTATTCTAGTAAATGACACATCTAAGCATGTCTGTCTGACTATCTTTAAGTAACTGATGCTCATTCAACTGAGCATTCTCCACATTATTCTCCTTCATTCATAAATAGGCAAATATTGTTGTGGAGCCTGTCACTGCTTTAAAAATCACTCTTGAAGTCTGGGGGTTTTGATGCCAGAAAATACATTTTAATACCCAAGAAACTTTATCATCTAACAAAGCGAGCACTTCTGCAAAAGCAAGAGTCCAGTCTCTAACATACACACACCTCAAAGGAAATCAATACATTACGAGACAAAGGCTTCACCATATTTGAGCATTTCCCCCCCTAGGCCTGAAACAGGGATTCATAAGCAGGAACATCCTTTCCAGTCATATATATTAATATCTCTCAGGATTCTGCCCTGAGTCGGATATAATTAAATATAGTTTATTTAATTATTTTAAGAGAGGATTCTTATATAAATATTGAAAGGTATTGTGAACTTACAAACACACTTCCAGATACATACACACGCACACACACACATACACACACACACACACACATGAGACAAGACCCTAAGCAAAGAGGAAGAAAGGGAAGGAAGAAAAACGGCAAAGAATGAAGAAACCAGCATCCTCTGTCGGGGTGACACAAGACAACTGACAGCCGGTCAGCAGTTTCAGTTCCTCTGGAAAAACCCAAAGAAACTGCATTGAGATCAATGTAAACGACTCTGCACAAATACCCCTGTCTTTTGTTTCTTGGGTGTGCATCGTTTGATTTGTTTGATAAGAGCATCCTTGTGGAGAAATAAGTTCTCTACGAGTATTTGCTCAAATTGCTCTGCTGTATTATTTTAACTTGAATTGCTCGGATGAGAAAAAGTTATTTTTTACATCTATTGCTTTGAACCGCATACAAGGTCCACTCATACAGGACGGCCCTGGTGAGATTGGATAAACTGAAGTATTATAATCTGTAACAAATATTAATCATTGTGTAACCAGTATTTTTTTTATCTTTTGTTTAAATAATTTTTTATTTTATAAAGACAAAATACTGTTCAGTTTTTACTTCAGCTTATAAGTACAGTTCTATAAGAATAGAAAGAGCATTCTAGTACATCTTACCAACAACCATCCATGAGAGAATCTGCTGGAGGGTAAGCATGAATTCATTCAAATGGTTATTGACTGATTATTGATTTTGTGTTGTTCAATAAAGGGTAAGGGCTCATACACCTAGATTACTGGTATAAATTAAACAAGCCAGTGAAGGTTTAGACCTAATTCTGACCTGAAAGCACAAGACTACTTAGTTGCAGTTATTATTATTGTATTCTAAGGGTTAATCAGGACCTGAGATAAATACCAGATCTCACCACATTATATTATAAGATAATTTGCATTTACATTTGCATTATTGCATTTAGCAGACACTTTAATCCAAAGCGATTCACAATTGAGGAGTACAAGAAGCAATCCCTCATGAAGAGGCAACAAAATGCAATAAGTGCCTGAAGTACTAAGTTTGGACATTGCACAGAGCATTATACACTAGGGCAGGGAGGAAGTAGAGGGAAAATGGAAGGAAAAGGGAAAGTTAGAGGGATTTATTTGGGAATATTCTCACAGATTACCCTCAATTCAGTTCTAATCAATAAAAACATTATACAATATGCAGAAATATTAAATAAACTTCATTTAAACACTTCCGAATATAAATAATGCTAAGAGTTAAAAGCATAAACTCAGAGATAATTTGTGACCATCAAACCCCCTCAGTCTGTTGAGCCCAATGAAATGAGCTTTAAGTGTGAATTTACAGGAGATGTGAAGACATCATCATAATAAATGAGGTGAAAACAGGAACTATTGAGATGAAGTAAAGAGTCTTTTCAGCAGCTCTGTTAAAGGGTCACTTCAGTGATTTAGCATTAGGCTTTGTATCAGTAGAAACCCGGTAGTATATTCAAATCATGGTACTTTCCCCCCTCATATCCCCCTGAGACGAGACAATTATACATTTTATTTCTGGAAAAATTCCTCCGATGACGCAAATATTGTCATTTTGCGTCATCAGAGGATTTTTTGGCCAGAGTCAGAATTCGGTTTGAAATCGGACGAAAATCGTACAGTGTATGCCCAGCTTAAGACACAGACGGCCAGACTAGCAGAGTAAAGTGAGTGTTTCAACTTTTCAATGAATTCCTGTGATAGTTTAGCTTCCATATGCGATCTGAAAACGTGCCAGACTGGCTCTTAACGTTCCCTCAGCTCAGCTCTTCGTTCGGCTCACTCACACTTTATTGAAAAGACACGTTCAGTTTTTAATTGTAGTGTTTATTCTCTAACTGAACGAAATTATTGTATTATTATGAAGATCAAAACGACGGTGTACGGAGTGGCCTCGTAGGGCAGCGAAGCAAGTGCATTCTGGGAGTTGTTGTCTTTCATCCACATGAGACAAAAATACATTTTCATTCTTTTCTCAGTCTAGAAGGCACCAAATTCAAAAATAATTTCACATTTCTACTGCATAAATGACCCAGTTTAAATACAAAGCTTAATGCTAAATCACTGAAGTGACCCTTTAATATTGATGAGCCTCAGACTATCAACACTCATTCAACAAGAACATCAGCAGATCATCTCACTTTATTCTGACTGTTTGCTCTTACAAACACATTATTCCACTCAGTATATATGACAAAAGACTGTTAAACTGCTCTACTGAGAGACAATGCTGTTATTTATTGGTAATACATCAGTAATGTAAAGAAGGCCACCCTCACAAATGGACTCTTCCAAACTCCCCCACTTCTGCTGGTGATTTGGACTGCTCCAAAACTTCCCGCGGAGAACCAGAGATCAGAGAGTGAGGATGCAGAGATGTGCTTGTAGAAGAAGAAGAAGAAGAAGAAGAAGAAGAAGAAGAAGAAGAGATGTGCTTGTGTTTAGTTATTAACAGTTAAAGTAGCCAGAAGGGACAGACTTTGTGGATTGTGTGTAAGTATCTTCTCTTCATTAGTGATAACTATATTGCTAAGAGACATTAAGGAGCGTCTGAATGTTTACATTAATAATTCGGTTTGCACATTATCTTGCCGCCTAAGTTTGTTTTATTCGGGTTTGTAATCTATTTCTTTAACATGCTTTATAACTAATAGTTAAGTACTGCTTTATAGATCTGTAATTGTATATAGATCTGTGGCTATAGATCTATTATTATACAAATCTGTGAAATCAATTTCAAAATATGAGCCTCTTATGCATCCACTGTAGGGATAAAATCTCCTATACATTGAAGAAAAACAAACATATGGATTGTCATATAAATGTATTATAAGAATTATTTTCTTATTTTTTGCCCAAAAGTTTCATTCATACTGAAGCCAGAGTAATAGTGTGCAGGAAATCCCTAATGTGAAGCTGAATAAAAGACTATAGAAACGCTTTGATTAAATATGTTGACAATAAACACGACTGCATCAAGATATGGTGTATTTGAGTTCTTCGAGCCTTCTCAGGTATTATCATAATAATAAAGTATGCAGTGCTGATTGACTTAGACTTTATTACTGTATAGAATACTATAAAATAATCCATCATCTGTCTCATTCTGTGAAGAGAAGCCACATCAACTCACAAACACTCGTGAGTTAACATGTTATTAAACGTTGTATTTTGTTGGACATTTGGGATTTACTACTTTGTGAAGATGTTTGACACGTGTTGTTTTTTCAAACGCACATTATAAGCGACTCAAACCCGCAGTACTTTCGGTTCGATTCCGATTAATCACCCTAGTTCAAATGAACAACATGTTGCCATACAAATCACAATTCATCAGTTGTTGTAAATTATATTTAATTGATTTGCAGAGTCATACATTTATTTTACTAATCAGATGGACAATTATACACTTTTATCTGAACTTTAGTTTCAAGTTTACTAAAACTACATTTCACCAATCTACCAATCTCTGTGTGGAAATACAATAATGATGCTGCCATCTTTCTTTATAACAATCAATGTTCTCATAAAAGCAAAACATATCTCGATTCACAGTTATTTAGCAGTAGAGGTTGATGATTAGAGATTAGTGTCAATGGTGTTTGTTTTTGTATTACTGATGTTTTAGCCATAAATAACTGCATTGTCTCTCAGTAGAGCAGTTTAACAGTCTTTTGTCACATATCCTGACTGGAATAATGTGTTTGTAAGAGCAAACAGTCAGAATAAAGTGAGATGATCTACTGATGAATGTCTTGTTGAATGAGTGTTGATAGTCTGAGGCTCATCAATATTAACAGAGCTGCTGAAAAGACTCTTTATTTCATCTCAATAGAAGTTTTCACCTCATTTATTATAATGATGTCTTCACATCTCCTGTAAATTCACACTTAAAGCTCATTTCATTGGTAGACTGAGAGTATTTTTTGGCTACTTTATATGTGCATGTTTCTGTCTTTATGATTTCAACAGCTTTCCTGCCATTAATTGGAGGAATTGACTATTGTTGTGTCCCTATTTGGGGGTGGAGGTGGAGTAAGCCATATATTTGTATGGGTCCATTGACCCTAGAGGTTATCATGCTCCTAAAGTTAGAGGGTCCAGGTGTCCAGAAGTACGACAATGGGGTTATTTGTGCATGTGTTTCAAACTTTGACCATGTGTGGAAAACTACAGCAGAATCCGAATACTGACATTGATCTTAGAGAGGGAAGAAGAAGGGACTGAGAGTTTAGTCTGCAGACATTGATGGTGGCTGTGTGACTGTTGACTCTTCTTTTGCAAAAGAATAAACCATTTAGTAAATCTACAAAAATGTCTCTTATTCGGAAAATTTGCCATGGCTAGAACAATAACAGAAGTATATAAAAACAAATTGCAAAACAAAAAGGACATACATTCTTAGATGTTTCAATTAGTTTTTGACAAACTCAGTAACTGATATATTTTTTCTTCAGTGAAGCTCCTCCCACAACAGTCACATCATCAGTGATGCTCCTCCCACTGCAGTGACATCACAGGTGAAGCTCCTCCCACATCAGTTGATCAATAAATGCTGGAATATCCCCATCAGGCTACAAGTGAAGACGAGCAACAGCGCATCAGGAAGAGCTGAAATCTGCAAAGACTGAGTTTATTAAAGAGGACAGTGAGAACACGAGTGATCCAGAACCTGCAGAATGAAACACACTGAAGATCCTGAAGAACAAAGAGGTTGGTGTTTATTCTTCAATCATTCATGATAAAGTTTCTCTTATAGAAGTTACTCATAGTTATAGAGATTATTCTTCTCACAGTAACTTTGGTAACAGGGTTGATGAATGCGATCAACACTGTACAGTTTGTGTCAAAACTGAGAAAATGGAGAAAGGGTCCAGATGATGACAGTTTTAAGAAATGCGCTTTTTTAAAAGAGGAAACTCTTGTCAGAAGTCACAGGGTTGAGTGGAACATGTAGGACAGTGGTTTTCAAACTTTTTTTGTTGCAACCCCTCTTCTTCTTTTTTTCACGACCCATATACCAGGCCTACAACCATTTACATTCAAACAAGTCAAGCCCAGCATAAGAATACTTATATATAATTGGCCATTTGACTCTATTCTCCATTAAACCACTAGATGGCACAACAATTTAGTTCAGCACTTTTCCACACAACCGCTTTTGATTATTAATGCATTCGTAATGCAAAGTTGATTCTGCACTAATTTGATAGCTAGACCTATTATATTATGGGATAGGTTTCCTTGGTTTCCGTGAACTTATTTGAGCGCCGCACCTCACAAAAATGAACCAAACTCAGCAGCACAGTAGCACAGTTTTATCTTTCTTTTTATTAATCTTTTAATTATTTAAGTATATAGAAATATTAAAATATTTCACGTATTTATGCCTTTTATATAGGCCTATATGCTTATTTTGTGAAACTATTTATTTTTTATGTAGCTTGTAGGATACAGTTAATGCTAGAATTATAATGTCAATTGATGTCGCACTCTGTGCATTTGTGTTATTTTATAAAACATAAATGAGCATTACGAAAGCTAACTAGATAATAAGTTTGTCAGGACCAAAGCCTAGCAGAAAGGTTTAAGTAGTTTTAAGTCTCTAAACTACAACAAAATAAAGATATCTCTAGGAAAAATCACTCTTGAGTCTGAGACTTGATTTAAAAGTGTTCGAATCACCACAGAATGGCTTTGCTTTACTCAAAAAATAAGTTTCAGAATAATACAAAGATTAATGATCCAAAATGTAGAAATAACAAAACAATGTGTAAGTCTTCACCCGAAGAGCGGCCCCGAAAAACCCTGTACAAAGCTTTTTATACTTGGACATATCCTAGGGCCTTAAGAGGCAATGACTGTCCTCACAATATAATAACTCCTTATAAACTATTTGCCTTGGACTACAGCAATCATAATATGTGTCTTAGGTTATTATAACTTTTGCAGCAAGCACACACACATTTCTTTCATCTTGATTTGCAGAGACAAAACAATGACTCTTATCACAGCCGACAATCTGCTTGAATTTCCCTTTTTTCATGATTAGATTAGATTAGATTAGATTAGATTAGATTCAACTTTATTGTCATTACACAAGTACAAGTACAAGGCGACGAAATGCAGTTTAGGTCTAACCAGAAGTGCAATAGCAGCAAGTGCAGGATATACAATAGTTGCGTAAGTGCAGGACATGGAAATGTACTGAATATATATAAATATGTATAAGTAGAGAGATGGTTATTACTATAAACAGAACTGAATTTACAGGTGAATATGTACAGTGAATAAATATACAGATGGCTATTACCATAAACAGAATTTTACAGATAGAGGTACACAATAATATGTTAGGCAAGATGAGGAATATAGCAGTGGATTAAGTTAGTGCAATAAATTGTGGACAGAGCTATCCAAAAAAAAAAAAAGTGTAAAAGTGCAGTTGAAAGTGGTTGCATTTTACAGTTAGAAGTACGGTGCAAAATGCAAATGTAAACAGTAGGTACTATAAATACAGTCGGCAGTGCAAATGAGCATAATCCAGTTAAGATATGGTGGTGCAAAATGCATAAGTAAACAGTTGTTACTGTAATAAACAGTCGGTAGTGCAAATAACAAAGTGAAGGAAGATGTGAGGTAGGAGAGTTAGCAGTTTATGAGGGAAGTGGATCAACGGGGGTTTGAGTTCAGTAAAGAGACAGCTCTGGGGAAAAAACTGTTCTGAAGTCTGCTGGTCCTGGTCCGGAGGATCCTGAAACGCCTGCCGGAGGGCAGGAGATAAAACAGTCTGTGGGCTGGGTGAGAGGAGTCCTTGAGGATGCTGCGAGCTCGATGCAGACAGCGTTTCCTCTGGATGTGCTCGATGGCAGGTAGTGGAGTCCCTGTGATGCGCTGGGCAGTTTTCACCACCCGCTGCAGTGCCTTGCGCTCAACAACAGAGCAGCTCCCATACCATACTGCCACACAGTTGGTCAGAATGCTTTCTGACCAACTGTGACCAAGTTCACCAGGATAGCTTTCTGACCAAGCTTTCTGACCAAGTTCACCAGGATAGCCTGTTTTCCTGTAGCTCAAACAGTAGAGCATGGCGCTAGCAACGCCAAGGTCATGGGTTCGATTCCCAGGGAAAGCAAGAACTGACAAAATGTAAAATGTGTACCTTGAATGCAATGTAAGTCGCTTTGGATAAAAGCGTCTGCCAAATGCATAAATGTAAATGTAAATGTAAAATAGCCGAGGAGAGCTGATTCTTCCTCAGTGTCCTCAGGAAGAAGAGGCGCTGGTGAGCCTTCTTGACCAGGCTGGAGGTGTTGGTCGTCCACGACATGTCCGCCGAGATGTGGATCCCCAGGAACTTGAAACTGGAGACACGCTCAACAGCCATTCCATTGATGTGGATGGTGTCGTGTGTGCCTCTTGACTCCTTCCTGAAGTCCACGATGAGGTCCTTCGTTTTGGTGGTGTTGAGGAGCAGGTTATTATCAGTGCACCATGTGGCCAGGTGCTGGATCTCCTCCCTGTAGGCAGTCTCATCGTTGTTGCTGATGAGACCAATCACCGTAGTGTCATCCGCAAACTTGACGATGGAATTAGATCCATACACAGGCTTGCAGTCGGAGGTGAAGAGGGAGTAGAGAACGGGCTTAGCACACAGCCCTGTGGTACACCAGTGTTGAGTGTGATGGACGTGGAGCAGGTGAATCCTGATCGAACATTCTGGGGTCTGTCAGTTAGGAAGTCCAAAATCCAGTTACACATTGAAGTGTTGATGCCCAGGTCTCCAAGTTTGGCTATTAACTTGGATGGGATGACAGTGTTGAATGCTGAGCTGAAGTCAACAAACAGCATGCGTGCATAAGTGTTCTTATTGTCCAGATGGGTGAGCACAGAGTGCAGCGCCATGGAAACTGCATCCTCTGTGCTCCTATTGCTACGATTGGCAAACTGGTGTGAGTCCAATGTAGATGGTAGAGAGTCTTTTAGGTGTTCCAGGACCAGCCGCTCAAAGCACTTCATAATGATGGGTGTGAGTGCTACAGGGCGGTAGTCATTAGGGCACTTCGGGCTGGAGTGTTTCGGCACTGGCACAATGGAAGTGCGTTTAAAGCATGATGGTACAGCTGCTTGGGCGAGAGACAGGTTGAAAATGTCTGTAAAAACCCCAGCGAGCTGCTCCGCACATGCCCTGAGAACACGACCAGGGATGTTGTCTGGTCCAGCAGCCTTGTGCGCGCTGATCCGGCTCAGTGCCTTGCAGACATCTGTGGAGGAGAGTGTGATAGGTGGGTGGTCAGCTGAGGGTTTGAGCTTGGTGGCAGTTTCTCTGTTGTCTCTTTCAAAGCGAGCATAAAAGTAATTTAGCTCGTTCAGGAAGTTGACATCAGTGGCTGCGGGGGTGGACCGGGTGGACCGGGTGGGTTTGTAATCACTGATGGCCTGAATGCCCTGCCACATGCATTGAGGGTCAGAGTTGGAAAAGTGTCCCTCTATCTTAAGCTTGTAGCAGTGCTTGGCCTTTTTGATGCCCCTCTTCAGGTTTGCTCTGCATGTGCTGTAGGCTTGTGCATCACCTGATTTGAAGGCAATATTGCGTGACTTCAGCAGGAGTCGCACTTCCCTGTTCATCCAAGGGTTCTGATTTGGGTATGTGATGATCTGTTTCTGGGTTGTAACACTGTCAATGGTGGTATTGATATGATCCAATACAGAGGAGGTGTAGGAGTCAATGTCCGTGTGAGCGCCACTGGTGGCTTGAGAAGCAAACATACTCCAGTCTGTGTTTAGAAACCTTTCCTGGAGTGTGGAGTCTGCCCCCGCAGGCCACACCTTGATGGTTTTCACTGATGGCTTTACACAGTTGATGAGTGGTGCATATTTGGGTCTGAGAAACAAAGAAAGGTGATCTGACTGTCCCAGGTGGGGAGGGGTGTTGCAACGTAAGCTCCGGCCATGTTTGTGTAAACATGGTCTAAGGTTTTGTTTCCTCTGGTGTGGCAGGAAACATGCTGGTGAAACTTGGGTAGCACTGACTTTAAGTTTGAGTGATTAAAGTCACCTGCAACAATAAACGCAGCTTCCGGGTGTTCAGTCTGTTGTTTACTGATGGCTGCGTGAAGTTCTTTCATAGCAAGCTTAGCATCAGCATCCCAGGGGAATATAGGCAGCAGTGATAATGGTGGAAGTGAACTCCCGCGGTAGATAAACCGGTCTACATTTAACCATGTAGGATTGGAAATATGCAAGCAGTAATACTTATTAAAGGTCCCGTTCTTTGTGTTTTTTTGAAGCTTTGATTGTGTTTACAGTGTGCAATATAACATGTGTTCATGTTTAGTGTGTAAAAAAACACAGTATTTTTCACACAATTTACTGATCTGTGTACCGCTGTTTTCGCTGTCCTAAAAACGGGCTGATGAGTTCCTCGTTCTATGAAGTCCCTCCTTCAGAAATACGTAACGAGTTCTGATTGTGCCAGCGGTTCCTGTGTTGTGATTTGACAGCAGCTTAGCGCACGTTGCCCGGTTCCTGTGTTGTGATTCGACAGCAGCTTAGCGCACGTCACTTGCATGGAAAGGTCACGCCTCTTAACGGGAGATATATGTGCTCAATGATCTCTACAGCGTCCCTGGGAAAGCCAAACAAAGGTGATTTGACTCCGGGATGAAAATAACAGCGTCTCGACGACATGGCGACAAACACAGTCAAACGCACCACTTCCTTTTCTCCACGCAACCGTCCTCTTCTCCACGTGGGACAGCAACAAGACCACGCCCCCTTTTTCACGTATTCTTGTGGGCGGAGGTTAGTCTGTTCTACTGTTCTACTGACTGACATAATTAATGAAGGAAGTACCAGGATGTAGTCCAAGCCAGCCGTTCGCTGTAGGCTTTGAAAGAGAACTTCTGTTAAATAAAATATCTCGCTTGGCATTGAACTTTGAGCTTTATAATTTTGCAGGTATTATTTATGCTCTAACAGCAACATTACAAACTAACTAAAGTTTGAACAGTGGGATCACGAAGAACAGGACCTTTAAAGCAATATAAGAAAATAAGCAATTCAACTCACATCTTAAATAGTTAGTTCGCCCAAAAATTAAAATTCTGTCATCATTTACTCACCCTCAAGTTGTTCCAAACCTGTATGAGTTTCTTTGTTCTGCTGAACACAAAATAATATATTTTGAAGAATGTTTGATGTAGAGCAACCATTGACTACCATAGTAGGTAAAAAATACTATGGTAGTCAATGGTTGCTCTATCTGCTTAGTTACAAACATTCTTCAAAATATCTTCCTTTGTGTTCATCAGAACAAAGAAACTCATACAGGTTTGGAACAACTTGAGGGTGAGTAAATGAAGACACAATTTTCATTTTTGGGTGAACCATTCCTTTAAAATATAAACTTGGTTGCAAAGCAAGTTTGAATTATACTATATTTCTCTTGCAAGTTGAACATTTCAAATGGAGTTTCCAACATAACATTTCTAACATCATGCATTCATTTCTTGTTTGAACTTATCCATTTGTCTGATGACTGGAATTATCTGTTTTCCCTTCCGGATCAGTCCTCCACTTGTAGGGTAATTCTTGCTTCTTTTCTCTTTCTTCTCTGCTTTCCGGAGGTGCCTGGTGAACTAAAAGATTGTCCATAAACATTTCAGTTTTATCTGTCTTCTTATATACATAAATCATTTAGGATAGATCTTGTTTCCGGGAAATCATCAGAGGAATGGCCAACATGTACATTTGAGGATTAGTATCTTGCAAAAACAACAAGTATAATAATATGTACTGTTGTCATTGCAAAGACAAAATAAATTAGTTTAAACTTCAGTAAAATAATTGTTAATGCTCACAAAGGAGGAGAAGGATGTACATCCTTGTTTATCAAATCATGGCAGAGGCAGGAAGATTCCAAAAACTTTGGAAAGAAAACTAATGTGAGAGCTTTCTAAAGACCCCAGAACAATTGCCAAGACACTAGTGAACCATTTAGCCAAGTTTGGGATTGAAAATCGTCAAGAAGACGGTCACTAGAGCCGTCTCTGATCTTTTGAATATTCCCATCTAATAATTGCCTCATCCACACATCATCCACACATAAACCCGTCTCCGGTGTGATGACTCCAATCTTTGAATATTCCCATCTAATAATTGCCTCATCTACACATCATCCTCAATAAACCTGTCTCCGGTGTGATGACTCCGATCTTTCGAATATTCCCATCTAATAATTGCCTCATCCACACATCATCCTCAATAAACCCGTCTCCGGTGTGATGACTCTGATCTTTCGAATATTCCCATCTAATAATTGCCTCATCCACACATCATCCTCAATTAACCCGTCTCCGGTGTGATGACTCTGATCTTTCGAATATTCCCATCTAATAATTGCCTCATCCACACATCATCCCCAATAAACCCGTCTCCGGTGTGATGACTCTGATCTTTCGAATATTCCCATCTAATAATTGCCTCATCCACACATCATCCTCAATTAACCCGTCTCCGGTGTGATGACTCTGATCTTTCGAATATTCCCATCTAATAATTGCCTCATCCAAACATCATCCTCAATTAACCCGTCTCCGGTGTGATGACTCTGATCTTTCTAATATTCCCATCTAATAATTGCCTCATCCAAACATCATCCTCAATAAACCCGTCTCCGGTGTGATGACTCCGATCTTTCGAATATCCCCATCTAATAATTGCCTCATCCACACATCATCCCCAATAAACCTGTCTCCGGTGTGGTGACTCCGATCTTTCGAATATTCCCATCTTATAATTGCCTCATCCACAAACTTTCATCTTGATTTATCTTGTATTATTCTGAAATCATTATTCTAGTATGGATTAATGTAGACTCCTTTATTATCGCAAAATCTAGTGTTAAGATAGATCACACCGAGGACGGCACGACTGAAGCATGTGCACAGAGTGCGCGATAATCTGATTTCTGACTATCGCTGGATTAGCAAATTACTTTCGTGGGTATTATTAAAATTACACTTTTTGTTGAGTGAGCATGTGCAACCACTTAAAGGTAAAATATCCACTCTGCATCCTCTGACTAATATCAGAAGTAACCATTTTGTGTTTGTGAACACGTGGACCGGACGCGTCTGTTCTGTGCGATATCGGGTCTCTTGATGAACGAATTTGGAAATTAAGAGATACTAAGAAAATCAACGATCTAAATTAAATCACAATTAATCATATGATCAGCAAATGTAACTACTTTAATGAAATCACATATATTTGGAGTCAAATTACATTATTCATGGAGTCAGATAGTAAAGTTGGATCTTCATATTTTAATATCTTAAAGTGATTTTTCCAGAAGTGCCAGAAAAGACTAACACGCAGAATTCCTTCAACCAGCCTCTGGATGTCGACATTGAGCTAAAGGGTGGAGTTTACACCCGTCTCCGGTGTGATAACTCTGATCTTTCGAATATTCCCATTGAATGTTCCCATCTAATAATTGCCTCATCGACACGGCATCCTCAAAAAACCGTCTCCGGCGTAATGACTCCGTTCTTCCAAATATTCCGATCAAGTATTCTTGGTTTGGGTCAACGTTTTGTCTTCCAGCATGATAACCTCACTTTTCATGTAGAACTACCTCCAAACAAGCAAAGTGAGTCCTGGCCTCCACAAAGCCCAGACTTGAATCCAATAGAAAATATGTGGGGCAAACTGAAGTCCATGTCAGAAGACCAACAAATCTGGAGGAGCTTGAGAGAATTGCTAAGGAGGAATGGGCTGCGACACAGGAGACATGCCTGAAACTTGTTGAGAACTACAACAAATGACTAAAGGCTGTTATCAAGCAAAAGGGAAACACTATTGACTATTAGCATCAGAGGGCTAATAATTATACCCTGTAAATTTTTTTATTCTTCGGTATGATTTTTTTTCAATTTGTATTATAAAACCTCCAGGTTTCCTAAATAAAGTATTGTTTAGAAATGCTGTGTTGAAAGAAATCTTTGCTCTGTTAAACAGCACTTTATGAAACATAATGAAACCTTTCATATTGGGTTAATAATATTGTCTTTCACTGTATGTCCTTTCATAAAAATTTGAATTTTGATGTACTAAAAGTCCAATTTAATTAATTATCTCATTTCAGACATGATGGAAGACAGCGAGGAGAGTGAAGAACTGAGTGAAGTGGAGGAGGAACATCATGCCAAACTTGGAGAAAAACCTTTGAGTCGCTCAAAGACTAAAAAGACATTTATAAAGAAAACAAAAGCTAAGAAATCTACAACCTGCACTCAGTGTGGAAAGAGTTTCTCAACCAAACAATGTCTTGATGTCCATATGAGAGTTCACACTGGAGAGAAGCCGTTTGAATGTGATCAGTGTGGAAAGAGTTTCTCAGGGAAAGGTGGTCTAGAGCGGCACATGAGAATTCACACGGGAGAGATGCCGTACGCATGTGATCAGTGTGGAAAGAGTTTCAAACAAAAGCCAAATCTTCAGATTCACATGAGAGTTCACACGGGAGAGAAGCCGTACTCATGCGATCAGTGTGGAAAGAGTTTCAAACAAAAGCCAAATCTTCAGATTCACATGAGAGTTCACACTGGAGAGAAGCCGTACTCATGTGATCAATGTTGGAAGAGTTTCACGGTTGCATCAAGCCTTAAAGAACACATGAGGATTCACACCGGAGAGAAACCGTACGCATGTTATCAATGTTGGAAGAGTTTCACGGTTGCATCAATCCTTAAATTACACATGAGGATTCACACCGGAGAGAAGCCGTACTCATGTGATCAGTGTGGAAAGACTTTCACACGATCATCAACCTTTAAGCAGCACATGAGGATCCACACGGGAGAGAAACCACACACATGTGATCAATGTGGGAAGAGTTTCACACGATCATCAAGTCTTAAAGAACACATGAAAATCCACTCTGAAGAGAAGCCGTTCTCATGTGATCAGTGTGGGAAGAGTTTCACACATTCATCAAGCCTTAAAGGACACATGAAAATCCACACTGGAGAGAAGCCGCTCACATGTGACCAGTGTGGGAAGAGATTCTCAAAATCAGCAAATCTTAAAGTTCACATGAGGATCCACACGGGAGAGAAGCCATTCAAGTGTGATCAGTGTGGAAAAACGTTTTATGGTCCATCAAACCTGAAGACACACCTGACAGTTCATACGAAGGAGAAGCCACATTCATGTTCTGTGTGTGGAAAGAGTTTTTCACGGCTGCAACATTTACATGGACATGAGAAAATACACACTGGTGTGAGAGAGTACATGTGCTTTGAGTGTGAGAAGACTTTTACTACAGCAGGCCGTTTAAAACTGCACCAGAGGATTCACACTGGAGAAAAACCTTACAAGTGTTCACACTGTGACAAGAGATTCAGTCAGTCAGGAAATCTGAAAAAACATGAGAAGATTCACAGCAGAGAAAAGCCACATGTGTGATATGGGCTGTTTCCTGCTAGGAGGCAAGGGAGGCAGTTCCTCCTCAAAACAAAAAAACTGGATGACAAAATAATTCATATTACAAAAATGAAACAAAGCAAATATTAATAAAATTGACTAATAAAAGAGTAAAAGTTGCTGGTTTTTATTAGATTAGATTAGATTAGATTAAACTTTATTGTCATTACACAAGTACAAGTACAAGGCAACGAAATGCAGTTTTAAAGTAATACTGTTATAAAGTAAAACTTCAAAGAGCGACACCGACACGAATGCCTTGTAAGACACTGTTTAGCTGGGTCAGGTGTGTTTATTTGAACAGGTAATGCCTTGTAAGACACTGTTTAGCTGGGTCAGGTGTGTTTATTTGAACTGGTGATGCCTTGTAAGACACTGTTTAGCTGGGTCAGGTGTGTTTATTTGAACAGGTAATACCTTTTAAGACACTGTTTAGCTGGGTAAGGTGTGTTTATTTGAACAGGTAATGCCTTGTAAGACATGGTTTAGCTGGGTCAGGTGTGTTTATTTGAACAGGTAATGCCTTGTAAGACACTGTTTAGCTGGGTCAGGTGTGTTTATTTGAACAGGTAATACCTTTTAAGACACTGTTTAGCTGGGTAAGGTGTGTTTATTTGAACAGGTAATGCCTTGTAAGACATGGTTTAGCTGGGTCAGGTGTGTTTATTTGAACAGGTAATGCCTTGTAAGATACTGTTTAGCTGGGTCAGGTGTGTTTATTTGAACAGGTAATGCCTTGTAAGACACTGTTTAGTTGGGTCAGGTGTGTTTATTTGAACAGGTAATGCCTTGTAAGACACTGTTTAGCTGGGTCAGGTGTGTTTATTTGAACAGGTAATGCCTTGTAAGACACTGTTTAGTTGGGTCAGGTGTGTTTATTTGAACAGGTAATGCCTTGTAAGACATGGTTTAGCTGGGTCAGGTGTGTTTATTTGAACAGGTAATGCCTTGTAAGATACTGTTTAGCTGGGTCAGGTGTGTTTATTTGAACAGGTAATGCCTTGTAAGACACTGTTAGTTGGGTCAGGTGTGTTTATTTGAACAGGTAATGCCTTGTAAGACATGGTTTAGCTGGGTCAGGTGTGTTTATTTGAACAGGTAATGCCTTGTAAGACATGGTTTAGCTGGGTCAGGTGTGTTTATTTGAACAGGTAATGCCTTGTAAGACATGGTTTAGCTGGGTCAGGTGTGTTTATTTGAACAGGTAATGCCTTGTAAGATACTGTTTAGCTGGGTCAGGTGTGTTTATTTGAACAGGTAATGCCTTGTAAGACATGGTTTAGCTGGGTCAGGTGTGTTTATTTGGGGTTGGAGCTAAACTCTGTAGGACAGTGACCATCCAGGACCGAGATTGGAGACCCCTGCTCTAGGGAATAAAGTGAATATTATTTGTGCTCCTTCCCGAGGTCACCACCGGTCTAAATCTAGGAATTGTGCGACGACTGTTTTGAGTAATGGTGACATGCTCTCCTATCTATTCATGTGTGGGAAATTGCTTGGACAATGTGTTCTTAGCCAATCAGAAGTAGTCCACCTGTTGGCAATGATGTAATCAAATGTTGTGTAAGGTCGAGTCTGGCCTCCTCAAGAGACTGTCGCCGATGAAACTGCAAACTATTCTTCAGTAAATTCTCTCCATTTGATTGAACATCTTGACTCCTGGTCTTCTTTCAAACATATCTGGTCCCTGGGTCCTGAACTGTTCTCCCCAACTATATATTGTTTAAATTGGTACTGCCTTTAGTTGTTATTTTGGAATAAATGTAAAAATATAAACTTGATGAAATGCATACTTGGTATTAAGTGTACCAGGGACATAAATTAACATCTGATGTAGCCTGGGAAAACCCAGACAACTTCCGGCAAATTTAGATTTGCTCTGCAAGTAGTCTGGCAAAGAGCCCATTCAAGCCCATTTCTAATCCAAGAAACGTTGGGGCGAGCTTTACACGATGACGACAGCGCAGCGACGTTGAAGCAGATTTGCCGCCGTGGAGCATCCCTTGTTCGAATCAGCTATCGCGTCTGTTTTTAAGCGATTTAAACTTTTCCTTTTCATTAAAACCCGAGCAAAGAACAACACTCGAAGCCTTCATATCTAAAAAAGATGTTATCGCTGTCTTACCGACGGGATTCGGCAAAAGTCTGATACCAGCTTGGCCCTTCGGTGGCTAAACGAATGGGTCTTGGCGAGAGCCCTCTGGTAGTGTTAATGTTTCACAAAATATAGTTTTAAGTCCTTTTCAGGCGAGAATGTAGTTGTTTAAAGCTCAAATCTGTGGTTTATTTATAAAGAGAGCGCCTTTTTGAAAATTTGATCTGCCGTTTCGGGGTTGTGAGCTCCAATGGATCAGTGGCGCTCAGTGCTCATTAACCCCGGCGAGAGCAGCCTTTCCTCAGCCAGTCCTTCAGCCGCTGGCTCTGATGTCTCTGTGGTGGTTAAACATAAGATATGATTTGTCTGGTGTAGATCTAACGGCTGATCTTTGCTCTCATTAATCTATAATTTGTTCCCTGACAGATCGTTTTGTCTGAGGGCAAAGTGAAGTTTCATAACTTTATATTTTTAAGATATTAAACTTTACCGTTGTAGTCTCCTAGCGCTGACTTTGTTTGACTGAACTGCTTTATTTATTGTATAGCTTCTTATACCTTTTACTTATACTTTTATAATTGCTATTGATCACACATAAACTGACACTTAACAAAAAGAGACTGGGTTGTGTTTTATGTCATATTTCGCTTATTACAGTGATAATCATAGCCTATATTATGCACACATTAATGTGTGTGTTTTTTTTAAAAATGTAAACGAAAAGAGGCTGGGTTTTTTATATTTCGTTTTTTTATAAACATGCATTGAAGATAATATGCATTGCCTGCACTACATTTGTGTGGCTATAATATGTTTCATTTTTTTTTTTTTTTTTGACAAAAAACAGCAAAATACAAAACTCTCGTAGGAGAAAGAATATATACACATACATGAAATTACAAATACAAACGTTAATAACTAAACAGAAAACAAAAGAAAAAAAAAGAAAAAAAAAGAAAGGGGCTATTTAAAAGCACACGTCAATGTCAAAAGGCTATTTATTTATTTATTTATTTATTTATTTATTTATTTTTTCTCTTTTGATCTTATACACACAACTCTGACTTTATACACACAACTCTGACTTTATACCACATAATTCTGACTTTATACCACACAATTCAAATCTGACTATCACACAATTCTGACTTTATATCACACTTCTGATTTTATATCACATAATTCAAATCTGACTATCATACAATTCTGATTTTATACACACAATTTGGACTTTATACATGCAATGCTGACTTTATATCGCACAATTCAATTCTTACTTTATACCCACAATTCTAACTTTACACACACAATTCTGACTTTATATCACACAATTCTGACTTTATACCACACAATTCTGACTTTATACCACACAATTCTGACTTTATACCACACAATTCTGACTTTATACCACACAATTCTGACTTTATACCACACAATTCTGACTTTATACCACACAATTCTGACTTTATACACGCAATTATGACTTTACACACGCAATTCAGACTTTATATATCCACAATTCTGATTTTATACACATAATTCTGACTTTATACACACAATTTAGACTTTACACACACAATTGTGACTTTGTACCCCACAATTCTGACTTTATATCACACAATTCTGACTTTATACACACAATTCTGACTTTATACCGCACAATTCTGACTTTACACACATAATTCTGATTTTATACACACAATTCTGACTTTATACACGCAATTATGACTTTACACACACAATTCTGACTTTATACACACAATTATGACTTTACACACACAATTCTGACTTTATACACACAATTCAATTCTTACTTTATACCCACAATTATTATTATTATCATTTCCTTTGGTTTTTTTTTTTTTTTTTTCCTTAATAGACAGACCAAAATAGTGCAGTAATAAACAATCTAGTAATTCCCTAAGTCCAGAAGTGAGTGTTGGTGGGTGTGAGTGTGTGTGTGTGTGTGTGTGTGTGTGCATAAGCAAAGTAACCATTAATTATTTATTACCGTCTTCATTACCATCACCACCACCACTCATCACTTCCATCATACTGTCATCATACAGAAAAAAAAAAAAAGTTTCTGTTTCCTTCTTTTTCCCTTTTTTTCTCCTTTTTCTTTCCCTTTTCCCTTCCCCTTTTTCTTCCTCTTTTCCTTTCCCTTCTCTTCTTCTTCCCTTTCTCCTATATAATGATTACCATTTTCACCACTCTCCATAGATAGATTAATTTTAGATAGTAAATTAGTAATAGACGATAATATAATAAGTGAATATAAGATAATATAAGATAACCTTCCCCCCACATCTATTCAGTCCCTATTTTCTCCTATACTTTTTTTTTTTTTTTTCTCTTCCTTTCCTTTGTATGTTATGTGCAGTGTCTATGGTGCATTAAAAGAAGGGGTACAGTGTGAGAGTGTCTCCACTTGGGACAGAGATGCTGTCCCAGGGTGACCACTTCTCTCCTGTCTTACCTGCCTGAGTGTTTATGAGGTTTTTCAGTGTGTGTGTGTGTGCAACCACATACACACATACATATATACACATACACACATACACACATATTCATATGTATATACATATACATATATACATACATATATACATACATACATACATACACACACATATACATCTCATAGCTGTCCATCGTTTCCGATGATGACGCTTGCTTCGGGGTTGGGGAGGGGATCAACGACATTGCCGCTGGTGCCACTTCTCGTGGGCGTTGAGGCCGATCCTTGACCCGCACACTCGTCCACAGGTGGAGCAAGGGAAACCAAAGGATAGAGGAGCTCCAGTTGCCCTCTGGTGTCTTTGTCTGCGTCTCGTGGCTCTCCGCTGTTGGTTTTTTTCGTGGATTTGTGAAACTACTCGGGCGCAGGGAGCCTGCCAGGCTGATCTGTCCTGTGCCAGAGCTTCAAGATGCATGGGACTGATGTTGGAATGCTTTAAAAGTCCCTTGGTGTAGTCCTTATAGCGCTTCTTTTGTCCACCAGCCACTCGTTTGGCGCCTTGTACTTGACCGTAGAGAATTTGGCGGGGCATGCGGTGGTCCGGCATACGGATGGTATGCCCTATCCATCGTAGGTGTTTCTTAGCCACTGCGGCTTCCATGCAGATAGAATTGGTGCTCTGTAGGATTTCCGCATGTTGGACTCGGTCCATCCAGGAGAGGCCGAGGATCTTCTGAAGGCAGCGGATGTGGAAGGATTGCAAGAGGGTGATGTGTCGGCTGTATGGAGTCCATGTTTACGCCCCATAAAGCAGGGTGGAGACACACACAGCATTATAAACAGCAACCTTGGTGCTGACCCTCAGATTTCGATTTTCAAAAACCCTACTACGAAGGCGGCCGAATGATGAGGAGGCTTTTTTGATACGGGTGTGGATTTCCATATCAAGGGAGCAGCAAGAGGACAGAGTTGAACCGAGGTAGGTGAACTGATCTACATTTTTAAGTGGAATGCCGTTTATATGGAAGCTGGGGGGTGAAGAGGTTTGAGAGAAGATTTGGGAAATAACTTCAGTTTTTTTTATGTTAACCTGAAGACCAAAGAATTGGTAGAGACAGGTTATTGTGTTGAGGGCGTGCTGCATGGATTCTGGACTATGTGCTAGAATAGCGCAGTCATCAGCATATTGTAGTTCACCTATGCAGCAGGATTTGGTCTTTGTGTAGGCCTGCAACCTCCGGATGTTAAAGAGGCTTCCATCAAGGCGGTATTCAAGGAGAACACCGTCCTTGTGTCCTAACGCACAATGAAAAAGGTGCGTGACGGCAGAGAGAAGGAGGTTAAAAAGGACTGGAGCCAAGACACAGCCCTGCTTCACCCCAACATTTACATCAAAGAACTCTGACTGAAGTTCTCCTGTGGTGACTCTGGCTTGCATCCCATTGTGCAGCTGCTGTAGAATGGTGAGGAACTTGGGTGGTACCCCAAGTTTGGAAAGTTGTTTCCAGTGCATCTAACGGTTGATAGTGTCAAATGCATTACTGAGGTCAATGAAGGCTATGTAAAGGTCTGTGCGCTGCTCTCTGCTTTTTTCTAGCAACTGCCTTAAGACAAAAATCATGTCGGTGGTGGATCTATTCTTCCGGAAGCCACATTGCGTTTCCGGGAGTGCAGCTTCTGAGATGTACTTAACTAGCCTATTGAGCATGATTTTTGCCAGAACTTTCCCTGCAATGGAGAGGAGGGAGATTCCACGGCTGTTTCCACACACAGCTCTGTCCCCTTTTTGTTTATAGATGACCACGATATCGGCATCCTTCCAGTCTTGTGGGAGGGTCTCAAATTCCCAAATATGACAGATGAGGAGGTGCAGGCGGCGTGTAAGGAGGTACCCTCCATGTTTGAAGACCTCTGCTGGAATGCCATCCGGTCCAGCACTTTTATTGTTTTTAAGACTCACAATGGCTTGGCGTGTCTCCAGAAACTGAGGGGGATTGTTGAGGTGTGTGACTAGTGATAGGTCGGGGATGTTATCCAGGATAGAAATGTCAACAGGGTTATTGAGGTTGAGGAGAGTCTCAAAGTGGTTTGCCCAGCGGGTGAGGATCTCGTGGCGGTCCTTGAGGAGCGTCGAGCCATCAGCTGAACGAACTGGAGCAATCGCTCTCTTCCTGGGGCCGTAGAGAGTTTTGATGGCATCATAGAAGCCCTGTGAGTTGTTGCAGTCTGCCATACGCTGTATCTCTTCTGCCTTCTTCACCCACCAAGTGTCCTCCATGATCCGGAGGGCACACTGGGTTGCAGATCTCGCTGAATTAAAGGTGGCTTTCAAGGTCGGAGATTCAGGGCAGGACAGGAGAGATTTATGGGCATCATGTTTTATTTTGAGGAGTGTCTGTATCTCAGCCGAATTGCTGTCAAACCAGTCCTGATGATGTTTCCTCGGCTGGCCCAATGCCTCTGAAGCTGCACTGTGGATGGCTTGGCGCAGCGTTGGCCAGTCAGCTGATTCCTCCGGGATCTCTTTGAGGTTATCAGCGAGGAGCTGTCGAAGGAGGTCTCGTGAAGTGGGGCTACTGAGTGCTGAGCAATTGATTTTTTGTTTTGGAGCTGTCCTCTGACCACGGGGTCTAAAACTCATGAGGAGTTTGGATCTGACCATACGGTGGTCAGTCCAACACTCTGCTCCGCGCATGACTCGAGTGGAGAGGACATCTTTCCGGTCATTTTGACGGACGATTACGTAATCAAGGAGGTGCCAATGTTTTGAGCGTGGGTGCTGCCAAGTGGTTTTGAATCTGTTCTTCATCTGAAATATGGTGTTGGTGATGACCAGTTGGTGTTCTGCACAGAGATAAAGGAGCCGGAGGCCGTTGTCATTCATCTTCCCAACACCGTGCCGGCCGATTACCTTATCCCATACCAGGTGCTCTATGCCCACTCTGGCATTAAAATCTCCCATGAGAATGAGTTTGTCTGTGGCTGAAGTTTTTCTTATGGCAGAGTCGAGGGCAAGGTAAAAGTCCTCTTTGGTGTTAGACTCGGCAGCAAGTGTTGGTGCATAGGCACTAATGAGGGTGGCAAAGCATCCTTTTGCAAGGGGGATGCGCCAGGTCATCAGCCTCTCATTGATGCCGACAGGGAATTCAGGGATAAACTGCAGCAGTTTGGACTTCACTGCAAAACCAACTCCATGGGTCCGGCGAGTGCCTTCGGGGACCCCTTTCCAGAAGAAAGTGTACCCTGCACCAACCTCCGTCAGGGAGTCCTCTCCATGAAGCCTGGTCTCACTGAGGGCTGCAACGTCGATGTTGTACCTTGCTAGCTCTAAGGCCACAAGTGCTGTTCTACGATGAGGCTTGTCAGGTGTCTCAGCCAGGTCCAACAAGGTGCGGACATTCCATGAAGCAATACTCAGGTGTCTATTTCTTTCTTTCGTTTTTCGACCGCATGTTGGGATGCTCCGGCGGTTGCGGTATACCGCCCAGAGTGTATGGCGCAGACATTTTTTGAACCACCTTTTCCAGGTCCTTCCCCATCTCAGGGGTGAGCAGCGTGGAACTGCTCAGTCGCAATGGAAGCTGCCGAGGCAATGTGCTGCTCCATCCCACAATTGCAACGACCATCACTCCATTGCCGCCTGTGTGCATGGTTTGGCTAGACACTCCTAGCCACATCCTTGGCCTGTGCCTACCACCATTCCACATCGCCACAGGACCTTTTGGGGGGGGGGGGGGGAAGCTTGCTCATAGGTAAGGATTAAGGTGAAGGTGCAGGTGTGCATTCCACACTCCCACCATCTTGGCTCCTTCCAGAAGGATCTCCGGTGGCATGAGAGAACCCATGAAGACCTTCGTCTGAAAGGAGTTGCAGGGGTCTGCCGGTAGCCCGGCCTGCTGGGTTCCGCCTATGCCTGTCCCCAAAGGCAGATTTGTAATCAGGGTTTACTCCCCTAGCCACTGTACCCCTCCGGGTTTACCCACGTGGCAGTGGGGCTGCCTTCTTCAGACTTTTCCGCCATTTTGGTGGTTCTCTCAAACCCACCATTTTCCGGCGCCTCCATCGTTGAGGCGTTTGGGATCACTCTTTGTCTGGCCTCTACCCTTTGACCTGTTCGGCATGGGTGGCCCTACCAGGAGTACAAGACTCCCGCCGACATAGCTCTAGGGGTCACGGAGACACGCAAAGTGCCCCACCACGTTAAGGTGGTGATCCGTCGGGACACACATATACATATACACACACACACACACGAACACACATTATTATTATTTTCTTTTTTTTTCATTTATTTTCTTATTTCTTTCTCTTCTACGTTGTGGTGCATTAAAAACACATGAAAAGATTAGGGGGGAATTGGAAATAATCAATTGATTTAACTACAGCAGTAGTGGTAGCAATGAAAACCAAGTTCGTAATTCCAAAATAGAAATTATAATAATAATAATAATAATAACAATGATGGTGATGATGGCAATGGTGATAACAACGATGAGAGCAACAACAATAACAACAGCAATTACAACCAAAAAAAATAATACTAGTAATCATAAAAACAGTAGTGAAAATAATGACAATGACGACAATAATAACAAAAATGCAGTAATATCAGTGGATTGATTAAAAGGTGGAAGGAATCAGAGTTGAGAGGATAAACGGGATTCATAGTTGTAAGAGGTCAGAAAGTGTTGGATGGCAGAGGTCAGTTTCAGATGCATAATTATAAGGGGGAGATGTGTATTCCATTGAAATGAAGTCTGTAATAAGGTTTTTCCAGTGGTTAATGTGTATTTTGTTACGAGTTTTCCAGTTCATGAAGATAGTTTTCTTGGCGATGGTTAGAGCTGTGAGGAGCATTTTAGAGTTTATATTTTTATCAGAAATTATTGTGAGGTCCCCCAGCAAGCAAAGAGATGGCGATAGTGGGATGCGGCCGCCCACTGTAGCGGATAGTGAATGTGTGACCTCTTCCCAAAAGTGTTTGATTGGAGTGCAGTGCCATGTTGCATGGATGTATGTATCTGTAGCTTTCTGATTGCAATGTGTGCAGATTTCTGATGTGAAACCCATTTTAGCTAATCTATTGCCCGTGTAATGTGTTCTATGATGTGTTTTGTATTGTATTAATTGAAGATTGGCATTTTTGGACATGTGATAGATGTTTTTACAGATTTGGGTCCAGAAGTTGGCTTCAGGAGCTATTGAGAGATCGTTTTCCCATTTTATAGTTGGTAAGTAAGTAGTCTGAAGATGATTTGAAATTATTTTGTATATTTTTGAGAGAAGTTTCTTTTGAGAGGAAATGTTAACCAAGTCTGATATTGCCGGTGGAAGTTCTAAATTTATGGCTTTGATATTTAATTTTGCCAGAACAGAGGATTTGAGCTGAAGGTATTTTAAAAATTCATTGCTCCCGATGCCAAACTCCTGGGCCAATTGCGGAAATGTTGTGAATGTGTTATATTTGAAAATATGGTTAATGTGGGTGATGCCCTTTTCAGCCCATGTGCGAAAATTTTATTGCTTATGAAGTCACGGTTGTTCCACAGTGGGGTGAGGTTAGATGGAGCTAGTATAGAATTAGTGATTTGGTGAAATTTCCACCAGGCTGTCAGAGTGGAAGCTATAGTTACAGCATTAAAACATGTGTGTTGTTTGATTGATTAGGTGAGGAATGGTATGTCAGCTATATTTAATTCTTTGCATAGTGATTGTTCTATATCTAGCCATATAATATTGGATTGGGTGGGGTGGATCTATTTGCATATGTATTGCAGTTGGTTAGCTATTGAGTAATAATGAAAATTTGGTGCTTCTAGTCCTCCTTGAACCTTGTTTTTTGTAGTGTAGTGAGTTTTATCCTTGGTGTTTTATTTTTCCAGTAGAATTGAGAGATAATCGAGTCTAGTGATTTAAACCAGGTGAGTGTGGGGTGGGTTGGAATCATTGAGAATAGGTAATTGATTTTTGGTAATATTGTCATCTTTATTGCTGCTATCCTGCCAATTAAGGAGATTGGAAGGTTGAGCCATCGAAGCAAGTCATCTTCTATTTTTTTTAGCAGTGGTGTGAAGTTGAGTGTTACCAACTCTGACAGTCTGGAGGAAATCTTAATGCCTAAGTAAGTGATGTGATCATGACATATAGGTATAGGTGATTGGTGGGGTGCCACATCCCATTTAGTTTTATGTAAAGGGAGGATGGATGATTTGTTCCAATTTATAGCGTAATCTGAGATTTTTGAAAAGGACTGAATTGTTTTAATTATATCTTGAGTAGATGCTAGAGGTTCTTGTATAAATAGTAGAATATCATCTGCATAAAGTGAGATTTTATGTGTTTGTTGTGGTGTTTCAATACCTTTGATTGCTGGGTTTTGGCGGATAGCTGCTGCTAAGGGTTCAATGAAAATAGTGAATAGAGATGGAGAGAGTGGACATCCCTGCCTCGTCCCCCTGTGCAGTGTGAAGCTTTGTGATGTTAGTCCATTGGTTGTGACTGTGGCAGATGGTGATGTGTATAAAATCTTGATCCAGTTAATAAATGACTCTCCAAAGCCAAATTTATGTAGTGTGGTAAATAAAAATTTCCAGTTGACCCTATCAAAAGCTTTTTCTGCGTCTAATGTGGCAATGAGAGTATCTTTCTGTTGTACTGATGAGTAATGCATTAAATTGTATAATCTGCGGGTATTATTGGATGCATGTCTACCTTTTATAAAGCCTGTCTGATCTGGATGGATGATATGTGATATAATTTTTTCAATTCTATAGGAAAGTGCTTTGCTAATAATTTTTATGTCGACATTTATAAGTGAAATAGGACGGTAGTTAGATGTGAGGGTGTGGTCTTTGTTAGGTTTAGGAATAAGTGATATAAGCGCTGTATTCATGTGGGATGGGAATTTTGCATTTTGTTTTATTTCCGTTATTGTTCTACTGAATAGTGGGAATAAAGTTGACCAAAAATGTTCGTAGATGTAACGAGTTACTCCACTGGAGGCAAGTTGAAGGACCCAAGTGCAGTTTTATTCACAACAATAAAACATAAATCTTAACATAAATCAAAACATAAAACAAAGACTTGACTTGACTTGATCCAAACATAAAACAAAGACTTGACAATAACGAAACTCACCAACAGGACCCTGTGGCGTGGGCGGACCAGGACCCTGAGGCGTGGGCGGACCAGGACCCTGTGGCGTGGGCGGACCAGGACCCTGTGGCGTGGGCGGACCAGGACCCTGTGGCGTGGGCGGACCAGGACCCTGTGGCGTGGGCGGACCAGGACCCTGTGGCGTGGGCGGACCTGGACCCTCAGGCGTGGGCGGACCTGGACCCTCAGGCGTGGGAGGACCTGGACCCTCAGGCGTGGGAGGACCTGGACCCTCAGGCGTGGGAGGACCTGGACCCTCAGGCGTGGGAGGACCTGGACCCTCAGGCGTGGGAGGACCTGGACCCTCAGGCGTGGGAAGACCAGGACCCTCAGGCGTGGGAGGACCTGGACCCTCAGGCGTGGGAGGACCTGGACCCTGTGGCGTGGGCGGACCAGGACCCTGAGGCGTGGGCGGACCAGGACCCTGTGGCGTGGGCGGACCAGGACCCTGTGGCGTGGGCGGACCAGGACCCTGTGGCGTGGGCGGACCAGGACCCTGTGGCGTGGGCGGACCAGGACCCTGTGGCGTGGGCGGACCAGGACCCTGTGGCGTGGGCGGACCAGGACCCTGTGGCGTGGGCGGACCAGGACCCTGTGGCGTGGGCGGACCTGGACCCTCAGGCGTGGGCGGACCTGGACCCTCAGGCGTGGGAGGACCTGGACCCTCAGGCGTGGGAGGACCTGGACCCTCAGGCGTGGGAGGACCTGGACCCTCAGGCGTGGGAGGACCTGGACCCTCAGGCGTGGCAGGACCTGGACCCTCAGGCGTAGGAAGACCTGGACCCTCAGGCGTGGGAGGACCTGGACCCTCAGGCGTGGGTGGCCATGGTGGCAATGGCAGTTCACCAGGCCATGGCGGTAACGGTAGTTCTACAGGCCATGGCGGTAACGGCAGTTCTACAGGCCATGGCGGTAACGGCAGTTCTACAGGCCATGGCGGTAATGGAGGTTCAGGGGGCCACAGAGGCGTGGCCTTCATGGCCTCCATGTACCCCTTGCCCCCCCCCAAAATTTTCTTGGGCGGGACAGCGGGCTCGTGGGCTGGAGCCTGGACGGGGCCGTGGGCTGGAGCCTGGACGGGGCCGTGGGCTGGAGCCTGGACGGGGCCGTGGGCTGGAGCCTGGACGTGGCCGCGGGCTGGGGCCTGGACGTGGCCGCGGGCTGGGGCCTGGACTTGGGCTGGAGCCTGGACTTGGGCTGGAGCCTGGACTTGGGCTGGAGCCTGGACTTGGGCTGGAGCCTGGACTTGGGCTGGAGCCTGGACGTGGGCTGGAGCCTGGACGTGGGCTGGAGCATGGACGTAGACGTGGGCTGGGCTCACTGGGGTGGAGAGTACTGTGGGAACGTGGAGCTCCTCATCCACCGTTCCCACAGTAAAAGATGAGCCACTCAACTGAAGTGCATAGTCAATATACTTGGCCAATGACCAGTGGATCTTGCCTCCAGGAAGTCTGGAGCTAATAGGCTTATTCAAACCAAAACGAAAAATGTCTTTAAGCGCCACGTCATTAAAATCAACTAAGTGACAGAGTCCACAAAATTCCTCCACGTAGTTTTCAATGGCTTGATTCTCCTGGCGTAGATGAAGCAAAGCAGCAACTGCTGGGTCCATTTTGTGGGTCAAGTATTCTGTAACGAGTTACTCCACTGGAGGCAAGTTGAAGGACCCAAGTGCAGTTTTATTCACAACAATAAAACATAAATCTTAACATAAATCAAAACATAAAACAAAGACTTGACTTGACTTGATCCAAACATAAAACAAAGACTTGACTTGACTTGACAATAACGAAACTCACCAACAGCGGGTTACAACATTCAATACTTGACAAAGACGCATGGCAAACATGAGGGCTTATATACACACACAGACTAATGACAAGACAAGTGACACCTGTGAACCGTGATTAAACAATGAACCAATGACATGACAACACAAGATCACATGAGGGCATGGGAGTCACATGACAAGACCAGGAAACAAGACAGAGAACATGACACTCAAACATAACATGATAAACTAAATGTAACCAAGAACAATGAACATGAACCAACACCAAACACCCTGTGACAGAAGAACTCAGCAGGGAAGCCATCCGGTCCAGGTGCTTTATTATTTTGCATGTGTTTCAGCGCGGAGTGAAGTTCGTTTTCAGTGATTGGTAATTCGAGAGAGGTAATTTGTTCCGGGTTGAGTTTTGGTAGAATGGTGTTATCGAGGAATTGGTTTATGTCTTCTTGGTTTGGGTCTAGATCAGATGAGTATAATTTTGTATAGTATTCTTCAAATATTTTGTTTATCTCAATTGGTGAATTGGTTAGCTTCCCTGCTGAGTTTCTAATTGAGGTTATAGCTGTTTTTTCTTTATTTCTTTTAATTTGACTGGCTAAGTATTTTCCGGATTTATTGCTGTGGTGAAAAGTTTCATGACGAAGTCTGTGAATAAGAAACTGATTTCTTTTGTTTATTATTTCATTAAGCAACAATTTATTTTTTCTTAATTCTTTATGGATGGTTTCTGATTGGTTGTTTGCGTGTAAAATTTCAATTTTTTTTTTTTTTTCTTCCAGTTGGACTTCTTTTTCTTTTTCCTTCTTTTTTTTATGGACTGAAAATTATATAATTTTTCCCCGTAATACCACTTTCCAAGTTTCCCAGAGCAGTGATGCTGACGACTCTGGAGAGTCATTTATTTCAAGGAAGGATGTCCACTCTCTCTTGAAGTAGTTGTCAAATTCTGGATCCTTCAAGAGAGATGTATTAAAACGCCATCTGGTGGGGTGCTTCAATATTGCAGGTGGGTTCCATGTGAGGGTTACCGGAGAATGGTCACTAATATTGATGGGATGAATTTTGGTTTCTATATTTGGTATGATTGAATTACTGGTAAGAAAGAGATCAATGCGGGAGTAGGTTTGGTGGACATTAGAATAAAAAGTATATTCTCTGGCGAGTGGGTGTTGTATCCTCCAACCATCGCCAAGACCAAAATCATTCATGAACTGTTTTATTGTTTTGGAGGACTGCCAGGATTTGCCTGTATGTTTTGACCTGTCCAATGATGGATTGATTACAGTGTTATAGTTTTTAATATTTTTTTTAATGAAAATTAAAAGAGGTAGAGTGGTGTTTTATCATATATTTCATTTTATTGTAGCCTAAAATATACAAATATATACTGAGTGATACTGTCAAGAACTGCTTGTCCATTAGCAGAGTAGGCGGACTAGTGTCCTCCGGTCATTGTGAGTTCGTTCTCCGGAGTCAAACTTGGCAAGTCACGGACGCAAGTCAGAAGTTCGCGTATGAAATATGTCATAAAACACAACTGCCTCATTTAAAAAAAATAAAAATTCTTAAACATAATAGCCACACAAATGTGGTTCAGGCAACGCGTAGCTAGGCCTACATTGATTATCTTAGAACGAATTATAAAACACCCTGCCTCTTTTCGTTTCCATTTTTAAAATGCATTTTTTATATATTAAACATTAATATGTGGTTTAGGTAAAGTGACCAGATTTCTGAAATGGAAACCGGGGACATTTCCTATTTGAGAACACAAGTACAGACAAGAACACATATTGAGAGACGGCCAGAGTCTCAGATGTTTCTCCGTCGCTCTGCATACGTCATCTCCCTCATCGCTCTGATTGGTTTTAGGTCTATTCAATTGCACCGAGAGGTATTTGAGCAAATCAAAATCAAATCAAATCAAATCACTTTATTGTCACTCAACCATATACAGGTCCTTCTAAAAAAAATTAGCATATTGTGATAAAGTTCATTATTTTCCATAATGTAATGATAAAAATTAAACTTTTATATATTTTAGATTCATTGCACACCAACTGAAATATTTCAGGACTTTTATTGTTTTAATACTGATGATTTAGGCATACAGCTCATGAAAACCCAAAATTCCTATCTCTAAAAATTAGCATATCATGAAAAGATTCTCTAAACGAGCTATTAACCTAATCATCTGAATCAACTAATTACACCTGCAAAATATTCCTGAGGCTTTTAAAAACTCCCAGCCTGGTTCATTACTCAAAACCGCAATCATGGGTAAGACTGCCGACCTGACTGCTGTCCAGAAGGCCATCATTGACACCCTCAAGCAAGAGGGTAAGACACAGAAAGAAATTTCTGAACGAATAGGCTGTTCCCAGAGTGCTGTATCAAGGCACCTCAGTGGGAAGTCTGTGGGAAGGAAAAAGTGTGGCAAAAAATGCTGCACAAGGAGAAGAGGTGACCGGACCCTGAGGAAGATTGTGGAGAAGGACCGATTCCAGACCTTGGGGGACCTGCGGAAGCAGTGGACTGAGTCTGGAGTAGAAACATCCAGAGCCACCGTGCACAGGCGTGTGAAGGAAATGGGCTACAGGTCCCCATTACCGGAGTTAAAAGTGAAAGTCCGCGCATTGAGTGCCGCGCGAACATCCCCATTTAACCACGGCTTCTGATTTGGGTACAGCGGAATTGTTTTGGTCGGAACAACGTCTTCTACACACTTCCTGATGAAACACGTCACGCTATCAGCGTAGACCTCGATGTCGTCATCAGAGGCCGACCGGAACATCTCCCAGTCCGCGTGATCAAAACAAACTTGTAGCATAGAATCTGATTGGTCCGACCAGCACTGGATGGTTCTGAGGGCGGGTGCTTCCTGTTTCAGTCTCTGCCTGTAAGCGAGCAGAAGGAGAACGGAAGAGTGGTCCGATTTGCCAAATGGTGGGTGAGGGAGGGATTTGTAACCATCCTTGAAGGGAGAGTAACAGTGATCCAGAACTCGGTTCCCTCGCGTGTTGAAGTTAACATGTTGGTGGTATTTAGGTGCAATACGCTTGAAGTTGGCTTTGTTAAAGTCCCCGGTCACAATAAACGCAGCCTCAGGATGCACGGTTTCCTGCTCACTTACTGCCCTATACAGTTCCTTTAGTGCCCGGTCTGTGTCGGCTTGTGGGGGAATATACACAGCTGTGATGATGACCGCTGTGAATTCCCTCGGAATTTTATCCCTCATAAAACATACACCCCCGCCTTTGCTTTTCCCTGAGAGATCTTTTTCTCTGTCAATTCGATGCCCGGAGAACCTCAGCAGTCTCAGCAGACATCCATGTTTCTGTAAGGCAGATAATGCAGCAACGCCCGTTGGTGACGCCCCTTTGGAAATGATTTGTCTATGAAGCTTTGCCAGACCATAACTCAGTTACTACTGAGAATGGTCTGGTTTTAACCAGGCTACATCTGATGTACACTCACCTAAATTATTAGGAACACCTGTTCAATTTCTCATTAATGCAATTATCTAATCAACCAATCACATGGTAGTTGCTTCAACACATTTAGGGGTGTGGTCCTGGTCAAGACAATCTCCTGAACTCCAAACTGAATGTCAGAATGGGAAAGAAAGGTGATTTAAGCAATTTTGAGCGTGGCATGGTTGTTGGTGCCATACTTGGTTTTAGTGAATAAAACATTACATAGTGTAAAAATACAAAATAGAACTGCATATGGTCTCTTTTATGTAATGTTTATTAAGTGTAACGGACATAGATTAACATTTGATGTATATAAAAAATGTGAGGACTTTGCCTCCTCATTTTAAAGCACCAGCGCACACCACTGGTGTGATCAGTGCGGAAAGAGTTTCGCTATTGAAAGTCACCTGAAGAAACACATGAGGATCCATGCACAGTCTGAAATCACGGTAAGTAGTTGATCTTTATGTGCTAAGCACAGTTATGGCGCTTTTCCACTGCACGGTACGGCTCAGTATGGTTCGGTATGGTTCGCTTTGGCGCTTTTTTCACTGCATGGTACGGCTCGGTACAGCTCGCTTAAACAGTACCACCTCGGTTGGGGTTCCAAGCGTGCAGTACCGATACTAAAATGTGACGTGTAAACACTGCAGATCACTGATTGGTCAGAGAGTATCGTCACCACTAGCGTCATTGGATTTGCGACACCAACCTGCTAGCAGTAACAGCCAGGCAGTATCGTTGGCACGACTTGAGAGGAAAACTTGTTTAAAAAAACAAAAAATATGGCTGAATCTTGGTCGGTAGATGAGGTGCAGACGTTCCTCTCGTTGGTAGCCGAGGAGCGGATCCAGCGAGAGCTGGATGGGGCAACACAGAATGAGAGAGTTTTTCAGGAAGTCGCTAAGCTGTTAGCCGCACACGGCTACCGCCGGACATTTAAACAGTGTAGGGACAAGTTAAAAAAACTGAAAAGCGATTACAGAACCATAAAGGACCACAACAGCCGGAGTGGTTCAAACAGAAGAAATTGGAAGTGGTTTGACCAAATGGACGCTATCTATGGCAGTAGACCGGCGAGTAATGGACGGGAGGGTGCTCTGGACTCAGCCACGGCGTTGATGGAGAACATGATGGAGGATGGTACGTTGTGTTATGTTAACATTCACCATCTACTTAAAAGCTTACTGTTTACATCTATACCTATTTAATTGTTATTTTTGTTTATGGTCAGTGGTATTCTGGATTTGCTAGTTTGTTCTATGGTGTGGTAATTTGTGCATTAATTTTTTTTGTACCCATATTTTGTTTTTGTTTCAGATGCTTTGTCTACGGTTGATTCGTTAGCACTTTCTCCATGCTCTGACGCCTCAACTTCGGTTGCAGCAACTTCGGTTGCACCAGCACGATCACCAACACCAGCACGATCACCAACACCAGCAAACTCCAGCAACAGTACGACACCGGAGCGCGTGGTCTCAGGTATGAAATGAGTAAAACACTCACGTTTGCAAATCATAAATCTTGAGTAATGATGATTTGAATGACAGAAATAATATATAGCATGTATTGGCAGCATTAGATATATCACAAAATGTGTGTGTGTGTGTGTGTGTGTGTGTATATATACATATATATAAAACTAAAACTATTAGGGCTGCGCAATATATCAAAATATCGCAAATGTACATATCGCAATATGCATATCGCAAGGGTACGCAATATCTGAATGATTATAATAGACTACTTCAACATTGTGAAAAGTGTACGTTTTAGGTTTATACATATGTATGTGTGTATATATGTATATATGTATGTATGTATATATGTGTATATATGTATGTATGTATATATGTGTATATATGTATGTATGTATATATGTGTATGTATGTATATATGTGTATATATGTATGTATGTATATATGTGTATATGTGTATGTATGTATATATGTGTATATATGTATGTATGTATATATGTGTATATATGTATGTATGTATATGTGTATATATGTATATATGTATGTATATATGTGTATGTATGTATATATGATTATATATATATATATATATATATATATATATATATATATATATATATATATATATATATATATATATAAACTATTAGGGCTGCGCAATATATCAAAATATCGCAAATGTACATATGAAAAACCAAGACATTTCTAACTTTTGTTCATTTTTGTCCAGGCAAGAGAAAACGGAGCCAGCACCATCAGGAGCATATTTCTATTTTAAGAGAGATGCAGGTGGCTGATATTCAGCAGCAGGAGCTGAACCGTGCACAGAGGGAGCGCCATGTGCAGATGGCAATTGAGGAGGCCCGTCTAGCAAGGGAACAAGAAGCGGCCTTAAGGGCAGAGGAAAATGCCCAAACGGCTGGATTCAATCAAGCCTTCCTCAACGTTATGGGGATGCTTGTACAGGCAATAAGTGGCCGGCAACAACAGAACTCTCTGCCTGATTAGAAACCCATGCGGTACAAAAAAAGCTGTTTTGTGCACTTTCATTTTAGAAAGTTCTGCACTACGTGCATGTTTGCACGTAAAAAAAAAAGTTGACTGACATTTTCACATTTTTTTCATTTGTTATACATATTTTTTGGCACTAAATACAATTTGCACATTGTTAACATTTCTGTTTACACTAACAATTTTTTTGTCTTATGTATTCCACTACATACATTTGCACTTCGTTTACATTTCCTCCGTTTACACTTTTACTTAATTTCTTATGTTTTATGTATATATTCTTTGCACTACATTTCCACTTTGTTTAAAGTGTGACGTTTACATTTTAACCTTTATAATTTTGTATTTTGTATTTTTTTTTTTTTCAATAAAAAAAGGAACTGGACAAACGTGTACTTCATTACTTTCTTAATGCATGTACTGTACCAATGAATAAATGTGAATTATAAATAATAAAGCCTGTTTAATAATATATATTTTTTAAAGAAAGCGAGACAATACTGAAATACTGAAATATTTAGTTTATTAATAATCCACTTGACAGGAAAGACAACATGAATAGTTAACTATTCAAGTAACGCAACAGACCCTCACGTACATCCCTGCCCTCCTCCTCTACAGCCTGTGCCAGTGCCACCACAGGCTCTGCTGCTGAAGGTGAATCCCATGCACTCTCATAGGCCTCTCCATGACTCTCACAAAGGTTATGTAGAGCACAGCATGTCAGGACCATAGATTTCACAAGGTCAACCGCACAGTCATTCCTTTTCATAAGGCAACGCCATCTTCCTTTTAATCTACCAAAGGCATTTTCCACAACGACACGTGCTCGGGAGATTTTCATGTTGTACACCTGCTGTTCTGCTGTCAGCCGTCCAGTGTCAACGAATGGTTTTAAGAGCCAGTGCTGCAAGGGATAGGCAGAATCTCCTAGAATGTAGTAGCCAACATTCACCCCACCAATGTTTCTGGTATTAACTGGTATGTGACTTCCACAACTTGCCAACTCCCAGAGTGTGGACAGTCTCAAAACCCGAGCATCATGCAGGCTTCCAGGCAGTCCTGTGAAAACATTCCAGAAAAGTCCCTTTCCATCCACAACACCTTGAAGGATGATGGAGTGCCAGCCTTTACGGTTGAAATAGTCACAGTGATAGTCCTGTGGTGCTATGATGGGTATGTGTGATCCATCAATAGCACCAATACACTGTGGGAGCCCCCACCTGTTCTCAATGTAGGCAGCCATTTCTTGAAACTTCTCCTGATCTGGAAAACGAATTTGTTCTGGTACCAGCAAAGTCTCTGCTGCAGCACAGAACTCCTGTACACATCGACAAACAGTTGTTATGCTTGCTCCAAAAAGATGGCCAACACTTCTGTACTCAGAACCGGTTGCGAGCTTCCACAGTGCGATGGCTACTCTCTTCTTTAGAGGTACACAAACACGAAAGTTTGTGTCCCGTCTTTCCATCACTGGACGCACTTTGTTGCACAAGTAGACAAACGTTTCTTCTGACATTCTAAAGTTCTCCAGCCATTGAGTGTTTGTAAAACCGGGAACAATCACATCCCACCACTCAGAAGCTCGGTTAAATGTCCAAACAGATGGTCTGTTGCGGCGACGTTGCAAAATGTGAAGGATCTGAAATACACAGAATACGCATTTTAAAACATAATTTTGCCAGCCAAGTTCATTATATGTTTTCGTGACAGTGATATAGCGATTGAGACCGTAGTGCAAGATTAGCTTACCCTCGTGCGCCGTCGAGCAAGCCTATCGTCGAATGCGCTTTGTTGTAGGAGTTCCCATACTCTCTTACTTTTTTTTTCAGTATTTTGTTTTGCTGCCATCAGCCTCCTTTGAAACAAACTTTTTCGTTGTGCGGTGAAAAACATCCACATGCCGAGAATCAAGAACACCATTCCTTCGATAGGCTCCATTGCTCCGGTTTTGCACGTTTGTTTTTGTGTCGCGTTTACGATGATGTCGTGGCAGTAGAGGAGGCGCAACTACAACGTAATCCCACCCACTTGAAGCGTTGCTACTGCAGTGGAAAAGCAACCGAGCCGAGCTGAGACGTGCTGTGCCGAGTCGAGTCGAACCGTACCAAGCTGTACCACGCAGTGGAAAAGAGCCATTAGTCAGGGAAAGAAAATGACTGCTGCTGGAGGAGGTGTTGGTGAAGGTGGATCAGGACTCACACAGACCACAGGGTGAGCAGGGCCCCCTGCTGGCTTCACTAACACCTTCCAGCGGCAGCCCAGTTCCCTTTCGTTCAGTCACTACGACGTACGTTAGTGACTAACGAATGGGGGTTTCGCTTAGAAGCCTATTACCTTCGAGAATTCAACAGCGCCCAATGGCAGTGCCAATGCCATGGGCATGTGGAATTTGCATGCGTAACTCCGCCCCACTTCGTGGGTATATAAGGAAGTACGCTGGCAACATCGCATTATGTTTCTGCTTTGGAGCCAAGAGAGATCTTCACTCCTTCAAGCCTGATCTGAGTCTTTGTCAGCCTTCGAGATGACCAGCTTTCCAGAGGCGTTGGTGTTACGGCGCGTTCCAGCGATTACATACTGCCTGCCTGCTGATCTGCGCAGTGGTCTGCTAGACAGCTGGTGTGTGGTCCCTGGGCGCTTCGGTGTTCGGCCTGTCTGCCTGATCGATTGCTCCTGTCTGCCTCCTGCTGTGTTTGTAGCTCTGTAGCTCAAGTCTGTAGCTCTGTACAGCCTTGCTTACGTTTGAATCTTTATTTTGATTTTTCCTCTTTATTCTACTGCTAAAAAACGATTGTGGTAAGTGGTAAGTTGGATTAATCAAAAAACACGGTAAGTCATGTCTTCTCCTGTCATTATCACTTGCACTTCATGTCGCATGTTTAATATAGGCTTCTCCGCTGGTGAACAGGGCTTCACATGTGATAAATGTAAGGAGATAGTTAGGCTGACGGAGAAGATTTCAGAATTAGAAACACGCATCCATACTTTATCTGAGAGTAGTGAGGATGTAACAGCTTTAGACACTGATTTGGATGCGAATAGCTTAGTGAACTCTGTACATTCTTCGGTTCCGGCTGCAGGGCCCTCGCAGCAGGGCAACTGGGTGACAGTGAGGCAGCATAGTCGCAGACCAAAGAACCACTCTTCCGTTCCGGTTAGAACATCAAACAGGTTCTCCCCTCTCAGTGAAGCACCCACTGAGTATCCTGTTGAAAGTGCCCTAGTCATTGGCGATTCTATTACACGGAACGTGAAGATACCCGCCACGATAGTCACTTGTTTACCGGGAGCCAGAGCGCCTGACATCAAAGCAAATTTAAAAGTGCTGGCTAAAGCTAATCGTAAATTCTCTAAGATTGTTATTCACGTCGGCACTAATGATGTTCGACTTCGCCAGTCGGAGATCACCTAAATTAACATTAAAGAGGTGTGTGAACTCGCTAGTACGATGTCAGAGGCTGTTTATTGTTCTGGTCCGCTCCCCGTTAGAAGGAGTGATGAGATAGTTAGCAGGCTATCATCACTCAATGGCTGGTTGTCTAAGTGGTGTCTGCAAAATAACATAGGGTTCATAGACAATTGGAAAAGTTTTTGGGGCAGACCTGACCTGTTGAAGAAGGATGGCATCCATCCCTCCTGGGGTGGTGCCGCTCTTCTCTCTAGTAATTTGGCACATAGTCTTAGAGCTAAACCTTGACTCACTAGGGCCCAGGTCAGGAAGCAGACAAACTGGCTAAACCGACCGTCTGCTAGCTGTCTCACGTCACCGGAGTCAGATAAATCCCAGCACATAGAGACTCTTTCACCTAGATATTATCATATAGAGACTGTGTCTGTTCCCCGAATTAGTAAATACAAAAAAACATCAAAACCATTCAACAGTAAAAATTTAATTGATGTCCAACAAATAAACAAAAGATATAATACAGATGAACAATTGATAAAGCTTGGGTTGCTGAATATTAGATCCCCAAAAGCGCTTATTGTTAATGATATTATTAAAGATAATAATCTAGATGTGCTCTGTTTGACAGAAACCTGGCTAAAACCTGATGACTACATTACTTTAAATGAGTCCACCCCCCAAGATTATTGTTATAAACATGAGCCACGTCTGAAAGGTAAAGGGGGGAGGGGTTGCTGTAATTTATAATAATATCTTCAGTATTAATCAGAAGTCTAGTTTCAAATATACTTCCTTCGAAGTTTTGGTGCTTTATGTAACGCTATGTAGTGTACATGACAAAACCCGTTCAACATTGGTGTTAGCTACTGTATACAGGCCACCAGGGCATAATACAGACTTTATCAAAGAATTTGCTGACTTTCTATCAGAATTAGTACTGGCCGTAGATAAAGTAATAATTGTTGGTGATTTTAATATCCATGTAGACAACGAAAAAGACGTATTGGGATTAGCATTTAAAGATACACTAAACTCTATTGGAGTTAGGCAACACGTGTCAGGACCCACTCATCGCCATAATCATACTTTAGACCTAATATTGTCACATGGAATAAATGTTGATACCGTTGAAATTCTGCAGCAGAGCGATGACATCTCAGATCATTACTTAGTATCTTGTATACTTAATTTAGCTAAGGTTTCAAAGCCGCCTCCTCGCTTCAAAAATGGCAGGACAATCACTGCCGCTACTAAAGATTGCTTTTTGAATAATCTCCCTCATCAGTATCATCTCCTTAGCATCCCAGATAGCATAGAAGAACTCGATGTTGCAACAGAAACTATTGACTTTCTCTTTTTCCAGTACTTTAGACACAGTTGCTCCTCTGCGCTTGAAGAAGATTAAAGAAAATAGTCCAACACCGTGGTACAACGAGCACACCCGGGCCCTAAAAACAGCAGCCAGAAAAATGGAGCGCAGCTGGAAGAAAACAAAACTAGAGGTTTTTCGTAATTCGTGGAAAGAGCACATGATCACATACAGAAAGGCCGTAAGAACTGCTAGATCTGCTTATTTCTCAACTCTCTTGGAAGAAAACAAACACAACCCAAGGTATTTATTCGATACAGTGGCTAAATTAACCAAAAATAAAGCTTCAACTTCTGATGATTGTAAACAGCACAGCTGTAATGACTTTATGAACTTCTTCACATGTAAGATTGATAATATTAGGAAGAGAATTTTAACCATGCAGCCGTCTACTACAGTATCACATCAGACAGAGCATTGTAGTGTCACTGAGGAAAAATTACAATCATTCACTGCTATAGGAGAAGAAGAATTGGCTAAACTCGTTAAATCATCAAAACCAACAACATGTATGCTTGACCCTGTACCGACTAGGCTATTAAAAGAGATGCTACCAGAGGTCATAGATCCTCTTCTAAATATCATTAATTCATCTTTGTCATTAGGATATGTACCGAAAACTTTTAAGTTGGCTATTATTAAACCACTTATTAAAAAACCGCAACTTGATCCTACAGAATTAGTCAATTATAGACCAATCTCAAATCTACCCTTTCTGTCAAAAATACTTGAAAAGGCAGTGTCTTCACAATTATGTTCCTTTTTAGAAAGAAATGGCATCTGTGAGGATTTCCAGTCAGGATTTAGACGTATCATAGCACTGAGACTGCTCTCATCAGAGTTACAAATGATTTACTCTTATCATCCGATCGTGGCTGTATCTCTCTATTAGTGTTACTCGATCTTAGCGCTGCATTCGATACTATTGACCACAACATTCTTTTGAATAGACTCAAAAATTATGTAGGTATTAGTGGAATTGCCTTGTCATGGTTTAAATCATACCTATGTGACCGTTATCAGTTTGTAGCAGTAAATGAAGAGATGTCACACCGATCACAAGTTCAGTATGGAGTACCGCAAGGCTCAGTGCTAGGACCGCTGCTCTTCACCCTGTACATGCTACCACTGGGAGATATTATTAGGAAGCATGGCGTTAGTTTTCATTGTTATGCTGACGATACTCAGCTCTATATTTCTTCACGCCCTGACGATACTTACCAATTCACAAGATTAACGGAATGCATAGCTGATATAAAACATAGGATGACCGGTAATTTCCTGCAACTCAATTCAGAAAAAACTGAATTTTTAATTATTGGACAAAAAAGCTCCACAAGTAGTAACCTAGAATACTGTCTAACACTTGATGGCTGTTCTGTCAAGTCCTCGTCGTCAGTGAGGAACCTGGGTGTGCTCTTTGATACCAATCTTTCGTTTGAAAGCCACGTTTCGAGCATCTGTAAAACTGCATTCTACCATCTTAAAAATATATCTAAATTACGGCACATGCTGTCAATGCAAAATGCTGAACAGTTAGTTCATGCGTTCATGACCTCAAGGCTAGATTATTGTAATGCTCTACTGGGTGGTTGCCCTGCTCGCTTAATAAATAAACTCCAGCTGGTCCAAAACGCAGCAGCTCGAGTTCTTACTAGAACCAGGAAGTATGATCATATTAGCCCAGTTCTGTCAACATTGCACTGGCTACCTATTAAACATCGCATACATTTTAAAATCTTGCTTATTACTTACAAAGCACTAAATGGTTTAGCTCCCCAATACTTGAGCGAGCTCTTAACATATTATACTCCATCACGTCTACTGCGCTCTCTAAACTCTGGCCAGTTGATCATACCGAGAATATCCAAATCAACTGCAGGCGGTCGATCCTTTTCCTATTTAGCTCCTAAACTCTGGAACAGTCTTCCTAACATTGTTCGGGAAGCAGACACACTCTGTCAGTTTAAATCTAGACTAAAAACACATCTATTTACTGTGGCATACACATAAAACACTTTTTCTTTGAAATTATTGTTAGGCTGCATTAACTAGGTCAGCCGGAACCGGGAACACTTCCCATAACACCTGATGTACTCGTTACATCATCAGAAGAATGGCATCTACGCTAATGATAGTCTCTCTGTTTTATCCCGAGGTTTACTGCAGTCAGCCCGGATCCGGGCCATATCCTGATCAAATGATGGACCTGCACCCAGAGAAGACCGACCAGGACCCCGAAGTGTCCGCAGAGACCGTGTCAATTAGCCTCCCCCTGCTACTGCCTCATCAACACGGCATCTTAATAAACCCGTCTTCAGCGTGTTGACTCTGATTGTTCGAATATTACAATCAAATAATACTTAAATCGATATGTCATCCACAATAAACCCGTCTCCAGCGTGTTGCCTCCGGTCCTTCGAATATTCCGATCTATTATGACCTCTGACCTGTAAAGTTGCCAGAATAATAATAATAATAATTCGCTGTTTGTTAATTGGCCAGAGGAGAACTGGCACCCCGACTGAGCCTGGTTTCTCCCAAGGTTTATTTTTCTCCATTAGGTCACCTAATGGGGTTTTGGTTTCCTTGCCACTGTTGCCTCTGGCTTGGCGTGCTCAGTTGGGGACACAAAACATTTTTTTCAACTGAACATCAAAATAAATCTAATTAATAAACTAAATTAACCATATCAACTAAATTACTGATCTAATTATTGATCTAAAGCCCACACTGTCACCGTATGGAAATTTAAACTGATGACATCAAATGACTATACAGCTTAATAAAAATATGCTGCATTATTTTACTGTTTAACACTGTAAAGCTGCTTTGGAACAATCTACATTGTTAAAAGCGCTATATAAATAAAGTTGACTTGACTTGAAAGTTGACTTCTCTGCGAGGCTATCCTCTCACAAAAAGAGCTTACACGTGACGCGTCCTTTTCAGGATGTCTCGTCCGTGTACTTCTGGGTGTGGCCGGTCGCTTTGCTCTTTCGATGGGCATAAACACTGCTTGGTATGTTTGGGCTTACAGCATGCTCAAGCAGCGTTTATGGATGAGTCATGTTCCCACTGCGGGAATATGACCATCGCGGTGTTGCGGTCGAGACTCCATGACCTTCGTAGTGAAGTGAGAGTCCCCTCTACCACACCCCGATCTACTGAGTCCCCGAGGCCCGGTATTTCGGCTGATGGTCAGGGTGACCTTAGGGTTACGGTGTGGAACAAAGCCCCTACGCTCATGCCTCGGGCCACACCCCCCTCTTGCACACTGCAACCCGCGAGTGTCCAGACGCAGATCGCGGGGCCTGCTTCAGCCCCCCCGCGTATCTCGTTTGGCGCTCTGGAGGAGGATGCGATGTCAGTCACCGCATCACAAGGTGGGCTAGAGTCCTCTGAGGATGATGACTCGGCTGTGTTGCCGCCCTCGGGCATTCCAGCATTGCCCGAATCGGACCCAGAGCTGACAGCCATGCAGTCTCGGGCAGCCGCGAGTCTTGGGATAGAGTGGAACCCTCCGCCCTGTCCCGAGCGCTCTCGGCTCGATGATTGGTTTTTGGGAGCGCGCGCTGACACCCGTCAGTCCCCGCCCCCAATTCCTTTCTTTCCCAAGCTGCATGAGGAACTCACACGGTCCTGGAAGTCCCCGTTGTTTTCCCGCGACCGTTCGGCGACTTCCTCCGCCTTCTCTGCCCTTGATGGGGCCGCGGCCAACGGGTACACTGGGGTCCCCCCGGTTGAACCGTCTGTTGCGATGCAACTGTGTCCGCAGAGCACTTCAACCTGGCGTGACGATCCTAAGCACCCCTCCAAAGCCTGTCGATTCACATCAACCTTGGTGGCGAAATCGCACAGAGCCGCGGGGCAGGCTGCCGCCTCTTTGCATGCCATGGCGATCCTTCAGGTCTACCAGGCCAGGATCCTCAAGGACATGCACGAGGGTAGAGTTGATCCGGGGCTCTTAAATGAGCTGCGTGCCGCCACCGACCTCGCTCTCCGGGCGACGAAGGTGACCGCACGCTCCCTGGGTCAAGTGATGTCCACAAACGTGGTCCAGGAGAGACACCTGTGGCTGAACCTGGCTGATATGCGGGACACCGAGCGAACCCGTTTCCTCGATGCCCCCATATCCCAGGCCGGCCTCTTCGGCGGGGCGGTTGAGGACTTTGCCCAACAGTTCTCAATCGCCCAGAAGCAGACTGAGGCTATTAAACATGTACTGCCCCGGCGGCCAGCTGCTGCCTCCACCCAGCCGCCGGCACAGTCGCCTCAGCCTGCTCCACGCCGAGGACGCCCTCCTAAGGCTCCCGCCCCTCCCGCCCGGCCCAAGCAGCAGCCTTCACCCGGGCCGGGTGGCAGAGGTCGCCGTAGGAAGGCGTCACAATCCGCTCAGCCCGCCCCGCTCCCCGCTAAACGCCAGGCCAAGCGGCGTTCCTGAGACGGACGGCTCAGGGATGGAGTATTCTTTCCAGGAGATGGTAGCAGGACCACTCCTTCCCCCGGTGGAGGGCCGGGGGAGAATCCTTTGTTCAGCTGCTGGCCCACGGGTCAGCAGCACCCTAATTTGGTCAAAGAAAGAATTAACACTCCCATCCCTGAGCCCCCAGAGACCGGTGATGACACCGGCTATTTCAGAGGCTCCTGGGGCATATGGCTTCCGCAGCCGCGGTGACGCCGCTCGGACTGCTACATATGAGACCGCTTCAGCATATCTGCCTACCACGATCTCCTGGGAGACAAAAAGGTAAGTCAGCACGACCTGATCATCAGGTTCCTGAGGGGTGAACCGAATCCTCCTCGCTCTCCTCTCGTTCCCTCTTGGGACCTCGCAGTAGTCTTAAGTGCTCTGCAGAGGCCTCCCTTTGAGCCTTTGCGGTCGGTTGATATTAAGTTTCTGTCTATGAAGACGGCTCTGCTGACCGCATGGGCCTCTCTTAAGAGGGTAGGGGACCTGCAGGCATTTTCGGTTGACGAAGCGTGCCTGGATTTCGGACCGGCTAACTCTCACGTGATCCTGAGACCCCGGCCCGGATATGTGCCCAAGGTTCCCACCACTCCGTTCCGAGACCAGGTGGTGAACCTGCAAGCGCTGCCTTTGGAGGAGGCAGACCCAGCCTTGGCATTGCTCTGTCCAGTACACGCTCTCCGCGCCTATGTAGACAGCAGGCAGTGTTTCAGGACCTCAGACCAGCTCTTTGTCTGTTATGGTGGAGAGCGGAAGGGAAGTGCTCTCTCAAAGCAAAGGCTGTCTCACTGGATAGTGGACACCATTGTTTTGGCTTACCAGCAGCAAGGTCGACCATGTCCCCTTGGGGTCAGGGCACACTCCACCCGGAGTGTGGCCTCCTCTTGGGCTTTAGCGCATGGCGCCTCGCTAACAGACATCTGCAGAGCTGCAGGCTGGGCGACACCTAACACATTCACCAGATTCTACAATCTCCGAGTGGAGCCAGTGTCCGACTATGTACTCGCCCCTACGGGTGGCCGGTAATGGGCCAGGCTCAGGTGTCTTCGCTTGCTCGCCATTCCACTCCACGGACTGGATACGTGCGATATTTTTCCTCAGGTGAGCTCCCCGAGAGCCCTGAGCTCCTCCAGCACTGCTGATGTCGACATCAGTTCAGTCTGCCCTTTCGAGCCCAGACCCTCATGTCCGGCCAGGTGCTCCGTGTGCATGGTTCCCCTCCGGCGACACCCACACAAGTATTTCCACTGTAAGCCTCCTCAGTAAGCAGGTGTCTTTCCCTTGGCAAGTCCCTGCCACCCCTAGGGTTAAAAATCCACCCTCTGGCTGGTACCCTAGAGTTCTTCCATATGCAGCCCTTAGCGGGTCATATGTGTATTCTCTAAGTCCTCCCCACGGGTAGGCATCTTGGCATTCCCTCACTGGGATATGCTTCCCAGTGTACCTTGGTAGATTCCTGTGATAAGTGGGAGTCCTTCGTCCATACTAGTCTTACGACAGGGCACTCACACTTACGCAGGGCACTGGAAGACAGCTGAGTGGCGTTGTTGTATTGGGACCCCCATTCGTTAGTCACTAACGGACGTCGTAGTGACTGAACGAAAGGGAACGTCTCGGTTACGTATGTAACCCTCGTTCCCTGAGGAGGGAATGGAGACATACGTTTCCTTTGCCACATCAGCTGTGCTGCCTGGAATGCGGAGTTCAGTCTTGTCTCCTGCAGCAGTAACATAATGCGATATTGTCAGCGTACTTCCTTATATACCCACGAGGTGGGGCGGAGTTACGCATGCAAATTCCGCATGCCCATGGCATTGGCACTGCCATTGGGCGCTGTTGAATTCTCGAAGGTAATAGACTTCTAAGCGAAACCCCCATTCGTTAGTCACTAACGTACGTCTCAGTTCCCTCCTCAGGGAACGAGGGTTACATACGTAACCGAGACGTTTTCCCTAGTCTCAGCCCATGGACAATTGACTGAACGGCTGATGCATATGGCACACAACAGGCATCTAAACTTGTCCACTAAACTGGCTCTATCTCTCGCTCCTCTCACCTATGGCTTGTGAGCGCACTGGTGCTGTATCACTGTGGCTGGTGTCATCAGTGGTGGGTGTTCAGTTCAGTTCTCCTGTCTTCATAGCTTTGCACTCCATTCTGACAGAGTTGCCGCCAGAGTGTGCGGTTCATGGCGCTACTCTCCAGGGATGTGGGGTTTATCCCACATTTCTTAAGAAGGGCTTTTAGTTGGTCTTTCAGTCTCTTTTTTTGACCTCCTGCAGAACGGCAACCAAGATGTAATTGACCGTACAGTACCTTACGTGGAAAGCGACTTGATGGCATTCTCGCAACATGACCAAGCCATCTAAGTTGGTAAAGCATTAAAGTTGCTTCTATACTCCAACAGTTAGCTTTTTGCAGGATCTCAATATGTGGCACTCGACCTTGCCATGTCACTTTGAGGATACGCTGCAGGCATCTAATGTGGAAGGATTCCAACATTTTTAGATGTCTAGCATAGAGATTCCATGTTTTAGAACCGTACAGATGGGTGGTGAGGCAGATTGCCCGATAAACAGCAATCTTTGTGTGTAGATTTAAATTGGTGTTGCTAAACACTCTTTTCCTCAGCCTCCCAAATGAAGATGCAGCCTGCTTGATCCTGTGTTGAATATCTTGGTCCATGCTACAGTCACTAGATAAATAACTGCCAAGATATTTAAAGTGTGGCACTAAGTGGGGAATCATGAACAGTGAACAGTTTTTGTGGAGGATTAGATGACCATTGACAAAGGACTTCTGTTTTCTTGATATTCACAGCTAAGCCCATCCTGCTATATGCTCTAACAACAGCGTTAAGAGTAGACTGCAAATCTTCTGTGGTGTGTGATACTAGGGCACAATCATCCAGCACACGAGCAAATTGAAGCTTAGAGACTGCCTGGAACCTCCTGATGTTAAAGAGGTTACCATCCAGTCTATAAGCCACTGAAACCTCACTTTCTTCTTCCATTTCTTTATACAGACGTTTTGTGACAAACAGTAAGAAGATGTTAAACAAGACTGGCGCAAGAACACAGCCCTGCCTTACTCCAGTGCCTACTGCAAAGTGTGCAGATTCTAGTCCACCCAATGTCACTTTGGCGGTCATCCCATCATGGAACTGTCGTAGCATTGTGATAAACTTTACAGAGCATCCAAAATGCATAAGCACTTCCCATAAGAGGTCACGGTGTACAGTATCGAAAGCCTTGGAAAGATCCACAAAAGCAATGAACAAGTTCTTATGTTGTTCCCGACATTTCTCCTGCAGTTGGCATGAGGTAAATATGTCCTCTGTACTTCGACCTGCTCTGAACCCACTTTGGGATTCTGGCAGGAGATTTTCAGAGATAGTATTGACAATTCGATGGAGAATGACCTTTGCCAGAACTTTACCTGCAACTGAAAGAGAGAGAGAGAGAGAGAGAGAGAGAGAGAGGGAGAGAGAGAGAGAGAGAGAGAGATCCCCCTTCTATTTTCCCAGATGGACCTGTCACCCTTGTTTTAATATATTGTCACAATATTAGCATCCTTCCATTGTTGGGGAATGATTTCTTGCTGCCACACTAGATGAACTGATGGATTGCCCTTGTGCAGAGGTACCCTCCTTCCTTCAGGAGCTCAGCAGAAATACGATCAGGCCCAGGGGACTTGCTGTTTTTCAATTTCTTGATTGCAGCATACACTTCAGAAAAATAAGGTGGAACATCAAGACTCTGTATGATTGGTAAAGTTGGTAGTTCCTCAAGCACTGTAAGATCAACTGAAGCCTTTTGATTTAATAAGGCTTGAAAATGTTCCCCCCATCTTTGAACAATGACGGTTTGGTCCTTAATGAGGGTCAGTTCATCAAATGATCTCAAGTGGCAGAGAGAGTAAGATATTGGGCTGTAAATGGCCTTCACTGCATTGTAAAAATTATGCATATATGCTTGTCTGCAAAAGGTTGAATCTGCTGAGCCTTAGATATCCACCACTGATTCTGCAGTTGCCGCAAGATCTGTTGCGTTGCTTTTCTCTGTTCATGCCAGACCTTCTTGAGAGATTCAGAAGATGGGCTATTAAGGTAGGCTTTATGGGCAGTATGCATTTCTTCAAGGAGGGTGGAAATATGTGCAGAATTTTCATCAAACCAATCCTGGTTTCTTTTCTTGTGCTTACCAATAGACTCAGCTGCTGCATCATAAAGTGATTCTACTTATATAGCTCCATTTGCTGTCAATTGCCTCTTCATTCCTGAGAAGAGGCTCAATGTCCTGAAGCTTCTTAGCAACAGAGCATCGGAAGTTGTTTCGCACTTCAGTGTCTTGGAGCCTTGCGCAGTTTAGCTTCCCTGTCGCTGCCTTTCTAAGATGTACTGTGGACAATTTGACCTGCGCACAGCAACCGCGGTCGATCTGCATCAAGCTGATCCAAGGATCCAAGGAGTCACGGCACCAGTGTAACGGATGAGTAAGGACACACTCACAAAGGGGATTCAACTTGAGTTTATCTTTTTGGACAGACAAGAAGAAAGTTATTTCACTTTGGCTGAAGACAGCAGACATTCACAAAAAACTAGAAAGATAGAAATTACACTCTTCACTCAATACAATTCTACAACTCATAATACAAATAATTGTCAGATTGTTTAGACCGACGCAATCATCACAATAAATGAACTCGCGCTCACACGTGTACCGAAAACTTTTAAGTTGGCTATTATTAAACCACTTATTAAAAAACCGCAACTTGATCCTACAGAATTAATCAATTATAGACCAATCTCAGATCTACCCTTTCTGTCAAAAATACTTGAAAAGGCAGTGTCTTCACAATTATGTTCCTTTTTAGAAAGAAATGGTATCTGTGAGTATTTCTAGTCAGGATTTAGACCGTATCATAGCACTGAGACTGCTCTCATCAGAGTTACAAATGATTTACTCTTATCATCCGATCGTGGCTGTATCTCTCTATTAGTGTTACTCGATCTTAGCGCTGCATTCGATACTATCGACCACAACATTCTTTTGAATAGACTCGAAAATTATGTAGGTATTAGTGGAATTGCCTTGTCATGGTTTAAATCATACCTATGCGACCGTTATCAGTTTGTAGCAGTAAATGAAGAGATGTCACACCGATCACAAGTTCAGTATGGAGTACAGCAGGGCTCAGTGCTAGGACCGCTGCTTTTCACCCTGTACATGCTACCACTGGGAGAAATTATTAGGAAGCATGGCATTAGTTTTCATTGTTATGCTGACGATACTCAGCTCTATATTTCTTCATGCCCTGACGATACTTACCAATTCACAAGATTAACGGAATGCATAGCTGATATAAAACATTGGATGACCGGTAATTTCCTGCAACTCAATCAGAAAAAAAAGAATTTTTAATTATTGGACAAAAAAGCTCAACAAGTAGTAACCTAGAATACTGTCTAACACTTGATGGCTGTTCTGTCAAGTCCTCGTCGTCAGTGAGGAACCTGGGTGTGCTCTTTGATACCAATCTTTCGTTTGAAAGCCACGTTTCTAGCATCTGTAAAACTGCATTCTTCCATCTTAAAAATATATCTAAATTACGGCACATGCTTTCAATGCAAAATGCTGAACATTTAGTTCATGCGTTCATGACCTCAAGGCTAGATTATTGTAATGCTCTACTGGGTGGTTGCCCTGCTTGCTTAATAAATAAACTCCAGCTGGTCCAAAACGCAGCATCTCGAGTTCTTACTAGAACCAGGAAGTATGACCATATTAGCCCAGTTCTGCCAACATTGCACTGGCTACCTATTAAACATCGCATACATTTTAAAATCTTGCTTATTACTTACAAAGCACTAAATTGTTTAGCTCCCCAATACTTGAGCGAGCTCTTAACACATTATACTCCATCACGTCTACTGCGCTCTCTAAACTCTGGCCAGTTGATAATACCAAGAATATCCAAATTAGATTAGACTTAGACAACTTTATTGTCATTACACAAGTACAAGTACAAGGTAACGAAATGCAGTTTAGGTCTAACCAGAAGTGCAATAGCAGCAAGTGCAGGATATACAAAAGGTTGCATAAGTGCAGGACATGTATATGTACTGAATATATATATTGCAAATGTAAACAGTTGGTACTATAAATACAGTCGGCAGTGCAAATGAGCATAATCCAGTAAAGATATGGTAGTGCAAAATGCATAAGTAAACAGTTGTTACTGTAATAAACAGTCAATAGTGCAAATAAAGTGAAGGCAGATGTGAGGTAGGAGAGTTAGCAGTTTATGAGGGAAGTGGATCAACGGGGGTTTGAGTTCAGTAAAGAGACAGCTCTGGGGGAAAAACTGTTCTTAAGTCTGCTGGTCCTGGTCCGGAGGACCCTGAAACGCCTGCCGGAGGGCAGGAGAGAAAACAGTCTGTGGGCTGGGTGAGAGGAGTCCTTGAGGATGCTGCGAGCTCGGTGCAGACAGCGTTTCCTCTGGATGTGCTTGATGGCAGGTAGTGGAGTCCCTGTGATGCGCTGGGCAGTTTTCACCACCCGCTGCAGTGCGTTGCGCTCCGCAACTGAGCAGCTCCCATGCCATACTGCCACACAGTTGGTCAGGATGCTTTCTATTGCGCAGCGATAGAAACTGAAGGAATTGAAAATAATCAAAGATATTTGATATTTGAAATCCATGTGCTTTACTGTTGTCACCCCCCCCCCCCCCCCCCCCACACACACACACACACACACACACATTTGCTTATCAGAAGGGCCATCTGGAAGACAACAGAGAGGCATGGGGTCACACCTTTACAGTGGGGGAAGTTTGGTCTGATTGGTCAGTTTGAAAAGAATACATTTGGTTTCAGTCACATGGTCAAGGAATAGATAAAAGAAGATTGGAACTGTTGCTCTCTCTCTCTTTTTCTCTGGCTCTTGAGGTCATTGGGGCTTCTCTTCTTTGCTCTCTTCTTCTCTCTCTCTCTCCCCCACTCTCCCTCTCTTGCTCTTTCTCTTTCCCTCCCTCTCTCTCTCTCTCTCAGGTAGCATTTTATTCATGCTGTGTACGATTAATGGTATAAGTTTATCATCTCATACATCCATTTTTAAGCTATTTTAAGTGTAACCATAACCAGATTTTGTCATTAAATCCTATCTATTATGAATACTGTGCTAACTAGTTTTTATTTGGTATTGACTTTGAAGGGCTCCCTATTTCAATACAATATAGTCACATTATAGCAACGCTCTCCCACATATTTTGCTATTGTAACTGCACTTATCTCTGTCGTTGGTATAAGTTGCAGTGGGTGGAAATAGACGAGAAATGTACAGTTTTCTTCCATCTTTCTGATAATGTTTCTTTAGTCTTCTGGCAACCCTGCAGATTGAACCATCTACAGGAGTCCACTCTTACAAAGTCATCCGCAATAAACCCGTCTCCAGCGTGTTGCCTCCGATCATTCGAATATTACAATTAAATAATACTTAAATCGATATGTCATCCTCAATAAACCCGTCTCCAGCATGATGACTCCGATTGTTCGAATATTACAATTTAATAATTCTTAAATTGATATGTCATCCACAATAAACCCGTCTCCAGCGTGTTGCCTCTGATCATTCGAATATTACAATTAAATAATACTTAAATCGATATGTCATCCTCAATAAACCCGTCTCCGGCGTGATGACTCCGATTGTTCGAATATTACAATTAAATAATACTTAAATCGATATGTCATCCGCAATAAACCCGTCTCCAGCGTGTTGACTCCGATTGTTCGAATATTACAATTAAATAATACTTAAATCGATATGCCATCCTCAATAAACCCGTCTCCAGCGTGTTGACTCCGATTGTTCGAATATTACAATTTAATAATACTTAAATCGATATGTCATCCGCAATAAACCCGTCTCCAGCGTGTTGACCCCGATTGTTCGAATATTACAATTAAATAATACTTAAATCGATATGTCATCCGCAATAAACCCGTCTCCAGCGTGATGACTCCGATTGTTCGAATATTACAATTAAATAATACTTAAATCGATGTCATCCGCAATAAACCCGTCTCCAGCGTGATGACTCCGATTGTTCGAATATTACAATTTAATAATACTTAAATCGATATGTCATCCGCAATAAACCCGTCTCCAGCGTGTTGACCCCGACTGTTCGAATATTACAATTAAATAATACTTAAATTGATATGTCATCCTCAATAAACCCGTCTCCAGCGTGATGACTCCGATTGTTCGAATATTACAATTAAATAATACTTAAATCGATGTCATCCTCAATAAACCCGTCTCCAGCGTGATGACTCCGATTGTTCGAATATTACAATTAAATAATACTTAAATCGATATGTCATCCGTAATAAACCCGTCTCCAGCGTGATGACTCCGATTGTTCGAATATTACAATTAAATAATACTTAAATCGATATGTCATCCGCAATAAACACGTCTCCAGCGTGATGACTCCGATTGTTTGAATATTACAATTAAATAATACTTAAATCGATATGTCATCCGTAATAAACCCGTCTCCAGCGTGATGACTCCGATTGTTCGAATATTACAATTTAATAATACTTAAATCGATATGTCATCCGCAATTAACCCGTCTCCAGCGTGATGACTCCGATTGTTCGAATATTACAATTAAATAATACTTAAATCGATATGTCATCCGCAATAAACCCGTCTCCAGCGTGATGACTCCGATTGTTCGAATATTACAATTAAATAATACTTAAATCGATATGTCATCCGCAATAAACACGTCTCCAGCGTGATGACTCCGATTGTTCGAATATTACAATTAAATAATACTTAAATCAATATGTCATCCTCAATAAACCCGTCTCCGGCGCGATGACTCCGATTGTTCGAATATTACAATTAAATAATACTTAAATCGATATGTCATCCTCAATAAACCTGTCTCCAGCGTGATGACTCCGATTGTTCGAATATTACAATTAAATAATACTTAAATCGATATGTCATCCTCAATAAACCCGTCTCCAGCGTGATGACTCCGATTGTTCGAATATTACAATCTAATAATTCTTAAATTGAAATGTCATCCTCAATAAACCCGTCTCCAGCGTGATGACTCCGATTGTTCGAATATTACAATTAAATAATACTTAAATCGATATGTCATCCGCAATAAACACGTCTCCAGCGTGATGACCCCGATTGTTTGAATATTACAATTAAATAATACTTAAATCAATATGTCATCCTCAATAAACCCGTCTCCGGCGCGATGACTCCGATTGTTCGAATATTACAATTAAATAATACTTAAATCGATATGTCATCCGCAATAAACCTGTCTCCAGCGTGATGACTCCGATTGTTCGAATATTACAATTAAATAATACTTAAATCGATATGTCATCCTCAATAAACCCGTCTCCAGCGTGATGACTCCGATTGTTCGAATATTACAATCTAATAATTCTTAAATCGATATGTCATCCTCAATAAACCCGTCTCCAGCGTGATGACTCCGATTGTTCGAATATTACAATTAAATAATACTTAAATCGATATGTCATCCTCAATAAACCCGTCTCCAGCGTGATGACTCCGATTGTTCGAATATTACAATCTAATAATTCTTAAATCGATATGTCATCCTCAATAAACACGTCTCCAGCGTGATGACTCCGATTGTTTGAATATTATAATTAAATAATACTTAAATCGATATGTCATCAGTAATAAACCCGTCTCCAGCGTGATGACTCCGATTGTTTGAATATTACAATTAAATAATACTTAAATCGATATGTCATCCGCAATAAACCCGTCTCCAGCGTGATGACTCCGATTGTTCGAATATTACAATTTAATAATTCTTAAATCGATATGTCATCCTCAATAAACCTGTCTCCAGCGTGATGCCTCCGATTGTTCGAATATTACAATTTAATAATTCTTAAATCGATATGTCATCCGCAATAAACCCGTCTCCAGCGTGATGACTCCGATTGTTCGAATATTACAATTAAATAATATTTAAATCGATATGTCATCCTCAATAAACCCGTCTCCAGCGTGATGACTCCGATTGTTCGAATATTACAATTAAATAATACTTAAATCGATATGTCATCCGCAATAAACCCGTCTCCAGCGTGATGACTCCGATTGTTCAAATATTACAATTAAATAATACTTAAATCGATATGTCATCCGTAATAAACACGTCTCCAGCGTGATGACTCCGATTGTTCGAATATTACAATTTAATAATACTTAAATCGATATGTCATCCGTAATAAACCCGTCTCCAGCGTGATGACTCCGATTGTTCGAATATTACAATTAAATAATACTTAAATCGATATGTCATCCTCAATAAACCCGTCTCCAGCGTGATGACTCCGATTGTTCGAATATTACAATTAAATAATACTTAAATCGATATGTCATCCGCAATAAACCCGTCTCCAGCGTGATGACTCCGATTGTTCGAATATTACAATTAAAAAATACTTAAATTGATATGTCATCCGCAATAAACACGTCTCCAGCGTGATGACTCCGATTGTTCGAATATTACAATTAAATAATACTTAAATCGATATGTCATCCGCAATAAACCCGTCTCCAGCGTGATGACTCCGATTGTTCGAATATTACAATCTAATAACTCTTAAATCGATATGTCATCCTCAATAAACCCGTCTCCAGCGTGTTGCCTCCAGTCCTTCGAATATTCCGATCTATTATGACCTCTGACCTGTAAACTGCCAGAATAATAATAATAATAAATATAGCTGCAAGCAGCCATACCGGGGCCAAGCGCAAAGAAGAAGACAAGACATGCCAAAATGGCTGGCAATGTCAGATCAACTGCAGCAATGAGCAATTAAAGACCTATTAAGGTGATTTTAGGCAAAATAGCTGTAAAATGATAAATACAGTCAATAATAATGATTTAATGATTTATCACTTTCAACCAATAGGTGGCACAGTTAGGTGTGGTCAGAATAAGGGAACAATGACACTTGCAAAGATTGGTGTCAATAAATCAAAGCAGTGTGTCAATATAGTGTCAATATGTCATTGCAGAGATATAGCTTCAAGAGGCCTTTTCATTATAAGTATGGACCACATGGCGGTGCTGTTTTGAAACCTTTTAAGTACCTTAAAGGCATGGTGCTGATGGCACATACAAAGTTTCGTAATAATACAGTAATTCATTTGTAAAGTAAAGCATTTTATATCATAATACTGCATTGTCAATGGGAATTTCATGTTTTGTTCTATTATAGCGCCACCAAGTGGCACAATCCTACCATTTTTTTTATGTGTCCTCAGAGTGAGCCCATACATGTCTGTGTCAATTTTGGTGAAAATATCTAGTTTCGTTTTGGAGTTATAGACATTTATATGAAAAAACACATGAAAAATGACTGACACCTGACTTTGATTGGATTTTACACCTCCTTACTATCAATAATTTTACATTTGGGCATAAATAAATAGCTATCGACCTATGTTTTCGAACTTCTGACGCTGGTTTCGTCTCGATCGAACTAGGGGTTTCGAAGATATCAGCTAATATGCCGAAACCTAGCAAGTCTGGAATCGTTGGACTCGGTGAGGATTCAGGAGACTAAAAAAGTTAGTCCCATGAAAATAAGTCAACCCCACCCAGAGTTATAAGCGTTTGGAAAAAAAAATTCTCCACTAGGTGGTGCTGTTTCGAAACTTCTCAGGCTCCTTCAGGGCATTGTGCTGATGACCCATACCAAGTTTCGTAACAATCCATTCATGTGTTCATAAAATACAGCATTTTAGCACATAATTCAAAATGGCCGACAGCCAAAATGGCCGATATGGTAACATTAAATATCAGACGACTCGGCATGCCGTCCTGAATCTAACGAGACCAATTTTTGGACAAACGGTTCAAAAATTATAAGCAAAAATAGCAATTTTTTGTATCTCCGGACCAGTAGGTGGTGCTGCGCCGAAACACTGCATGTTGCCTCAAGTCATGCTTGTGATGAAATATACCAAGATTGGTTTTAATACGATAAAGCGTTGCAGAGATATACCCTTAAGTGTGTTCTTGCAACCGCTACTTAAAATTTGTTTGCGCGTTTATCAAAAACGAATTAACGAATCAACTTGATTTGCAAGATTTTTTGTCAGCATGGTCTGAAGATGATCTGGTTAAATTTTTGTGCAAATCGGATGAACCGTGTAGGACGAGCTCGCAAAAGTAGGTTTTTCGGAAAATACAAAAATGGCATGAAAAATGTAATGACAGAAAATGATTTCATATGGTGCAATCGAATCGGCTTCAGCCAAGGAATCATAAAAAGTTAGTCCCATGAAAATAAGTCAATCTCACCCAAAGTTAAAAGTGTTTGGGAAAAAAAATTCTCCACTAGGTGGCGCTGTTTCGAAACTTCTCAGGCTCCTTCAGGGCATCGTGCTGATGACCCATACCAAGTTTCGTAACAATCCGTTCATGCAATCATAAAATACAGCATTTTAGCACATAATTCAAAATGGCCGACTGCCAAAATGGCCGATATGGTAAAATTGGATATCAGACGACTCGGCATGCCGTCCTGAATCTAACAAGACAACTTTTATGATTTTTGACCAAAGAGTTCAGAAGTTATAAGCAAAAATAGCCATTTATTGTATCTCCGGACCAGTAGGTGGTGCTGCGCCGAAACGCTGCATGTTGCCTCAATTCATGCTTGTGATGACTTTTGCCAAGTTTGGTTTGAATACGATAAAGCGTTGTGGAGATATAGCCTTAAGTGTGTTTTTGCAACCGCTACATAAAATTTGTTTGTGTGTTTATCAAAAACGAATTAACGAATCAACTTGATTTGCAAGATTTTTTGTCACCATGGTCTGAAGATGATTTGGTTCGATTTTCTTGCAAATCGAATGAACCGTCTAGGACGAGTTCGCCAAAGTAGGTTTTTCGGAAAATACTAAATGGCGGGAAAATTATTATGACGGAAAATGACGTCATATGGTGCAATCGAATCAGCTTGAGCAAAGGATTCAGAGGAAAAAAGAATTTTGTTTCTAGCCCTTATGGTTAAAAAGTTATTAGCATAAACATGAGTCAAACTTTGGTCTGATGGTGGCGCTAGAGCGATTGAGTTAGAGACTCCAAATTTGCTATGGAGACTTTTCAGACTGTCCTTTATCTGTGTGCCAAATTTCACAACTTTTTACCATTCGGTTCTATGGGCTGCCATAGACTTCGTGGCGGAAGAATAATAATAAATATAGCTGCGAGCAGCCATTAACGGGGCCAAGCACAAACAAGCCAATAAATCATGCCAACATAGCTGAGAGTGTTAGACCAACTGCAACAATGAGCAATTAAAGGCATTTTAAGATGATTTTAGGCAAAATGGCTGAAAAATCATATATACAGTCACTAATAATATGATTTAATGGTTTGTCACTTTTGACCAATAGGTGGCACAGTAACGAAATTGATGTGGTGTGGTCAGAGTGAGATGACGATGACAAAGGCAAAGTTTGGTGTCAGTATGTCAAAGCATTGCAGAGATACAGCCTCAAGAGTCATTTTGGCATCATGGCTCAACTTTGTCGCTGCAGTATATGAAAACGGTTTTGTCTGTTGACACGAAATTAATAACTTTTTGCTGTAATAGTCTGAAGATGTTACGATTCGATTTTGGTGAAAATCAGACAAATGGTCTAGGAGGAGTTCGTAAAAGTAGGTTTCTAAAGTAAATCAAAATGGCGAACAGAATGTTTGGCCAAATATGGTAAAATTGGGATCTATGTTCTTGGCATGACCCAAGGAATCTATTAAAACCAGATTTATGACAATAGTCAAATTTTAATCAAAAGTTATTAGCATTATTGGGAAATTAATTATAACTTTTGTCCACAAGGTGGCGCTGCCTTGAAACCTTTTGAGTACTTTCAGGGCTTGGTGACGAAGATACACATCGAGTTTCATAATGATACGCCAATGCGTTTGTAAAACATAGCACTTTCTGACTAAATTCAAAATGGCCGACGCCCAAAATGGTTGATATGGGAAAATTGGGTATGGTATGACTCGGCGTGATGCCCCGACTCTAAGGAGACCAGTTTTGTGATATTTGGCTAAAGCATTCTTAAGTTATAATCAAAAATATAAATTTTTTCTACCTCTGGACCACTAGGTGGCGCTGCGCTGAAACGCTGCATGTTGCCTCAGGTCATACTTGTGATGACACACACCAAGTTTGGTTTGAATACGATAAAGCGTTGTAGAGATAGAGCCTGACTTTCATTTTTTTGGCAATTAGTCGATTTCATTCGAATATTATTCAAGAACAGTTTGACTAATCATCTTGAGTCTAATACGCTTTTGTCACCATAGTCTGAAGATGATCTGGTTAAATTTTCGTGCAAATTGGAGCAACGGCCTAGGAGGAGTTTGCAAAAGTAGGTTTTTCGGTTAATTAAAAATGGCGGGAAAATTATAATGACGGAAAATGACTTCATAGGGTGCATTCGAATCGTGCATCAAGGAATCAGAGGAAAAAGGAATTTTGTTTCTAGCCCTTATGGTTCAAAAGTTATTTGCAAAATAATAAGTCAAACTTTGGACAGTTGGTGGCGCTAGAGGGATTGTTTTAGAGATTCCAAAATTGGCTTGGTCAATGCTGGGACTATCCTCTATCTGTGTGCCAAATTTCACAACTTTCCCGCAAGCGGTTCTATGGGCTGCCATAGACTTGCGGCGGAATAATAATAAGAAATCTAACGATTTCAATAGGTGCCTACGCACCTTCGGTGCTTGGCCCCTAATAATAGGAACGGGAACGGTTTCAATAGGTGCCTCCGCACCTTCGGTGCTTGGCCCCTAATAATAATCATACACTGTTTGTTAATTGGCCAGAGGAGAACTGGCACCCCGACTGAGCCTGGTTTCTCCCAAGGTTTATTTTTCTCCATTAGGTCACCTGATGGGGTTTTGGTTTCCTTGCCACTGTTGCCTCTGGCTTGGCGTGCTCAGTTGGGGACACTACATTTTTCAACTAAACATCGAAATAAATCTAATTAATAAACTAAATTAACCATATAAACTAAATAACTGATCTAATTATTGATCTAAAGCCCACACTGTCACCGTATGGAAATTGAAATGAACTGATGACATCAAATGGCTATACAGCTTAATAAAATTATGCTGCATTATTTTCCTGTTTAACACTGTAAAGCTGCTTTGAAACAATCTACATTGTTAAAAGCGCTATATAAATAAAGGTGACTTGACGTGTGACGGACATGGAAATTCGGTACATTTTATAACTCTCTCAACAACCGTGTTAAAGTGTTAAATGCATTATATATATGTTCAAATACATGTATGAAATATATTGCATCGAAAAGATTCGCTTAAAATATATAATTTTTACCTTTAATCTGTTAATGAGTTGGAGCGTGTAAAATCGCATCAAATCTGCTGCAGTACGGCAAGAGAAGAGTGACAAAATACAACATCTGCAGTACCATTAATAGCCACAGGAGGGGAGCCTTCGAACACCAATGCATACACACCAATGCCTTATTTTATGAAATTCACACAATATTACTATATAAATTAACTGTTCTTTTTAACCCTGTTACATCGAACTGTTGAATTTGTTGGAGTGGTGTGACGGGGGTGAGTTGGTCTTTCCCGGAACAGATCGCAAATCTTCTGCAGTACACCACACTGGACTTCAGGTAGGCCTTGAACAAATATATATTGCTTTCAAGAGGCCTTAAACCCCATTGACTAAGACAGATATCGCACACACACACACACACACACACACACACACACACAGACACACCATACACAAGCACACTAACCTCACGTTTCTTTTGAACTCTCTGCTTGTGACAAAGACATTCAAACGTGATATCTGAACTGAACTTGAACATGTGAAAGAGACTGAGTATGTTGTGGTGATTCGTTTCCTGATATGTTTTGTTTTATTTTATCTGAATAAGCGTGGTACAGGGTAAGAGATGAGCCTCTTTTGAGTTAATTCAAAGGAAAACAAAGAACGTGTGTGCGCTTTTAACATGAGTTTATTTTATATTTGAACTGTTCTGTGAGGAGTGATTCTAGATCCACTACGACACAAGTTTTAAATATGGATATTTTTCTTTCACAAACATTCGCTTTGCTTCAGAAGGCTTTTATTAACCCCAGTTATTTGACGGACAGATGCTTTTTCTTTATGGACTTCAAAAACAGAGCATCAAATACTGCTATAATTATAATGATTGTGTCCATCTGAAAGAAGAATGTGATGTACACCTAGGATGACATGAGGGAGAGTAAATCATGGGATAATTTTCATTTTTGGGTGAACAATCCCTTTAATTCTAGCTAATACACACTAAAGTCACGTGTTCAATTCTACACAACGTGTCATTTTTAACACATCTCTTTTTAGAGTGCGACAGATTATTTGGCTGGTTTTTCCTTTCTTGTTCACATCCATCAGATCTAAAAGAAACATTAAATCATGTGAGATTTCAAATGTGAAGCTCAAAGTCAAGATCACTGAAGAGTTCAATAGTCATTTCAATCCCATCAAATCTGCTCGAAGATGAATGTCATAAGGATGATTTGTGTTATAAATCCCTAGTTTGGTCCTGAAACTCTAGAGGGCGCAGGGGGAAGAACAGGAAGCAGGAGACAAATTCATGGCAAAAAATAGTTTATTGAATAATCTAGTTGAATTCAACTTTTATCCAAAGCGACTTACAGTGCACAATATCATCTTATGACACTCAAAACATTAATATGGAGACATTGACAGGTCTATAACTTGCTTGTAAAGACACACTGCATAACATATGATTAAACAGCAATAGAAAAAAAATGTAACATTTAAAATGATTAAATGAATATGAATGAGTAGATAGTGTTGGACTCGGCACAATCACAATCCTATGCGAGGCTTGTTTGGGCAATCCGCAACAGCTCGCACTTTCCCTCGACCCAAATATGTATACACAAAAGAATATGTAGGCTGTATTTTCTTGGAAGTCAGATGACTTTCTGGCCTTGTGCTTTGTTTGCAACATCGCCCCTCGTTCCAGTTCCTGTTTTTTCACCCTGCACACAAAACTGCTTCTTTGTTAAGAAACAGAAGTGCTCTACAGCGCCTCAGCCTTATAACCAAACAACTCCTTAAATGGACCTGTCATATATACCAACACCCTATGGCTATTACTCTGGTCACTCTAATCCCCAACAGAAAGTACACACTTTTCTTACCCATTTAGCTTTCAATCCCCATTACCTTCAATTAACTATGTTAATGATTAATCTCTAAAAGCATGCTAGCAATTATGCACATGTGAAGTACAACATGGATGCATGTTTGCTTTCTGGAAGCTGCGCACAAGCTGCTATCAAAAAATCAAATTAAATCTTTAAATCCTTATTTAAAAAAACATACATGAACAAATAATGTTTTCTGACAAAGAAGGCAAAAATGATGTGTAGATAATTAATTGATTTGTGTGGAACTAAAGCAAATCATCTAGTCATGCAAATCAGTACTCAATACAGTGGGTTCGGAAAGTATTCAGACCCCCTTAAATTTTCACTCTTTGTTATATTGCAGCCATTTGCTAAAATCATTTAAGTTAATTGTTTCTCATTAATGTACACAAAGCACCCCATATTTATAGAAAAACACAGAATTGTTGACATTTTTGCAGATTTATTAAAAAATAAAAACTGAAATATCACATGGTCCTAAGTAGTCAGACCCTTTGCTCAGTATTTAGGAGACGCACCCTTTTGATCTAATACAGCCATGAGTCTTTTGGGGAAAGATGCAACAAGTTTTTCACACCTGGATTTGGGGATCCTCTGCCATTCCTCCTTGCAGATCCTCGCCAGTTCTGCCAGGTTGGATGGTAAACGTTGGTGGACAGCCATTTTCAGGTCTCTCCAGAGATGCTCAATTGGGTTTAAGTCAGGGCTCTGGCTGGGCCATTCAAGAACAGTCACGGAGTTGTTGTGAAGCCACTCCTTCGTTACTTTAGCTGTGTGCTTGGGGTCATTGTCTTGTTGGAAGGTGAACCTTCGGCCCAGTCTAAGGTCTTGAGCACTCTGGAGAAGGTTTACGTCCAGGATGTCCCTGTACTTGGCCGCATTCATCTTTCCCTCGAATGCAACCAGTCATCCTGTACCTGCAGCTGAAAAACACCCCCACAGCATGATGCTGCCACCACCAGGCTTCACTGTTGGGACTGTATTGGACAGGTGATGAGCAGTGCCTGGTTTTCTCCACACATACCGCTTAGAATTTTCTTTTTTAATAAATCTGCAAAAATGTCAACAATTCTGTGTTTTTCTGTCAATATGGGGTGTTGTGTGTACATTAATGAGAAAAAATGAACTTTAGCAAATGGCTGCAATATAACAAAGAGTGAAAAATTTAAGGGGGTCTGAATACTTTCCATACCCACAGTATATTTTGAAGTATTACACAGCTCAAACTGAAGAGCATAAGAGCAGTGCCAAGGTCACAGGGTCCTCATCAATTTCTCGTAAAAGGGAGAGTGCATGGCTTCTATACCTTGAATGCAATGTAAATCGCTTTCCACCAAAGCGTCTACCAAATTCATACATCCTAAATGTTGGTCTTTTTGTTACCGACTCTGTTGGTTTGTTGAATAGAGCACAGTTCAGGTCACTTCTTACTCCAGTGCTTTCCAACACAAACACAGTGTCACACCAGAGATCTTTCTGCTCTGCTCTTGTCTTGACAGCAGTGACTTTAAACTTCTCATATGGAGGAATCAGCACCTCTTTTTGATCAGGATACTTTGAGTATTTTGACACATCAGCACCTTCACAAGTTCTGATTTCAAAACAAGATTTCTTTCCAAAACTTTCTGCTACTGCACGATTAAGAGAGGATGAAGCAAACTGGCCAAAACGAACCTGTTTGTTCAGAACAGTCTTAAATTCAACATTTGTTCCACGATAAGTAAATTTGCATCCATTTTGTGTTTCCTTCAGAATCTGTATCGCTTCTGTCAGCAAAAACTGAAGTGAATACCATGTGTATGTTATGTCTTTGTATTTTTGTTTATCATTACGAACAGCATTATTAAACACCCGATATGTCTTCAAATCTACGTTGGTGTACACATAAATGGCAACTGAATGATTCTCTTCCAAGTTATCGGCAGGAGGCTCATGATTCTCTAAAGCATCTTCCCAAGCCATTCTGAATTCAGGTGACTTATTCAGTTCATTCTGTAGCAATTCAGTCTCAACCAGACATTTCATGCTCTTTTTGCAACCAACATAAAGGTCATCAACAGACCTTTCTGCCATATCCAATGGATATATCTGTCCTTCAACAGCAGTTCTGTGATCCTGCAGTGACAGGAATCATAATGATCAGTCATCAGTTTTCATGTCTGTAATATTCATACTAGAACACAAGCTCACCTGTCCAAGAGCAGCTGAAATGAGCAGAAGAGCTTCAATGATCAGCAGCATCTTCATTCAGTCGAATCCCTCAGATGATCCAGTGAAAAAAGTGAGGATACCCATTGCCTTAAAATGATTAAGTAACTAAACTTAATAAATGTCTTGTTATAAATAAGTTATGTGGAATTGACAAGTTCACATAACTTTGAAAATCTACTGCAAATAGTAGGCCATCAGGGGAATTTTGACATACTCTTTTGAACATACGATGCTTTGGGACACACTTAATCTCACATAATATTTAGGATGGATAATATATGCATTAGGATGCAGGGACGGTACAAACTTTGTTTTTTTTTTCAAATCCAATTATTTATTTTTTAAATTGAACTGTCAGGACACCTTTTAACAATCTATTATTTCATAAAGTCAGATATAATTCGTTTTTCTCAGAATCTCTGCATCAGGATATGAAACTGCATGTATGCATATTCTTAAATAAACCAGTGTTTGGTTCCCCCTGAGGCTCTTTACTCATGACACGCCTGATTCATATCTCGATTCAACATGTAGTGGATGTTATTTTCAGATGTAATTTATCACTGCAGTAATCTTGTGTTATTGATAATAGCAGCCCTGTCATTCTACAGAATAAGGTCCAGTAATGTTGTTTGAAGAACTGTTCAGTTATCACAAGTGGAAGATTTGACATCTTCCACGGGTACCAGAGTAGATAAATCTAAAAACAACACCCTTGAGTTTTCGTGTGTACAGCCAATCTGTATATTTTGTGAAACGATGATGTCATCACCCCACGTCTCGACACTAGTCAGACACCGCTACGTCACGTAACAGTGACAGCAGCAGCAACAACAACAACAACAACAACAACATAATTTGTTGTTTCAGAATGGGAGGCAGGTCAAACCCAATAAAGCAGGGTAAAACAAGCCCATTTCTGAAAGAGATGTAACTTATAATTATGCCGAGTTCCCACTGCACGATTTTCAAAGTAGTCGGATCACTGCTCTTTTCACACTGCATGACTATCTGGGCCAGCATTCAGTCACTGCTGTGTTCACACTGACCGATGGATCGGCGACAGGTTTCACACTGCATGACTGTACAAGAGGAAGAATCGCCGACAACGGTCTCGTTCGCAAACTACGTTTCACAACCAAACGCACGTGAGAAGTAACAAGGACGGCGAGATGCGAGATCACACGTGTGTGAGACCGGAGTCACGCAAGACTGGAATTATTATTATAAAATGATAAACTGCACAAAGCTTGTGATCCAAATTGTCTGATTTGTAGTGAAAATGAGAAAAAGGAAAAAAAAAACATTATATGGTGGAGGAAATGATTGGGGAGACGCGGGGAGCAAGGATTGTGTGTTCTGCAAAGAGAATTGGAGGTAAATAAATCACTGTGCAATGTGCTGCTGTTGCAGCCGGTCAAACAAATGTTTGTTTTCTGTTTCTGTTTGATTTCCTTGTAAATATATCCATTAAAGTTAACATTTCTATTAAAATACTGATATTCTGGTCTATAACTCCTCCCCCCTTTATCTTGCTCTCTCTCATTGGCTGTCGGTCATCGCCAATGTAGTTTTCAGTCAGAACTCTTTTCACACAGTAGGATTTTGAATCGGCGACAGGTCCAGATATTTAGCATGCCAAATATCTCAAAGGCGTCGACGACTCATCAGCGATTTTCTCTTTGATAATGTCATTGTCACTCACGTGAACGAGCATCGATTTACCTATGATTTTGGACATTTGTCTGCGATTTCGTAAAACCTGTCAGCAAGTGAAAATCAGGCCTAAAGTTGTGCAATGTGAACTCTGCATTAGAGTCAGTTACCATGGTAAACCCACACAGCAAATTTCCCAGTGTTAAATTAACACTACTCAGTGTTTATATGTGTGCACACTCAGAGTGTTAAATGTAACACTGAATCAGTGTTGAAGTTAATTAGGTAATTAAGAGATTAATTGAGTGATGTTTGAGCATTAGTGATGAACACTTAATGTTAACAAGCAGAATCACTGAATGAAAGAGAAACACTAAAACTACAGCTGAATTCAGTCACAGCCCTGAAATCCACTGAAGATAAAAGACGACATTACATCTCTGAAGATGCACATTACTGGCACAACAAGATGAATGACAGACATTTGACCCAAAGGTTGTGGGTTCAAGTCCAGTGCGGGGTAACTTTATAAAAAATTTTGCAATGTGTAATTTCAATTCCTTTATTATCCGGGTAAGTGTTGTACTTATCTTTCTTCCTCTTGGATTAGAAATAAGTGTTTTTTTGTTCATCTGAACTTCTGTTCATTTTGAGTTCATCCTTCCTATACTTAATACATTCTTAGGACAGTATATTTCTGCCATTTTTGTTCTTCTGGTTCTGCATTGCGCTACAGCCCCTTCTAGGGCTCGGCCCCACAATCGCTGCTTGCAGCTATATTTGTGTTTATATCTCTGTTGTTTTGAGACATTGCATCATACATTCAAATGGTGGAGGGAAGAGGAGATGCACCAAGTACCTCAGGAATAATTGTTAAATCATTTCATTTTCAAAAAACCAAACGGGTACAAAATTATTTTTCAGCCTAATAAGATGTTAGAAAAACTTTTATCCAGATTTTTAAAATATTTCTCTTGTACTTTTTTTTTTTTCTCTGACAGAAAATACATCTGTCCACTCCGGTGGGGTATATTGTGCCAATTGGGCCTTAGATTCCACCTTATTTTGTATGTTTTAGTTAAAATGATGATGTAATTTTCATGTTAGATTTATTAAACACACTGTAAAAAAAAATAAAGTTGAGAAAACTTAAAAGTTTAAGGCAACCAGCTGCAGAACATTTTTGAGTTTTCTCAACTTAGGGTCAATTAATTGTACAAACTTTTTTCATGTTAAATAGTTGAATAAACTTTAAAAGCTGAATTTGTCATACAAAACATAAGTTGGGTTTTTTACAGTGCAGTAATATTAAATAGTCTTTAGATTTGATTTCCTTCAATGCTTACAGTCTATATTTATTGTATTTTTATTTTAGGTTGTCAGTGTACATTTTAAAATGAATAATACATATTTTATTAATAGTTTTATTGGTGGAAGAAGGTCAATCAAATAATACTAGGTATGATACAGGTTTTAATGTTTTAAATAAAAGTTGGCCATTTTTTAAATAAAGTTTTGATACATAGATTGATATGTTTTTTTTTTTTTAAATGTACTCTCAATTGCTGTTGTTATTTAATGACATTTTTTGTATTCATATCATTTGCAAGTGAATGTTTTAAAAACAAACTCAAACAATGAGTTTTATTGAATCACTTTTTATACCATGGTTCACTGCTGTGGACAGATATGTAACTCTCTCAAAATAAAATATATTGGAAATAAAAAGTTATTGGCATGATTTTTCACTTGTTTAAAAGTAAAAACAAACAAACAAAAATATTACTTTGTGATTGAATAATTCATGCATGAAAGGGTTAATTATGTCGGAATTATTAGAACCATTTAAATTACACAGAGTTACCATTGTGGAGCTGAGTGAAGCATGTGCTCAGGCTGTGGACTGACGTATGTATTATTCCATAATCCATATTTAGATTTTCTTAGAATCTCTGCATCAGGATGTGAAACTGCACTTATGCAAGTTCAGCGGTTTGTTCCCCTGAGGCTTCATACCTGATTCACTCATGTTTTCAGCTGCAGTGTAGAATTAAATGGCAATTGAACTCATGTTTGACAAGTTAGCTTTTGGTTTCTTAGCATTGTCTATGCATATAAAAAAAATATAAAAATAAAAAGTTAATGTAGTTGTTTCCTTCATCAGAAATGTATTATCTCCACTTCATATTGAGCTTCAAAGCATTCCATATAGCAAAAATGATTTGGGGAACAAGGTTCTTTCATACAAGAAAAGGATGACAGGGAACCCAAATGTATTCTAAATGTACAATATCAAAATCCTCTGGGTAATATCAGAACAGGCCAAATGCAGATAGAGCCGTCTAATTCAAAAAAAAAAAAAAAAAAAACACTTCCTGCTTTTATAAGGTATAATTCTAAGGTTCTCTCTTGCAAAACATTACAGTTTTTCTCAGTCGCTTTAGTGCATTTCTCACATCACTATTTACATTTGCACAACAGTTCTCAAAACAATTAGTACAAACTGCAAAATCTAGTTGATAACCTGCAAAAGCGTGTCACTTGCTCAAAATGGATAGCTCATTCCTCAAACGCAAGTTTTCATGTCAATGAAAGTGTCAGTGTCATCCCCCCAATCTGCTGAGAATCAACAACTGGCCGATGAGCTGAATGCTTTTTACTGCAGGTTTGAAAAGCCCAGTCTCACACCACACACCGCTCTGATCTTCACTTCACACGTCCCCAATCTCCTCCTGCACCCCCTCTCCTCCCCCCTCCTGTCATCCAACCCGAGCTTAAGGTCTGTGTGGAGGATGTGAGCAGAGTCTTCAAAAAACAGAAGACTAGGAAAGCTTCAGGCCCAGACGGCTTCTCATCTGCCTGTTTGAAAGCCTGCGCTGACCAACTGGCCCCAGTCTTCACGCAGATCTTCAACAGATCATTGGAGCAGTGTGAAGTTCCCTGCTGCTTCAAACGCTCCACTATCATTCCCGTCCCCAAAAAACCCAAAATCACTGGACTTAATGACTACAGACCTGTCGCTCTCACGTCTGTGGTCATGAAGTCGTTTGAAAGACTGGTTCTGGCCCACCTGGAGGACATCACTGGACCCTTACTGGATCCTCTTCAGTTTGCCTACAGAGTAAACAGGTCTGTGGATGATGCAGTCAACATGGGACTGCATTATATCCTGCAACATCTCGACAGACCTTGGGCTTATGCAAGAATCTTATTCATGGACTTCAGTTCGGCCTTCAATACCATCATGCCTGATCTTCTCTCAGCTAAACTGACCCAGCTCTCCATGCCATCCTCAATCTGTCAGTGGATCTCCAGCTTCCTGACAGACCAGCAACAGCTCGTGAGACTGGGGAAACTCACATCCAGGACTCTCACTACCAGCACTGGCGCCCCCCAGGGGTGTGTCCTCTCCCCACTGCTCTTCTCCCTGTACACCAATGACTGCTCTTCTAAAGACCCCTCTGTGAAGCTCCTGAGATCTGCAGACCACATCACTGTCATCAGCCTCATCCAAAACAGTGATGAGTCTGCTTACAGACTGGAGGTTGAACAGCTGCTGTCTGGTGCAGTTATAACAACCTTGAGCTCAACACACTCAAAACAGTGGAGATGATAGTGGACTTCAGGAGGAACAGCCCATCATGAACAGCACTGTGGAAGCAGTGGAGTCATTCAGGTTCCTGGGCACTACCATCTCTCAGGACCTGAAGTGGGACAATCACATTGACTCCATTGTGAAAAAGGCCCAGCAGAGACTGCACTTCCTTCGTCAGCTGTGGAAGTTCAACCTCCCACAGGAGCTGCTGATTCAGTTCTACTCGGCTGGCATTGAGTCTGTCTTATGCACTTCCATCACTGTCTGGTTTGGTTCAGCTACCAAATCTGACATCAGGAGACTACAACGGACAATTCGGACTGCAATCCAGGACCTGTCCAGGACCTGAACTCTTCCAGAGTGAGGAAGAGAGCAGGGAAAATCATCACAGACTCCGCTCACCCTGGACACCTCCTGTTTGAACTGTTACCATCAGGACGGCGACTCCGATCACTGGGCACTAGAACATCTGAGCACAGGAACAGTTTCTTCCCACAGGCCATTTCCCTCTTGAACAGTTAAATACCCCCCCAAAGTGCAATACTCTGACTGTTTAGTCCAATCTTCTAAACTCAGGAGATTATTTACGTTTATATATTCATACTACTCAAATACTGTAAATATGTTCATAATCTGTAAATGTTTATTCTGACTAAACGTAACTGTGACCTTATATTTTTTATACTATTTTTCATATTTTTATTCTTAGAATTTGTATTACTATGTTCTTGTTGTGTTTGTATTGTAAATGTGCACTGGAAGCTTCAGCACCAAGAACAATTCCTTGTGTGTGCAAGCGCACTTGGCAATAAAGCTCTTTCTGATTCTGATTCATGTCTAATGTAATTTACTTGTTATTTATATAGCTTGTTATCAGAAATAATCTACTCTAGAGGTGATTATTCTGGCTGCGTTTACACCTGGCATTAGTCAATCAGGACACAGCGAGTTTACATTTGTTCACATGAAGTGGTCGCCATCTGGATAAATGATCGGATTTATGTTTCCCGCAAAATATTTAAATGTGCCTTTATCAGTGCAAAACAACTTTTGCTTTGTCCTCTATTAACGGCAGTGCCCATACAGCACAGGATTTTTTGTGATGCATTCATATACAATCAATCTCAAATAGTGTACTTTATCTACATGTTAACTTTCCCAACATTAATATTATGTTATGAAACAAAGAAACATGTTATTTCGATGCATTGCATTGAAGGCGAGCGCGCAAGCATTTATAGATACTATACAGAAAACGGCATTACACCCAAAAATGTTAATTCTGTCATTATTACTCTCCCTCATGTCGTTCCAAACCTTTAAGACCTTCGTTCATCTTCAGAACACAACTTCAGATATTTCTCTTCTTCTCTACGGTCTTACGGTTTGGGGTCGACATGAGGGTGAGTAATTAATGTATGAATTTACATTTTTGGGTGAACAAACCCTTTAAAGGGGCCGTTCCCCCACTCTATATTGCAGACAGAAATGGGAGATTATTTATAATAAACATGCCTGAACAATAAAAACATGTAAATTAAGATAATGCTGCCCAATTAAGATGAAAGATGATAGCGTATAAAGATAATGCAGCCTCTGTTGTTGTTGATTCTTTGCGGACGTCTACCGGAAGTTAAGTTTGGGCTACAAAAGCGCGCATGCGCAGTAACGTTTGTTTAAGTTGTTGCAGTTGAAACCGTCTATACATGTTGCTGCTGATTGGGCTGACATTTGACACACCCACCAAACGAGATAAAACGCATCTCAAACCTGTTGCGCACCGTTTCCAGGAAACATGACGTTCCGGTTTGAGCTTTGAACGTGCCCCTGATGCCTCACTTTCTTTCCAGTCACGTGACTGCTTCTCTTTCGGAATGTTCGGAATTAATTTGTGTCGGAATGTTAGAACCCAGACCAGCTCTACGGGTTTATGGAAGTTCAAGTCCATTTACTAGCATTTTTAAAGGTCCCGTTCTTCGTGATCCCATTGTTCAAACTTTAGTTAGTGTGTAATGTTGCTGTTAGAGCATAAATAATACCTGTAAAATTATAAAGCTCAAAGTTCAATGCCAAGCAAGATATTTTATTTAACAGAAGTTCCCTTTCAAAGCCTACAGCGAACGGCCGGTTTGGACTACATCCTGGTACTTCCTGCTTTAATGACGTCAGTAGAACAGTTTGTTGACTAACTTCCGCCCACAAGAATACGCCTTGTTGCTCTCCCAAATGGAGAAGAGGAAGTGTTGCGTTTGAGTGTGTTTGTCGCCAAGCTGCTGTCGAATCACAACACAGGAACCGGGCAACGTGCGCTAAGCTGCTGTCCAATCACAACACAGGAACCGGGCAACGTGCACTAAGCTGCTGTCCAATCACAACACGGGAACCGGGCAACGTGCGCTAAGCTGCTGTCCAATCACAACACAGGAACCGGGCAATGTGCACTAAGCTGCTGTCCAATCACAACACAGGAACCGGGCAACGTGCGCTAAGCTGCTGTCCAATCACAACACGGGAACCGGGCAACGTGCGCTAAGCTGCTGTCCAATCACAACACGGGAACCGGGCAACGTGCGCTAAGCTGCGGTCAAATCACAACACGGGAACCGGGCAACGTGCGCTAAGCTGCTGTCCAATCACAACACGGGAACCGGGCAACGTGCGCTAAGCTGCTGTCGAATCACAACACGGGAACCGGGCAACGTGCGCTAAGCTGCTGTCCAATCACAACACGGGAACTGGGCAACGTGCGCTAAGCTGCTGTCCAATCACAACACGGGAACCGGGCAACGTGCGCTAAGCTGCTGTCCAATCACAACACGGGAACCGGGCAACGTGCGCTAAGCTGCTGTCCAATCACAACACGGGAACCGGGCAACGTGCGCTAAGCTGTGGTCAAATCACAACACGGGAACCGGGCAACGTGCGCTAAGCTGCTGTCCAATCACAACACGGGAACCGGGCAACGTGCGCTAAGCTGCTGTCCAATCACAACACGGGAACCGGGCAACGTGCGCTAAGCTACTGTCCAATCACAACACGGGAACCGGGCAACGTGCGCTAAGCTGCTGTCCAATCACAACACGGGAACCGGGCAACGTGCGCTAAGCTGCTGTCCAATCACAACACGGGAACCGGGCAACGTGCGCTAAGCTGCTGTCCAATCACAACACGGGAACCGGGCAACGTGCGCTAAGCTGCTGTCCAATCACAACACGGGAACCGGGCAACGTGCGCTAAGCTGCTGTCCAATCACAACACGGGAACCGGGCAACGTGCGCTAAGCTGCTGTCGAAGCACAACACAGGAACCGGGCAACGTGCGCTAAGCTGCTGTCCAATCACAACACGGGAACCGGGCAACGTGCACTAAGCTGCTGTCCAATCACAACACGGGAACCGGGCAACGTGCGCTAAGCTGCTGTCTAATCACAACACGGGAACCGGGCAACGTGCGCTAAGCTGCTGTCGAAGCACAACACTGGAACCGGGCAACGTGCGCTAAGCTGCTGTCCAATCACAACACGGGAACCGGGCAACGTGCGCTAAGCTGCTGTCCAATCACAACACAGGAACCGGGCAACGTGCGCTAAGCTGCTGTCCAATCACAACACGGGAACCGGGCAACGTGCGCTAAGCTGCTGTCCAATCACAACACGGGAACCGGGCAACGTGCGCTAAGCTGCGGTCCAATCACAACACGGGAACCGGGCAACGTGCGCTAAGCTGCTGTCCAATCACAACACGGGAACCGGGCAACGTGCGCTAAGCTGCGGTCCAATCACAACACGGGAACCGGGCAACGTGCGCTAAGCTGCTGTCCAATCACAACACAGGAACCGGGCAACGTGCGCTAAGCTGCTGTCCAATCACAACACGGGAACCGGGCAACGTGCGCTAAGCTGCTGTCCAATCACAACACGGGAACCGGGCAACGTGCGCTAAGCTGCTGTCGAATCACAACACGGGAACCGGGCAACGTGCGCTAAGCTGCTGTCCAATCACAACACGGGAACCGGGCAACGTGCGCTAAGCTGCTGTCCAATCACAACACTGGAACCGGGCAACGTGCGCTAAGCTGCTGTCCAATCACAACACGGGAACCGGGCAACGTGCGCTAAGCTGCTGTCCAATCACAACACGGGAACCGGGCAACGTGCGCTAAGCTGCTGTCCAATCACAACACGGGAACCGGGCAACGTGCGCTAAGCTGCTGTCCAATCACAACACGGGAACCGGGCAACGTGCGCTAAGCTGCTGTCCAATCACAACACGGGAACCGGGCAACGTGCGCTAAGCTGTGGTCAAATCACAACACGGGAACCGGGCAACGTGCGCTAAGCTGCTGTCCAATCACAACACGGGAACCGGGCAACGTGCGCTAAGCTGCTGTCCAATCACAACACGGGAACCGGGCAACGTGCGCTAAGCTGCTGTCCAATCACAACACGGGAACCGGGCAACGTGCGCTAAGCTGCTGTCCAATCACAACACGGGAACCGGGCAACGTGCGCTAAGCTGCTGTCCAATCACAACACGGGAACCGGGCAACGTGCGCTAAGCTGCTGTCCAATCACAACACGGGAACCGGGCAACGTGCGCTAAGCTGCTGTCCAATCACAACACGGGAACCGGGCAACGTGCGCTAAGATGCTGTCCAATCACAACACAGGAACCGGGCAACGTGCGCTAAGATGCTGTCCAATCACAACACAGGAAACGGGCAACGTGCGCTAAGATGCTGTCCAATCACAACACAGGAACCGGGCAACGTGCACTAAGATGCTGTCCAATCACAACACAGGAACCGGGCAACGTGCGCTAAGCTGCTGTCCAATCACAACACAGGAACCGGGCAACGTGCACTAAGCTGCTGTCCAATCACAACACGGGAACCGGGCAACGTGCACTAAGATGCTGTCCAATCACAACACAGGAACCGGGCAACGTGCGCTAAGCTGCTGTCCAATCACAACACAGGAACCGGGCAACGTGCACTAAGCTGCTGTCCAATCACAACACGGGAACCGGGCAACGTGCGCTAAGCTGCTGTCCAATCACAACACAGGAACCGGGCAACGTGCGCTAAGCTGCTGTCCAATCACAACACGGGAACCGGGCAACGTGCGCTAAGCTGCTGTCCAATCACAACACTGGAACCGGGCAACGTGCGCTAAGCTGCTGTCCAATCACAACACGGGAACCGGGCAACGTGCGCTAAGCTGCTGTCCAATCACAACACAGGAACCGGGCAACGTGCGCTAAGCTGCTGTCCAATCACAACACGGGAACCGGGCAACGTGCGTTAAGCTGCTGTCCAATCACAACACGGGAACCGGGCAACGTGCGCTAAGCTGCGGTCCAATCACAACACGGGAACCGGGCAACGTGCGCTAAGCTGCTGTCCAATCACAACACAGGAACCGGGCAACGTGCGCTAAGCTGCTGTCCAATCACAACACGGGAACCGGGCAACGTGCGCTAAGCTGCTGTCCAATCACAACACGGGAACCGGGCAACGTGCGCTAAGCTGCTGTCCAATCACAACACAGGAACCGGGCAACGTGCGCTAAGCTGCTGTCCAATCACAACACGGGAACCGGGCAACGTGCGCTAAGCTGCTGTCCAATCACAACACGGGAACCGGGCAACGTGCGCTAAGCTGCTGTCCAATCACAACACGGGAACCGGGCAACGTGCGCTAAGCTGCTGTCGAAGCACAACACAGGAACCGGGCAACGTGCGCTAAGCTGCTGTCCAATCACAACACGGGAACCGGGCAACGTGCGCTAAGCTTCTGTCCAATCACAACACGGGAACCGGGCAACGTGCGCTAAGCTGCGGTCGAATCACAACACAGGAACCGGGCAACGTGCGCTAAGCTGCTGTCCAATCACAACACGGGAACCGGGCAACGTGCGCTAAGCTGCTGTCCAATCACAACACGGGAACCGGGCAACGTGCGCTAAGCTGCTGTCCAATCACAACACGGGAACCGGGCAACGTGCGCTAAGCTGCTGTCGAAGCACAACACAGGAACCGGGCAACGTGCGCTAAGCTGCTGTCCAATCACAACACTGGAACCGGGCAACGTGCGCTAAGCTGCTGTCCAATCACAACACGGGAACCGGGCAACGTGCGCTAAGCTGCTGTCCAATCACAACACAGGAACCAGGCAACGTGCGCTAAGCTGCTGTCCAATCACAACACGGGAACCGGGCAACGTGCGTTAAGCTGCTGTCCAATCACAACACGGGAACCGGGCAACGTGCGCTAAGCTGCGGTCCAATCACAACACGGGAACCGGGCAACGTGCGCTAAGCTGCTGTCCAATCACAACACAGGAACCGGGCAACGTGCGCTAAGCTGCTGTCCAATCACAACACGGGAACCGGGCAACGTGCGCTAAGCTGCTGTCCAATCACAACACGGGAACCGGGCAACGTGCGCTAAGCTGCTGTCCAATCACAACACAGGAACCGGGCAACGTGCGCTAAGCTGCTGTCCAATCACAACACGGGAACCGGGCAACGTGCGCTAAGCTGCTGTCCAATCACAACACGGGAACCGGGCAACGTGCGCTAAGCTGCTGTCCAATCACAACACGGGAACCGGGCAACGTGCGCTAAGCTGCTGTCGAAGCACAACACAGGAACCGGGCAACGTGCGCTAAGCTGCTGTCCAATCACAACACGGGAACCGGGCAACGTGCGCTAAGCTTCTGTCCAATCACAACACGGGAACCGGGCAACGTGCGCTAAGCTGCGGTCGAATCACAACACAGGAACCGGGCAACGTGCGCTAAGCTGCTGTCCAATCACAACACGGGAACCGGGCAACGTGCGCTAAGCTGCTGTCCAATCACAACACGGGAACCGGGCAACGTGCGCTAAGCTGCTGTCCAATCACAACACGGGAACCGGGCAACGTGCGCTAAGCTGCTGTCGAAGCACAACACAGGAACCGGGCAACGTGCGCTAAGCTGCTGTCCAATCACAACACGGGAACCGGGCAACGTGCGCTAAGCTTCTGTCCAATCACAACACGGAAACCGGGCAACGTGCGCTAAGCTGCTGTCCAATCACAACACGGGAACCGGGCAACGTGCGCTAAGCTGCTGTCCAATCACAACACGGGAACCGGGCAACGTGCGCTAAGCTGTGGTCAAATCACAACACGGGAACCGGGCAACGTGCGCTAAGCTGCTGTCCAATCACAACACGGGAACCGGGCAACGTGCGCTAAGCTGCTGTCCAATCACAACACGGGAACCGGGCAACGTGCGCTAAGCTGCTGTCCAATCACAACACGGGAACCGGGCAACGTGCGCTAAGCTGCTGTCCAATCACAACACGGGAACCGGGCAACGTGCGCTAAGCTGCTGTCCAATCACAACACGGGAACCGGGCAACGTGCGCTAAGCTGCTGTCCAATCACAACACGGGAACCGGGCAACGTGCGCTAAGCTGCTGTCCAATCACAACACGGGAACCGTGCAACGTGCGCTAAGCTGCTGTCCAATCACAACACGGGAACCGGGCAACGTGCGCTAAGCTGTGGTCAAATCACAACACGGGAACCGGGCAACGTGCGCTAAGCTGCTGTCCAATCACAACACAGGAACCGGGCAACGTGCGCTAAGCTGCTGTCCAATCACAACACGGGAACCGGGCAACGTGCGCTAAGCTGTGGTCAAATCACAACACGGGAACCGGGCAACGTGCGCTAAGCTGCTGTCCAATCACAACACGGGAACCGGGCAACGTGCGCTAAGCTGCTGTCCAATCACAACACGGGAACCGGGCAACGTGCGCTAAGCTGCTGTCCAATCACAACACGGGAACCGGGCAACGTGCGCTAAGCTGCTGTCCAATCACAACACGGGAACCAGGCAACGTGCGCTAAGCTGCTGTCCAATCACAACACGGGAACCGGGCAACGTGCGCTAAGCTGTGGTCAAATCACAACACGGGAACCGGGCAACGTGCGCTAAGCTGCTGTCCAATCACAACACGGGAACCGGGCAACGTGCGCTAAGCTGCTGTCCAATCACAACACGGGAACCGGGCAACGTGCGCTAAGCTACTGTCCAATCACAACACGGGAACCGGGCAACGTGCGCTAAGCTGCTGTCCAATCACAACACGGGAACCGGGCAACGTGCGCTAAGCTGCTGTCCAATCACAACACGGGAACCGGGCAACGTGCGCTAAGCTGCTGTCCAATCACAACACGGGAACCGGGCAACGTGCGCTAAGCTGCTGTCCAATCACAACACGGGAACCGGGCAACGTTCGCTAAGCTGCTGTCCAATCACAACACGGGAACCGGGCAACGTGCGCTAAGCTGCTGTCCAATCACAACACGGGAACCGGGCAACGTGCGCTAAGCTGCTGTCCAATCACAACACGGGAACCGGGCAACGTGCGCTAAGCTGCTGTCCAATCACAACACGGGAACCGGGCAACGTGCGCTAAGCTGCTGTCGAAGCACAACACAGGAACCGGGCAACGTGCGCTAAGCTGCTGTCCAATCACAACACGGGAACCGGGCAACGTGCACTAAGCTGCTGTCCAATCACAACACGGGAACCGGGCAACGTGCGCTAAGCTGCTGTCTAATCACAACACGGGAACCGGGCAACGTGCGCTAAGCTGCTGTCGAAGCACAACACTGGAACCGGGCAACGTGCGCTAAGCTGCTGTCCAATCACAACACGGGAACCGGGCAACGTGCGCTAAGCTGCTGTCCAATCACAACACAGGAACCGGGCAACGTGCGCTAAGCTGCTGTCCAATCACAACACGGGAACCGGGCAACGTGCGCTAAGCTGCTGTCCAATCACAACACGGGAACCGGGCAACGTGCGCTAAGCTGCGGTCCAATCACAACACGGGAACCGGGCAACGTGCGCTAAGCTGCTGTCCAATCACAACACAGGAACCGGGCAACGTGCGCTAAGCTGCTGTCCAATCACAACACGGGAACCGGGCAACGTGCGCTAAGCTGCTGTCCAATCACAACACAGGAACCGGGCAACGTGCGCTAAGCTGCGGTCCAATCACAACACGGGAACCGGGCAACGTGCGCTAAGCTGCTGTCGAAGCACAACACTGGAACCGGGCAACGTGCGCTAAGCTGCTGTCCAATCACAACACGGGAACCGGGCAACGTGCGCTAAGCTGCTGTCCAATCACAACACAGGAACCGGGCAACGTGCGCTAAGCTGCTGTCCAATCACAACACGGGAACCGGGCAACGTGCGCTAAGCTGCTGTCCAATCACAACACGGGAACCGGGCAACGTGCGCTAAGCTGCGGTCCAATCACAACACGGGAACCGGGCAACGTGCGCTAAGCTGCTGTCCAATCACAACACAGGAACCGGGCAACGTGCGCTAAGCTGCTGTCCAATCACAACACGGGAACCGGGCAACGTGCGCTAAGCTGCTGTCCAATCACAACACAGGAACCGGGCAACGTGCGCTAAGCTGCGGTCCAATCACAACACGGGAACCGGGCAACGTGCGCTAAGCTGCTGTCCAATCACAACACGGGAACCGGGCAACGTGCGCTAAGCTGCTGTCGAATCACAACACGGGAACCGGGCAACGTGCGCTAAGCTGCTGTCCAATCACAACACGGGAACCGGGCAACGTGCGCTAAGCTGCTGTCCAATCACAACACGGGAACCGGGCAACGTGCGCTAAGCTGCTGTCCAATCACAACACGGGAACCGGGCAACGTGCGCTAAGCTGCTGTCCAATCACAACACGGGAACCGGGCAACGTGCGCTAAGCTGCTGTCCAATCACAACACGGGAACCGGGCAACGTGCGCTAAGCTGTGGTCAAATCACAACACGGGAACCGGGCAACGTGCGCTAAGCTGCTGTCCAATCACAACACGGGAACCGGGCAACGTGCGCTAAGCTGCTGTCCAATCACAACACGGGAACCGGGCAACGTGCGCTAAGCTGCTGTCCAATCACAACACGGGAACCGGGCAACGTGCGCTAAGCTGCTGTCCAATCACAACACGGGAACCGGGCAACGTGCGCTAAGCTGCTGTCCAATCACAACACGGGAACCGGGCAACGTGCGCTAAGCTGCTGTCCAATCACAACACGGGAACCGGGCAACGTGCGCTAAGCTGCTGTCCAATCACAACACGGGAACCGGGCAACGTGCGCTAAGCTGCTGTCCAATCACAACACGGGAACCGGGCAACGTGCGCTAAGCTGCTGTCCAATCACAACACGGGAACCGGGCAACGTGCGCTAAGCTGCTGTCCAATCACAACACGGGAACCGGGCAACGTGCGCTAAGCTGTGGTCAAATCACAACACGGGAACCGGGCAACGTGCGCTAAGCTGCTGTCCAATCACAACACGGGAACCGGGCAACGTGCGCTAAGCTGCTGTCCAATCACAACACGGGAACCGGGCAACGTGCGCTAAGCTGCTGTCCAATCACAACACGGGAACCGGGCAACGTGCGCTAAGCTGCTGTCCAATCACAACACGGGAACCGGGCAACGTGCGCTAAGCTGCTGTCCAATCACAACACGGGAACCGGGCAACGTGCGCTAAGCTGCTGTCGAAGCACAACACAGGAACCGGGCAACGTGCGCTAAGCTGCTGTCCAATCACAACACGGGAACCGGGCAACGTGCGCTAAGCTTCTGTCCAATCACAACACGGGAACCGGGCAACGTGCGCTAAGCTGCTGTCCAATCACAACACGGGAACCGGGCAACGTGCGCTAAGCTGCTGTCCAATCACAACACGGGAACCGGGCAACGTGCGCTAAGCTGTGGTCAAATCACAACACGGGAACCGGGCAACGTGCGCTAAGCTGCTGTCCAATCACAACACGGGAACCGGGCAACGTGCGCTAAGCTGCTGTCCAATCACAACACGGGAACCGGGCAACGTGCGCTAAGCTGCTGTCCAATCACAACACGGGAACCGGGCAACGTGCGCTAAGCTGCTGTCCAATCACAACACGGGAACCGGGCAACGTGCGCTAAGCTGCTGTCCAATCACAACACGGGAACCGGGCAACGTGCGCTAAGCTGCTGTCCAATCACAACACGGGAACCGGGCAACGTGCGCTAAGCTGCTGTCCAATCACAACACGGGAACCGTGCAACGTGCGCTAAGCTGCTGTCCAATCACAACACGGGAACCGGGCAACGTGCGCTAAGCTGCGGTCCAATCACAACACGGGAACCGGGCAACGTGCGCTAAGCTGCTGTCCAATCACAACACAGGAACCGGGCAACGTGCGCTAAGCTGCTGTCCAATCACAACACGGGAACCGGGCAACGTGCGCTAAGCTGCTGTCCAATCACAACACAGGAACCGGGCAACGTGCGCTAAGCTGCGGTCCAATCACAACACGGGAACCGGGCAACGTGCGCTAAGCTGCTGTCCAATCACAACACGGGAACCGGGCAACGTGCGCTAAGCTGCTGTCGAATCACAACACGGGAACCGGGCAACGTGCGCTAAGCTGCTGTCCAATCACAACACGGGAACCGGGCAACGTGCGCTAAGCTGCTGTCCAATCACAACACGGGAACCGGGCAACGTGCGCTAAGCTGCTGTCCAATCACAACACGGGAACCGGGCAACGTGCGCTAAGCTGCTGTCCAATCACAACACGGGAACCGGGCAACGTGCGCTAAGCTGCTGTCTAATCACAACACGGGAACCGGGCAACGTTCGCTAAGCTGCTGTCCAATCACAACACGGGAACCGGGCAACGTGCGCTAAGCTGCTGTCCAATCACAACACGGGAACCGGGCAACGTGCGCTAAGCTGCTGTCCAATCACAACACGGGAACCGGGCAACGTGCGCTAAGCTGCTGTCCAATCACAACACGGGAACCGGGCAACGTGCGCTAAGCTGCTGTCGAAGCACAACACAGGAACCGGGCAACGTGCGCTAAGCTGCTGTCCAATCACAACACGGGAACCGGGCAACGTGCACTAAGCTGCTGTCCAATCACAACACGGGAACCGGGCAACGTGCGCTAAGCTGCTGTCTAATCACAACACGGGAACCGGGCAACGTGCGCTAAGCTGCTGTCCAATCACAACACAGGAACCGGGCAACGTGCGCTAAGCTGCTGTCGAAGCACAACACTGGAACCGGGCAACGTGCGCTAAGCTGCTGTCCAATCACAACACGGGAACCGGGCAACGTGCGCTAAGCTGCTGTCCAATCACAACACAGGAACCGGGCAACGTGCGCTAAGCTGCTGTCCAATCACAACACTGGAACCGGGCAACGTGCGCTAAGCTGCTGTCCAATCACAACACGGGAACCGGGCAACGTGCGCTAAGCTGCGGTCCAATCACAACACGGGAACCGGGCAACGTGCGCTAAGCTGCTGTCCAATCACAACACAGGAACCGGGCAACGTGCGCTAAGCTGCTGTCCAATCACAACACGGGAACCGGGCAACGTGCGCTAAGCTGCTGTCCAATCACAACACAGGAACCGGGCAACGTGCGCTAAGCTGCGGTCCAATCACAACACGGGAACCGGGCAACGTGCGCTAAGCTGCTGTCCAATCACAACACGGGAACCGGGCAACGTGCGCTAAGCTGCTGTCGAATCACAACACGGGAACCGGGCAACGTGCGCTAAGCTGCTGTCCAATCACAACACGGGAACCGGGCAACGTGCGCTAAGCTGCTGTCCAATCACAACACGGGAACCGGGCAACGTGCGCTAAGCTGTGGTCAAATCACAACACGGGAACCGGGCAACGTGCGCTAAGCTGCTGTCCAATCACAACACGGGAACCGGGCAACGTGCGCTAAGCTGCTGTCCAATCACAACACGGGAACCGGGCAACGTGCGCTAAGCTGCTGTCCAATCACAACACGGGAACCGGGCAACGTGCGCTAAGCTGCTGTCCAATCACAACACGGGAACCGGGCAACGTGCGCTAAGCTGCTGTCCAATCACAACACGGGAACCGGGCAACGTGCGCTAAGCTGTGGTCAAATCACAACACGGGAACCGGGCAACGTGCGCTAAGCTGCTGTCCAATCACAACACGGGAACCGGGCAACGTGCGCTAAGCTGCTGTCCAATCACAACACGGGAACCGGGCAACGTGCGCTAAGCTGCTGTCCAATCACAACACGGGAACCGGGCAACGTGCGCTAAGCTGCTGTCCAATCACAACACGGGAACCGGGCAACGTGCGCTAAGCTGCTGTCCAATCACAACACGGGAACCGGGCAACGTGCGCTAAGCTGCTGTCCAATCACAACACGGGAACCGGGCAACGTGCGCTAAGCTGCTGTCGAAGCACAACACAGGAACCGGGCAACGTGCGCTAAGCTGCTGTCCAATCACAACACGGGAACCGGGCAACGTGCGCTAAGCTTCTGTCCAATCACAACACGGGAACCGGGCAACGTGCGCTAAGCTGCTGTCCAATCACAACACGGGAACCGGGCAACGTGCGCTAAGCTGCTGTCCAATCACAACACGGGAACCGGGCAACGTGCGCTAAGCTGTGGTCAAATCACAACACGGGAACCGGGCAACGTGCGCTAAGCTGCTGTCCAATCACAACACGGGAACCGGGCAACGTGCGCTAAGCTGCTGTCCAATCACAACACGGGAACCGGGCAACGTGCGCTAAGCTGCTGTCCAATCACAACACGGGAACCGGGCAACGTGCGCTAAGCTGCTGTCCAATCACAACACGGGAACCGGGCAACGTGCGCTAAGCTGCTGTCCAATCACAACACGGGAACCGGGCAACGTGCGCTAAGCTGCTGTCCAATCACAACACGGGAACCGGGCAACGTGCGCTAAGCTGCTGTCCAATCACAACACGGGAACCGTGCAACGTGCGCTAAGCTGCTGTCCAATCACAACACGGGAACCGGGCAACGTGCGCTAAGCTGCTGTCCAATCACAACACGGGAACCGGGCAACGTGCGCTAAGCTGTGGTCAAATCACAACACGGGAACCGGGCAACGTGCGCTAAGCTGCTGTCCAATCACAACACGGGAACCGGGCAACGTGCGCTAAGCTGCTGTCCAATCACAACACGGGAACCGGGCAACGTGCGCTAAGCTGCTGTCCAATCACAACACGGGAACCGGGCAACGTGCGCTAAGCTGCTGTCCAATCACAACACGGGAACCGGGCAACGTGCGCTAAGCTGCTGTCCAATCACAACACGGGAACCGGGCAACGTGCGCTAAGCTGCTGTCCAATCACAACACGGGAACCGGGCAACGTGCGCTAAGCTGCTGTCGAAGCACAACACAGGAACCGGGCAACGTGCGCTAAGCTGCTGTCCAATCACAACACGGGAACCGGGCAACGTGCACTAAGCTTCTGTCCAATCACAACACGGGAACCGGGCAACGTGCGCTAAGCTGCTGTCCAATCACAACACGGGAACCGGGCAACGTGCGCTAAGCTGCTGTCCAATCACAACACGGGAACCGGGCAACGTGCGCTAAGCTGCTGTCCAATCACAACACGGGAACCGGGCAACGTGCGCTAAGCTGCTGTCCAATCACAACACAGGAACCGGGCAACGTGCGCTAAGCTGCTGTCCAATCACAACACGGGAACCGGGCAACGTGCGCTAAGCTGCTGTCCAATCACAACACGGGAACCGGGCAACGTGCGCTAAGCTGCGGTCCAATCACAACACGGGAACCGGGCAACGTGCGCTAAGCTGCTGTCCAATCACAACACGGGAACCGGGCAACGTGCGCTAAGCTGCTGTCCAATCACAACACGGGAACCGGGCAACGTGCGCTAAGCTGTGGTCAAATCACAACACGGGAACCGGGCAACGTGCGCTAAGCTGCTGTCCAATCACAACACGGGAACCGGGCAACGTGCGCTAAGCTGTGGTCAAATCACAACACGGGAACCGGGCAACGTGCGCTAAGCTGCTGTCCAATCACAACACGGGAACCGGGCAACGTGCGCTAAGCTGCTGTCCAATCACAACACGGGAACCGGGCAACGTGCGCTAAGCTGCTGTCCAATCACAACACGGGAACCGGGCAACGTGCGCTAAGCTGCTGTCCAATCACAACACGGGAACCAGGCAACGTGCGCTAAGCTGCTGTCCAATCACAACACGGGAACCGGGCAACGTGCGCTAAGCTGCTGTCCAATCACAACACGGGAACCGGGCAACGTGCGCTAAGCTGCTGTCCAATCACAACACGGGAACCGGGCAACGTGCGCTAAGCTGCTGTCCAATCACAACACGGGAACCGGGCAACGTGCGCTAAGCTGCTGTCCAATCACAACACGGGAACCGGGCAACGTGCGCTAAGCTGCTGTCGAAGCACAACACTGGAACCGGGCAACGTGCGCTAAGCTGCTGTCCAATCACAACACGGGAACCGTGCAACGTGCGCTAAGCTGCTGTCCAATCACAACACGGGAACCGGGCAACGTGCGCTAAGCTGCTGTCGAAGCACAACACTGGAACCGGGCAACGTGCGCTAAGCTGCTGTCCAATCACAACACGGGAACCGGGCAACGTGCGCTAAGCTGCTGTCGAATCACAACACGGGAACCGGGCAACGTGCGCTAAGCTGCGGTCCAATCACAACACGGGAACCGGGCAACGTGCGCTAAGCTGCTGTCCAATCACAACACGGGAACCGGGCAACGTGCGCTAAGATGCTGTCCAATCACAATAAGGGAACCGGGCAACGTGCACTAAGCTGCTGTCCAATCACAACACGGGAACCGGGCAACGTGCGCTAAGCTGCTGTCCAATCACAACACGGGAACCGGGAACCGGGCAACGTGCGCTAAGCTGCTGTCCAATCACAACACAGGAACCGGGCAACGTGCGCTAAGCTGCTGTCGAATCACAACACAGGAACCAGGCAACGTGCGCTAAGCTGCTGTCGAATCACAACACGGGAACCGGGCAACGTGCGCTAAGCTGCGGTCGAATCACAAGACAGGAACCAGGCAACGTGCGCTAAGCTGCTGTCCAATCACAACACGGGAACCGGGCAACGTGCGCTAAGCTGCTGTCCAATCACAACACAGGAACCGGGCAACGTGCGCTAAGCTGCTGTCCAATCACAACACGGGAACCGGGCAACGTGCGCTAAGCTGCGGTCGAATCACAACACAGGAACCGGGCAACGTGCGCTAAGCTGCGGTCGAATCACAACACGGGAACCGGGCAACGTGCGCTAAGCTGCGGTCGAATCACAACACAGGAACCGGGCAACGTGCGCTAAGCTGCGGTCGAATCACAACACAGGAACCGGGCAACGTGCGCTAAGCTGCTGTCCAATCACAACACGGGAACCGGGCAATGTGTACTAAGCTGCTGTCCAATCACAACACAGGAACCGGGCAACGTGCGCTAAGCTGCTGTCCAATCACAACACAGGAACCGGGCAACGTGCGCTAAGCTGCTGTCCAATCACAACACGGGAACCGGGCAACGTGCGCTAAGCTGCGGTCGAATCACAACACAGGAACCGGGCAACGTGCGCTAAGCTGCTGTCCAATCACAACACAGGAACCGGGCAACGTGCGCTAAGCTGCTGTCGAATCACAACACAGGAACCGGGCAACGTGCGCTAAGCTGCTGTCGAATCACAAGACAGGAACCGGGCAACGTGCGCTAAGCTGCGGTCGAATCACAACACAGGAACCGCTGGCACAATCAGAACTCGTTACGTATTTCTGAAGGAGGGACTTCATAGAACAAGGAACTCATCAGCCGTTTTTAGGACAGTGAGAACAGCGGTATACAGATCAGTAAATTGTGTGAAAAATACTGTGTTTTTTACACACGAAACATGAACACATGTTATATTGCACACTGTAAACACAATCAAAGCTTCAAAAAAACACGAAGAACGGGACCTTTAATATAGGGTGAATTCAGGGTGATTGGGACACTTTTCCAAGTCATCTCAATGGCAAAATGTGTCCAAATCACCCTAAATTCACCCTACAAGCCTATAGCCTATATTTCTTGATCATATTTTCTGCCATATAAACAATAGACTATAAAATCCATACAATTATTAGAGCACCATTTACTTGCATCAAACAACTCTGTTAGTATTATTATAATTGTTACATTTAATTTATTGCCACACTTTAATATGTTAACTATATTATCAGAAAACTGAACATTTAGCATAGTCAGGCTTTTATTTGTGTTTAACGGATAAAAATCGCACTGTTATATGGCTGTTATAAATTTTACATGCCACAAGATTAGGGGTGTAACGATTCATCTACTACATCGATGTATCGATTTATTTTCCTACGATCTAACTACATCGATCTGTGCTCGGCAAGTTGGCCTTCCGGACGACATATATCGATCTAACATCGTTTTAAAAGGTAATCAATCGATTGTATCGATCATAGGAAATAACGCATTGGATTTAAGCACGTCAGACTTTATATGGATGTTTTTTCTTAGCACTTTTAATGATAAAGGCGTTAAACGTTACTCGATTCAGTCTGCCTATCTGTGACATCATCGCAACGCACGCACCAGCAGCAGCGCTAAGAAAACAAAACAGCATGGCGGATGGCAGAGGAGAAGCCAACCAGCGAGAAATTATCAAGTCACCAGGAGAAAGAGCTAAGTTAGTAACGTGTTACCTGTACTTTCAACCCTTGCTAAATGTTACCTGTGCATTCCTGGGACCAGTGTGCCAGCAGAGCGAGCTTTTAATACTGCTGGCGACATAGTGAACGCACAGAGAAGTGTTCTGCGGTCAGATCATGTTGATATTTTTGAAAAAGAAATATGTAGAGTCATTGAAGAGTAGTTGGTTACATTTTATCTTTTGTTAAATATTGTTTGTTTATTAAACTGAGAGTAGTAGCAGGTTCAGCCAGTTTATTCAAACTGAAGAGATGTTGGTTGCACTTTATTTTTGATATTAATATTGTATTTGTATTATTTTAATGTTGAAAAACAACAGCAAAAGTAACAGGTACACCTACTATTAATTAAACCTGAAGAGAAGTTAGTTGCACTTTATTTTTGATATTAATATTGTAATATTTGTATGTTGGATAACAAAAGCAGAAGTAGCAGGTTAACCTACTGTTGAAATGTTGGTTGCACTTACTGGGCTTTTATTGAAAATGTATTGAATATTGAAAATGAGAGCAGAAAAGGTTAACTTCCTGTTAATTCAACCTAAACTGTTGATTGCACTTTATTCAAATAAAATTTGAATGCATTTGCCATTAATTGTTGTTTACTTGTTTGTTTATATCCATAATTAATTGATACCTGATTCCCTTACAAGAAACAACAGGAATCTAGGAAACGTCACCTGCACTGACCAGTATCCAGATATTTATTTCAGTCACACAATTTTTGGCTAAAAAGTTACTGAATCGATTTCAGGTCACTGAATCGTTTCGGATCGTATCGTTCTAAATGAACCAAAATCGTCCTTGAATCGTATCGACAACCTCAAATCGTGATACGAATCGAATCGTTGTTAAAACGAATCGTTACACCCCTACACAAGATGGTTTTCGACACTCCCGTTGCTTTGAATCTTTTCCCGAAAAACAATCGGGGCCCATCCATAGGAAGTGACAACGTCCGGCTAAGGAAGTAGACCAGCTGGCACAGAAAACATTAAATTATCCACAAATAGAAACGAATGTATCTTTTAGTAATCTGAAGTCAAGAGATTGATTTCATTTGAAATGAGTAAGAAATGGCAAAAGATATGGAATTGTGGATCTAAAGGATGACATCTTTATCAGATTCAGGATGGAAATGAGAGGAAAACATATGGAAATAGGAAAAAATGTATAACTGTTAGAAGGATAAGAATTGGTCACACTGCATTAAACAACAGGGAAGCATGAAACAGGAAACTGTGCCTGAAACAGTGCAGCATATTCTTTTTGAGTCTCTGCATATCAGAGGGAGAGACAACAGTCATTCAAGAATTATGATGGAGGGGACTTGATAACATTTCACTAAAAGTATTGTTAGGAAACTGGTCAAGACAATCAATAATTCATGAAATATTATTTAAATATCTTTAAAAAAATTATTAAAAAAACAGGAACAGGAACAGGAACAATGAATAGAGTTTTTTTTAAAGATTTCTTTCATTTCTTCACTCCACACTCCAGATCAGTCGGTGGCGGTAATGCACCTTATAGTTGGATAAAGAAGAAGGGTGTTCTCAGTGTGGAGGGATTCGCCATTATCTGCGCGGATCTCTAAATCTAGTGGCGATTAAAGGACAACTAAAAAGATGTGGCAAAATCAATGGAACAAAGAAAGTAAAGGAAGATATCTGTTAAAAAATAACCCATTAGTTGGGAGTACAGGGTCTGGAGGACGAAATAGAAAAGAGGAGAAGGTTATTACAAGAATAAGGAATGGGCAAACTGGGCTAAATGGTTCTCTCTATGTGATTGGAAAACATAAGGATGGGAAGTGTGAATATTGTGGAGAGCCAGAAACAGTGGATCATGTTTTATTACATTGTCAGAAGTATGAATCAGAGAGAGAGAAGTTTTAAAGCATGCACTGAGAGAAAATGGAGAGGAAAATATCAGTAATATTCTTAAAACCAGCTTTTTTTGTGATTGTTGCGGCAAAAATCCTTGATTATGCGGCACGTTTTCTTAAAAAATGCGATGGAAAATGCGGATATTTATGCAATTTTATGCGATAAAATTTGCAAAAACTACAGTTTGAGGAAAAAGAGAAAAATAATATTTTTAATTGAATATTTAAGTTCTCATCTTGTTTTATTGAAGACCTTAATAAACACATGGCTCAATTTGGACCGATTTCAAAACACAGCATCATGAGGCTTCAGAGCGTTATGAATCAGTGAGTCGATTCATGATTCGGATCACGTGTAAAACTGCTGAAATACGTGACTTTGGCGATCCGAACCGCTGAATCGACTCACTGATTCATAACGCTCTGAACAGCTGAATCGACTCACTGACTCATAACGCTCTGAACCGCTGAATCGACTCACTGATTCCATAACGTTCTGAACCGCTGAATCGACTCACTGATTCATAACGCTCTGAACTGCTGAATCGACTCACTGATTCATAACGCTCTGAACCGCTGAATCGACTCACTGATTCATAATGCTCTGAACCGCTGAATCGACTCACTGACTCATAACGCTCTGAACCGCTGAATCGACTCACTGATTCCATAACGTTCTGAACCGCTGAATCGACTCACTGACTCATAACGCTCTGAACCGCTGAATCGACTCACTGACTCATAACGCTCTGAACCGCTGAATCGACTCACTGATTCATAATGCTCTGAACCGCTGAATCGACTCACTGACTCATAACGCTCTGAACTGCTGAATCGACTCACTGATTCATAACGCTCTGAACCGCTGAATCGACTCACTGACTCATAACGCTCTGAACCGCTGAATCGACTCACTGATTCATAACGCTCTGAACCGCTGAATCGACTCACTGATTCATAACGCTCTGAACTGCTGAATCGACTCACTGATTCATAACGCTGTGAAGCTTCATGATGCTGTGTTGTGAAATCGGTCAGCTCAGGGAAACTGCTTTGCTCTTTTGCTGTTATTTTTGTTGGCCAATGGGAGTTTGCGCTTCATCATGGTTTCACTGATATCTATGGTTTCACTGATATCTATGGTTTCTCCGTGGGGTTTGCAGCTTTTCGATGACGTTCACGTTGGGTAATTACGTCACTTTAAAGCGTTCCCATGGCAACAGGGGGAAATGGCGGTTCTTGTGTGAAGTAAACAAAAAATGTTCAACTTTCTGCTAATATATATATGACTTTATTGCAACGGAAATGCGGGGGATTATGAGATCATGTTAACCTCGCATATTTTGCACGCAGAAATAGGCAATTTATGCGCCGAAAGTGCGGCGTATTTGAAAAAAACGGATAAATTATATATATATATATATATATATATATATATATATATATATATAAATATGCAGACTTTGGCTGATTATGCATTAAATCATGCGATCGCATAATCACGTTTTTCTGGAGGGACTGAAAAACATCTGCAGATGACAAGGGTTGGAAACTTCTTCTAGAGTATTTAGGATCAACAAGATTAATGAATAGAATTTGAGAATTATAATTTTGTTTATGTTTATTTGTTTAGGTTTGTTTATTGGTTATTTTATTTTATTTTATCTTTTTTTTTAATCTCATTTAAAAATGTGTTCTCTTTGTCCTTATAATTTGGGTGTTTATATAGATCATTAGTCCAGACTCCAGATCAGTGGGTGGCGGTAATGCGCCTAGAAGTTGTTTGCCAACCGCCAATGAAAACAGAAGAAGAAGAAGAAGAAGAAGAAGAAGAAGAAGAAGAAGAAGAAGAAGAAGGAGGAGAAGAAGGATCTCTAAATCTGACCCATGGCGTCCTCAAGCGCCACAACAGAGACTTCAGGTAACGTTTTGCCTTTAAGAAGAACTAATATAAGTAATTGTGTTACACAGACAAATGAACTTCATATACTCAATGTATTTTAAGTTCGTACTGTTTTACTTTCGGTTTGCACACGGACTGTGAAGTGCTGTTACTTCCACATCTGCAAATAGCCCAACTTCTCTTCGCCGTTATTTCCATTACGTATGGTCCGTTCTTTAGAAAGTGCAAACATTTTAAACAATGTATGGTTGCAAGGGTATCGATACGTTCTGTAAACTAGGCTAAGTGTCTGGAGCCTTAAATCTGGGCTTTTCATTTTCTGTTGAGTAGTGTAAAGATAACAGGCCAACACTGAATCAAGGTTGAAATTTAACATTGATTTTTCATCAGGTTTGCACCCTAAAATAATGTTATTTCAATGATGAAAAATAGAATAAAATAAAATAAAATAAAATTAAATAACTTATTTTACATCGAAACAACGTTGAGGAAATGTCAAATCAAACTCGCTTTATGTACAGCAGGATTCTATGCCAGTATTGTTTATTATTACAGTTGTATGTATTATTCATATTTGTATATTGACTGTGATGTATTGTATGTTGAAGAGATTTAAAAGAGTAAAAGTCGTGTCCATTTTGACTTCTTTCAATGAAGGGCTGACATTAACATGGCAAAAAAAGTCACTGACCCCAAAACATTTGATTTATTTCTGTCATACATCTACAAAAGGTCTTAAACATCTAAACCTCAATTAATTCTCAATATGTCGTATGAGGTCACCATGATGGTGATAAGTGTTTGCTTTATTTGGGCTCTTAACCTTTGACTTTTATAATATACATTTTTCTCTAGCTGGTGTAACCGTGTGTTTATAACGGGGATGGGACGATTACCGGTTTCACGATAAACCATGATAAAATGTACTGACGGTTAGTATTATTGTTTAAAATGTAATTATCGATTAAAAAGCTTGTGGTAAATCCTGTCCAGCCAGCATCAGTCTGCGCAACGTTGTTTTGAAACGGTGGAAGGCAGTGACAGTGCTCGGCCTTCTAAATAGACCAAATCAAAAAGTCGAGTATGGTCACCCCGTCCGCAGAACATGCAAGAAGAAAGCAGCTGCTATAGGGGCAAACACTTCAAATCTGCCGAGTCGTCTTCATGACCATAACACACTGTTGTATATTAGGGGTGTAGCGGTACACAAAACGGTTCGGTACGGGTTTGGTACAGCAGTTTTACAAAATTGCTTTTTATTTATTTATTTTTATTCAACAGTGGTTTCCTAAAAAAAAATGTGTCTGTCCCTAAATTAATGCAATTATAACTATAAGTTTCTTAAAGATAATGCTTTAAACTATATAAGGAGTCCTTATTGCACATTATTATTAAAGGTTAACAACAGAGCCCAAACTATTAGCCTAAATTCAGTTGCTATTTATTTTTAGGTATAATAATCAACACTCAAATAACACACAGTACCCAAACATGTCAACGTCACATAAGGCAGTTTTTGCAATAACTTCTAAATCTAATTATAAAATAGTTTTTTCTCCAATTCTTTGTTGAAATGTAATCATTTATACACAGTGTGTCATTTTCATGACAGGTTTATTTAAACATACATTAAATAATCAAGACATCACTAACAGGCTAAGCAGAATATAATGAATATAACGGCTAATATAGTAAATATAACGGCTAATATAATGAATATAACGGCTAATATTGGTCATATATTTAGTGAAAGAGTTGATTTCTCTAGTGAACTCACAGCTGTTGGCACTGATGGACTTCTGATGTAAATGTGATGCTACATGATAGTGTTTACAAGCTGTTTTATTGTCTTTACGCGGTTAAAACACAGATTGAGCGATTACACGACATATGATACATTTCAGTAAGTGTCAATTAGGGGTGGCACGGTACATGGAAAAAAACCGAACCATTCGGTTCGCTTGTCTTGGTTCGGAGTGTGTGCATCGCACGGTTTCGACGCATGCACAATGTATCCTCGTGCCCGTATGTTACCTCAGACAGTGGGTGTCTTTTCGCGCGAAATAAGGTGTTTGTGTGTGTGTGTGTGTGTGTGTGTGTGTGTGTGTGTGTGTGTGTGTGTGTGTGTGTGTGTGTGTGTGTGTGTGTGTGTGGGCATACAGTAAAATAAAGTAAAAGTGGAGTGCTGCAGGTCACGTGTAGAAATGCAAGTGGGAGAGATAAGGAAGGCTGCACCAGCGTATAGCTGGCAGGGCAGATGCAGTCGGTATGGAGAGCGGGAGCTGCGCGCATTCACACACTGGCAGTGTGTGTCTTGCGCAGCTGAACCGCGGCTCGTGTATTGCAAATACGGACGAATATTGTCCATTCTGTCACATTTTCCGGTGTTCTCCTCCGACCCCTGTCTGTCTTGTGTTTTGATTTATGATGGGCAGCATTTATCTGCTGCAAATGCGACGTGTTCCCCTCTGTCTCATACACACATGCATATAACATGTTGTATATAAGTAGTTCACATGGTAAATGTAACATTTAAAAGTTAAGATGCTTCTACAGTAGTTGTAATAATTTAAACATGCCTTTGAAGTTTGGGCAAACAACACTGCCAGAAGTTTGTTTTCGTGTATTTTTGTTTTCTTTTCACAGCGCTGGATGTCATGTGGTGAAACACACGGCACACTTCATGGTGAAATGTGTTAATCAGGTCAGCTGAATTAAAGCCACAGTGCATTGTTCTGATCAAAATTGACATGATTAACATGAAAAATGGGTAGACAGCCAGTTAGGAAACAACTTCTTCTACATGATATAAAAATGTTTTAATACTGTATCCTAAACTGTGGATGATTAAGCTATATATCATATGCTGAAGGAAATTTCTGGAGTGTTAACAATTAAAAAAAACAATAAGAACCGTACAGACCGAAAACCGTGATATGAACCGAACCGTGCCACCCCTAGTGTCAATGTCAATGTATCCTCAACATACCTTAAGAGATATTAATTAATTTATTCTTTAGGAAGAGATGATCGCCTTCACTCGCGTGCTGCGCTGCTGCTTGAAGTTGAACTGAAGCGTCTATACAGAGCCTATACAGTCACGTCACATTAAAGAGCGTCAAAACGGCATTTATCGTTTGAATTTATCGTGTGGGAACTCGGATTGAAGTGTGTTCCGTGCTTAAAACAAACTGTTAAAGATTGCATTCGGAACCGTTTGGTACACACACGCACCGAACCAAGAGCCCTGTACCGAAACAGTTCGATACGAATACATGTACCGTTACACCCCTAGTGTATAGTGAACACAAGGCAAGTGGACTTTGACCTCAATACCAAAACTGTCTAGGAAATAATTGGGCACAAAATGTTGTTTTGAGTTGAAATATTTTATCTCACTCACTTGTAATTTATGTCAAGCAAGTGGCTTTGAGCCAAAGACGAACTAACAAGTTCAAACTAGGGCTACACGATAATGATTAAAATGATAATCCTGATTTTGTTCAATTATAATCAGGATTATTGATCACGTTTATTCTATCAAAAAGGGTAATGTAGTTATGGCCTCCCATAGAAAACCTTTATAAAGAAAAAGCTTAATGTCACTTAATGTAGCCTACTAAGTGATATTAAAAGATCAAATTCTGCACAAACCAATTTTTCTGTATAGTATGGTTTAGTAATATAGTGTTTACTAAGTTTGGTTTGTTAATTATAAGGGACCCACTTTATATTAGGTGGCCTTAACTACTATGTACTAACATTTTAATTAATCATTTGATACAATGCACTTATTGTGTACGTACATGTTTTTACATTGTACTTACATTTTTAAAAATACCTTCATGTAATTGACATCTGTTATTAATTTCTGTAGTTACATTTGTAATTACACAGTTGACTCTTCCCTTACACCTAACCCAACCCTTAAACTTACCCACACCACCACACCTGTCCCTAACCCTACCCTTAAACTTACCCACACCACCACATCTGTCCCTAACCCTACCCTTAAACTGACCCATACCACCACATCTGTCCCTAACCCTACCCTTAAACTTACCCATACCACCACAACTGTCCCTAACCCTACCCTTAAACTTACCCACACCACCACATCTGTCCCTAACCCTACCCTTAAACTTACCCATACCACCACACCTGTCCATAACCCTACCCTTAAACTTACCCATACCACCACATCTGTCCCTAACCCTACCCTTAAACTTACCCATACCACCACGCCTGTCCATAACCCTACCCTTAAACTTACCCATACCACCACACCTGTCCATAACCCTACCCTTAAACCTAGCCATACCACCACATCTGTCCCTAACCCTACCCTTAAACTTAACCATACCACCACACCTGTCCCTAACCCTACCCTTAAACTTACCCATACCACCACATCTGTCCCTAACCCTACCCTTAAACTTACCCATACCACCACACCTGTCCCTAACCCTACCCTTAAACTTACCCATACCACCACACCTGTCCCTAACCCTACCCTTAAACTTACCCATACCACCACATCTGTCCCTAACCCTACCCTTAAACTTACCCACACCACCACATCTGTCCCTAACCATACCCTTAAACTTACCCATACCACCACACCTGTCCCTAACCCTACCCTTAAACTTACCCACACCACCACATCTGTCCCTAACCCTACCCTTAAACTTACCCATACCACCACACCTGTCCCTAACCCTACCCTTAAACTTACCCACACCACCACACCTGTCCCTAACCCTATCCTTAAACTTACCCATACCACCACATCTGTCCCTAACCCTACCCTTAAACTTACCCACACCACCACATCTGTCCCTAACCCTACCCTTAAACTTACCCATACCACCACACCTGTCCCTAACCCTACCCTTAAACTTACCCACGCCACCACACCTGTCCCTAACCCTACCCTTAAACTTACCCATGCCACCACATCTGTCCCTAACCCTATCCTTAAACTTACCCATACCACCACATCTGTCCCTAACCCTATCCTTAAACGTACCCATACCACCACATCTGTCCCTAACCCTATCCTTAAACTTACCCATACCACCACACCTGTCCCTAACCCTACCCTTAAACTGACCCATACCACCACACCTGTCCCTAACCCTATCCTTAAACTTACCCATACCACCACACCTGTCCCTAACCCTATCCTTAAACTTACCCATACCACCACATCTGTCCCTAACCCTACCCTTAAACTTACCCACACCACCACATCTGTCCCTAACCCTACCCTTAAACTTACCCATACCACCACACCTGTCCCTAACCCTACCCTTAAACTTACCCACACCACCACACCTGTCCCTAACCCTACCCTTAAACTTACCCATGCCACCACATCTGTCCCTAACCCTACCCTTAAACTTACCCATACCACCACATCTGTCCCTAACCCTACCCTTAAACTTACCCATACCACCACACCTGTCCCTAACCCTACCCTTAAACTTACCCACGCCACCACACCTGTCCCTAACCCTACCCTTAAACTTACCCATACCACCACACCTGTCCCTAACCCTATCCTTAAACTTACCCATACCACCACATCTGTCCCTAACCCTATCCTTAAACTGACCCATACCACCACATCTGTCCCTAACCCTACCCTTAAACTTACCCATACCACCACATCTGTCCCTAACCCTACCCTTAAACTTACCCATACCACCACACCTGTCCCTAACCCTATCCTTAAACTTACCCATACCACCACATCTGTCCCTAACCCTACCCTTAAACTTACCCATACCACCACACCTGTCCCTAACCCTACCCTTAAACTTACCCATACCACCACACCTGTCCATAACCCTACCCTTAAACTTACCCATACCACCACACCTGTCCCTAACCCTACCCTTAAACTGACCCAGTGTGGATTCCAGAGTTTCAGGGCCACAGCACTGAATGATCTACCACCCATAGTAGAAAGATGGAAACAAGGTACAGTAAGTAGTCTTGAGTCAGACGAGGAAGTGAATAACGGTGTAGAAGTTCAGATAAATAAAGGGGAGCAAGTCCATGCCAGAGTCCTGCATGGGTCCGATTTTGTAAACCCGCACCGCCCGTACCTGCAGTGCTTAAAACCGCATCCGACCCGTTTTCCGACAACAGCACTAAATAAAATCCGCACCCGACCCGCTTAAAATAGAACCGACACCCGACCCGCACCCGCAATAAAATCAGTTTAGCATATCACATTATAGAAACACTTACAAAAATGTTTATTGCCAGCATACAGAAGTTATTACACGACCATTAACACAAGGACAAATTCAGCCGGGACATTCTAAACGCTTTACGCTTAACGTGGCTTAATGTACTAAGACACTGTTATTAAGAGACCAAACTCAGTAAACATAATACTAATAACGTATACTATGTACAAAAAAATCAGATGAGCCCAGAATATGAACGCAACACGTTTAATTACACGTTAAGCGCTTTCCTCCCATAGAAAACCATTATAAGAACATTTACATTTATGCATTTGGCAGACGCTTTTATCCAAAGCGACTTACAGTGCCCTTATTACAGGGACAATCCCCCTGGAGCAACATGGAGTAAAGTGCCTTGCTCAAGGACACACTGGTGGTGACCACTGGGATCGAACCAGCAACCTTCTGCATATCAGTTCCATGGTTTAACCCACTGGACCACCATCTCACATTACGCTTAACACTTAACGTGGCTTAATGTACTAAAACAGTGTTATTAAGAGACCAAACTCAGGAAACATAACAAAAATACTGTTCGATAGAACTTCTTGTTCATGGTTTGTTACCACAGTTATCTGCATGCTTCCTCAGCGATGAAGTTCCACATTTGCGGCTATCTTTTCTTCAACTCCTCATTATCCATCTCGACGACTGCAGTGCAGGCAGATCGCACACGCGGTTGTGATTCTTCTGGGAGGGCGCGCGCCCTGCGCGACCACAAATAAACTGATATGGATTTGAAATTATTTTATCAACTTGAAATGCAGGCAAGGCACATTTTTGTATATGCATATTTTTAGGAACACATCTACAATATATATGCATATATTGTATATGTCCGTGCAGGACTCTGGTCAATGCAGACATTTAAAAGTTAACAATATAATTTTATACTGGATGCGGACAGAAACAGGTAGTCAATGCAGATTATCGAGCAAAGGTGTAATGTGATAAGATTTCTTGACTTGATGGATGACTTTGGCAGCAGAATTTTGTACATATTGAAGTCTAACGATTGTTTTAGCGGGAAGCCCAATAAGCAGTGGATTACAGTAGTCGAGACGTGAGGTTATTAATGCATTGATTAGAGTTTCTGTATCTTTAGTGCTGAGAGCAGGTCGCAGTCGGGCAATATCACGGAGGTGGTAGAATGCAGTCTTGGTAATAGAACTTATATGAGCTTGAAATGTAAGTGAAGAGTCAAAAGTTACACCCAGATTTCTAACAGTGTGAGATAAACTCAATTCTGACTTTTTCAAAAGGGATGGTGGACCAAATACAGTAACCTCAGTTTTATTGTTGTTAAATCGAAGGAAGTTTCTATGTAACCAGGTTTTGGTGTCGGCAATACAGGTATTCAATGAGTCCAAGAGGAGAGTGGCGACGGAGCGGGCTGAAATGTAAATTTACAAGTCATCAGCATAACAATGATAGATGAGACCATGACTACGGATAATGTGACCTAATGGTAACAGATAAATATTGAACAATACTCATATATCCCAGAGTCAAGACGTGTATGGCAGTTTAAGGACCGCAAAACAGATGTAGAGTATGTTAATGACATACTGCAAATGCCACATATGGATGGTGACAAAGTAGCCGGAGAATCCCGATGGTAGGGAAACAAGATAATCACAGCCAGGTATAAAGTAATCCAAAAGAGAACCAGCGGGAAAACTCATAGCAGATGAACACGAGCATAAACAGACGGGCACCAGTTAGCGTTCACAGTGTGAAGCGGCAGCCAGACATGAACAGCATACTCGCACCGGAACCGGAAATCCGTCCATAATGGAATGTCCATTATGTCAATTATGTATTAAACATATTATAGCCACACAAATGTAGTGCAGGCAATGCCTATTATCTTCAATGCATGCTTATAACAAAACAAAATATAAAAAACCCAGCCTCTTTTCGTTTACATTTTTTTTAAAAACACACATTAATGTATGCATAATATAGGCTATGATTATTTATCAGTGTAATAAATTAAATATGACAAAACACAACCCAGTCTCTTTTTGTTAAATGTCAGTTTATGTGTGATCAACAGCAATTATTATATAAGTAAAAGCTATAAGAAGCTATACAATAAATAAAGCAATTCAGTCAAACAAAGTCAGCGCTAGGAGACTACAACGGTAAAGTTTAATAGCTTAAAAATATAAAGTTATGAAACTTCACTTTGCCTTCAGACAAAACGATCTGTCAGGGAACAAATTATAGATTAATGAGAGCAAAGATCAACCGTTAGATCTACACCAGACGAATCATATCTTATGTTTAACCACCACAGAGACATCAGAGCCAGCGGCTGAAGGACTGGCCGAGGAAAGGCTGCTGTCGGCGGGGTTAATGAGCGATTGAGCGCCGCTGATCCACTGGAGCTCACAACTCCGAAAACGGCAGATCAAATTTTCAAAAAGGCGCTCTCTTTATAAATAAACCACAGATTTGAGATTTAAACAACTACATTCATGTATGAGATCATGATACATTCTGTACCATCATACAGACATGATGGCTGATTCGAACGAGTGATGCTCCACGGCGGCAAATCTGCTTCACCGTCGCTGCGCTGTCGTCATCGTGTAAAGCCCGCCCCAACGTTTCTGATTGGTTCCTCGATTTCTAGGCATTAGAAATGGGTTTGAATGGGCTCTTTGCCAGACTACTTGCAGAGCAAATCTAAATTTGCCGGAAGTTGTCTGGGTTTTCCCAGGCTAGTAGTGTTCTGTATTCATACCGTTTCGCTGTCGTGTTTTAAACACGAATCTGATGTGTGAGTGCTCTCCGTGCAGCGCCGCGTGTGAATGTAAACACAAGGCGTCAGTGATAGTTTTTATTTGGCCTCTAGAGGGCGCTCTCGTGCTATATAATGCCAGTAGATCCTTCTCAGAGCTCTTGTACTGTGTAATAACAGCTCAGCGCTCCAGCAACGGACACAACACGGAAAAACTATTGTGAGGATTTTTGCCGATAGCTGATTGGTGGAACAATCGGTTATCGGTAACGATTAATCGGCAAAACCGATGAATAAACATCTTCTATAAAACCCTTCTATACTTTATTTAATGGAAAATATATTAACCACTCAAAACTGACTGAAAAACTGATAACAACTGAAAAGAATGATAACAAAAAGCACACAACAATTCTTGCTTATTGATATGAACAAGTGATTTATCTTTCCTCCAAAGCCACATGAAGCAATTTTGAATTTAGAATCATAGTTACAACTATTTAATGGACACTTTTGACATTTCTGAAGTGATATAATTGTGGCTGGGTAAACAACACAGATTTAGTGGAAGGATAGTGGTAATGCAGCGGTGAACTACAGCAATATGTATTCTCATTTTCCCCAGTAGCTACAGCTCCATAAAAATAATAAATAAAGTTAATATAGTATCTGGTAAGGACATATTATATTAATAATGCAATCAGTCAGTAAATAAAGTTGAACTCTCTTGCATCTGGTCCGTCGATGAAGGTGTCCACAAAAGGCGTCCATTCACAACTGACTTCCGGAAAAATGCGATTGACCAATGACATTTCAGGTTACAATGAAATAAGTAAAGTCCCGCCCCACGACTGATAAAAATAAAAAGTTTTCGCGCGAGCAAAATAGAAGCTCGAGTGCGGGGAATGATGACGGGCGTGCTGCGAGTCGTGTCCAAGCTCGCAAGGGCTTGATTTGCGCGCAGAGGAGCACGCAGGTTTAAAAGGCTTCTGCCAGCCGGCTCGTCTCATTGTGAAATGGCTGACATGGATTGTTTTAAAATACGGCGAATAAGCTCAATGTGCCGGCTTTAGCTAGCTTGTAGTCTCAATATGTAGAGCTCAAATTGAGTAAAGAGTGTTTTTTACAACTCACCAGACTGTCCAACCTCCTCACTCACTTTCTTCCAAGCAAGATCCTTTTTATTCCTGTTTCTATATGAAGTATGAAGATGTATCGTACAGCTCCGGGTATCTGGGTATCAGACATTTGTCCTGATTTTTGTCACTACTAGAGCAAGTTCCTGATTGGTTAACGCGGCGCGAATATCCACCAAAGTTCAGATCTGGTGTGAACGCACCATTACAGTTGTAATGCGATTTAAACCTTTACAAAGCTTCTCTTGCGCATGCACATTTCATTCATGCTTGCAATCTTATGTACCCTTTCACAAATCTTACCCTGTGTATGCGATTGTTTATAGCATCATTTTACCTTCATATTTATAAGGATGCTGACTTTTAGAAGGCTTATCCATGTTAATTACCGTTATCAGGGCTAGACGCTTACTTTTTTCCCAAGTTGCACCTGTGCTCCTAAGTTGAAAAAGTTAGGAGTGCATTTAGAAACTTTAGTGGCGCAACTATTTCTGCCTATGTCTGCTCTACGGGGTGACCATACTCGATTAAGTTTCCCTCAGGACTTTTGTAAAAGCCAAAAATATGACCACACCTCAGACTTTGTCCTTTTAGAAGGCCGAGCACTGTCACTGCCTTCTATCATTTCTTCTCAATAAAAAAACAGTGTTGCACACTACGCCAGACTTATCCGGGATAATCAAACAGGGTTTTAACAATAATTAAATTATACTAACTGTCACTACATTTTATCGTGGTTAATCGAGAAACCAGTAATCGTCCCATCCCTAAACATGTTATTTGTTTGCTTTGTGTCTTTGATTTCACTATCAGTTAATCCATTTTAGCAAGTACATAAGTTTATTCTGTCTATTTTCAGTGTCCTTGAGACTGGTGTTGGTGGGAAAGACTGGAGCAGGCAAAAGCTCCTCTGGAAACACCATCCTGTGCATAAAAGCCTTTAAAGCTTCTAAAAGCCCTTCATCTGTGACTAAAGAGTGCTGGAAAGAGACTGAAGAGGTGTCTGGAAGAGAAATGACTCTGGTAGATACTCCTGGTATGTTTGACACAGATGTACCTGAGGATCTTCTGAAACGGGAGATCAGCAAGTGTATAAACATGACGGCACCTGGACCTCACGCCATCATCCTGGTCATTCAGCTCGGCCTGTTCGCAAAAGAAGAGAGACTCTCCGTGGAGAAGATCAGAGCTGTATTTGGAGAAGAAGCAGACAAACACACAATCGTCCTCTTCACTCACGGGGATGAACTGACCAGCTCTATTGAAGACTTCATTAAAGCCAGTGAGGATCTCTGAGAAATCCTGAGGCGCTGTGGGGGAAGATATCACGTCTTCAACAATAAAGAGATGGAGGATCGAAATCAAGTTCTGACACTCCTAGAGAAAGTGGATGCCATGGTCTCTGCTAATGGAGGGGGGTTTTACACCAGCGACTCTTACCAGGGTGTGGAGATCATCTTGAAGACCAAAGAAGAGGAGCTGAGACGAGAATACGAGAAGAAACTACAAGAGAAAGAGAGGGAACTGGAGTCCAGATTTGCTGAAGAGAAGCAGAAACTACAAGAGAGAATGGAGACTCTAACAGAATCTGAGCAGGAGAAGCAAGAGAAGATCAATGAGCTGGAACGACTGAATCAGAGGAACATTAACAAATTGGCCGAGAACAAGCGACACTATGAAGCAAAGCTGAGACAGGCCAGACTGGAGGCAGAACTCACTCACATTAATGAGGGGAAAATGATGGAGATCCTTGCCAACTTACAAAGCCTAGTCCTGTAGTGATAATTAAATAACCGTTATTTGATCTTTTAATAGGCCTACAGCACAAGGGGGAGTTATGGACCAAAAGAATTAGACAATCACCAATTAAGTTTGCGTGCACACTATGCAAAGTCATCTGAAGCCATCCCATAGTTTAATGTGAGGGACAGAAGAATATTTACATCATTACATTACAAGTTGACAGAAAGTCGTTTTCCCTCGACAGCTGTCAATCATTCTCCCTTCAGCATTCAAACAACGCGACCCGTTCGGTTACAACAGTAAAACTCTCTCCAATATCATTTCACGAGTTCACACTTGCATCAAATTAAATAGAGTAAAGATTATACATATCTGGCATCAAACACACAACTGGATTTGAATGATAATTTGATTATAATTGAACTTTTTTTACTTTAGTGAGTGTGTAGTATTGCTGTTTGAGCATAAACAACATCTGCAATTACGACGCTCAAAGTTTAGAGCAAAGGGAGATATTTGCTTTTCCAGAAATCTCTGGTACCCCATTGTCTGAGATGGTTCTCGGTGTCCCACAACCATTCCAATTCCACCAATCGATGAGCATTTGCTCAGGATGTGATCAACACAAATGGTGCAGAAACAACAGAACTTGACTTTCTTCTTCCATATGATAATTGAGCCATTTTGGGGGCGAGCTCATCCTAAAATAGACTTTGGAGGGGAATCTGAGTTGAGGCAGACTACAATTTCTTACAAGACGGAGCGCTATAATTCTGACTAAAATATACATTTTGCTAAAACATTTGTTGCTGGTGAACATAAATGTGCCATATGTGGAATTTCATATATGCTTTTTTATTAGTTTAATTTTTTAATCAAATAGAAAAAATTAGAGAATGACTTGTGCTGAATTTTCCATGTTTTAGCTAAGCCGTAATGATGCATTTTTATATCACTTAAATAAATAAAAATGGACATTCAGTCCTGCAATACTAATTTGTTTTGTTTTAGGGATGGGAGAAAAAATGAAACATCCCACCCCTAATATAAATAAATATATATATATATATATATACTTTTTTAATTTTATTTATATATATATATATATAGCTTGTGATTTATATATTTTTATTCTGTTGTTTTTCCATTTAATGAAGGGAATATATTTAATATTTACATGTCTTAACTGTAATCTTATGCTGCAAAATGATAATTTACAAAGGAATAAATTCATCACAATTATTTAATTAATGAAGCACAAAAAATGTATGGCAAAGCCCTAAAGCTGGCAATTAATCTGCATAACCGCAATACTTTTTTAGACAATTAATCATCAGCCAAATTTGATAATCATGACAGGCCTAACAAAGCCTCTAAAATGAATCATTTAATTCCTAGTGTTGTGAACGGTTAGGTTCATGTGCATAAGGCAATGGTGCAAATAAGAACCTTTTTTAATGATTGTAATATTATGATGTCAGTCAGTAAATCATCTTATTTGTCATCTTGTCTAGGGGAGTAAATATTGATGGTAAGTTTGAAGTGAAATGGAGTGAAGGTGAAAGGGCTACACACTCAGAATGGGTCTGGATCTCTTTTCTAAACTCAGTTCATGCCACCTGTAGTTGAGGACAAGGGTTAACTGAGCTGCTTTACTGTAGCATGCATCTGTAATATTGTTTTATTATATATTATTGTAACATTTATGAACTCTGCTATTTCACCTGCTTTCCTCATCCCAACAGAATGTGTGCTGACATCAGTCAAGCTGAGCTTTGTAACACAGGATGACAGACGCTTTACTCCCTATATATAGAGGAATCTGAATAATGACACTATATTAGAGCTGCTTTACCTCAGAATCTGAATAACACTGAATTTCTGTCTTGATCTGAATAATGACAGTATATTTTAGAGCTGCTTTACAGCAGAATCTGAATTGTCTCCATTGTTTATTATATGCTATGTTCCCGTATATTTCTGTGAAACTGCTTTGACAAATCTGCATTGTATAAATTGCTATAGAAATAAAGGTGACCACATTTAAAAGCAAATAAACACGTACAGTCATCTTCTAAAGCAGTGTACTGTCATACGAGCTAGATACCACTAAAGAAACACATTTTAGCTCCTGTGGTAAATTGCTCTCCCTCTCTCTTCCTCTCCGTTTTTATTTCTAATGCTCCGCCTTTCATTGAAAACGAAAGTGACTAGGTTTCAAGCACATCGAGGCTCGAGAACGGATCGACAAGTCAACCGTATCTTGAGTTATTTTTGTAAGGTAAGATGATGATGATGTTTTAAGCTCGTTGAATATGATTTTAGGCTAACCGAGACGTGACTAAGTTGTGTAAATGACTGAAATGAACAAGTCCATAGCTGATGTGTAGGCCTAGGTCTATAAGTGCGTCATCACTAGGCTACTACAGATTTACTATCGCTTCGCTTCTCACCGTCGGAACAGAGAAATATGGTTTGATTATAGTGTTGTTTATGTTTAGGCCATTTCTTTATAGACCCCTTTCACAGACTGTGATGACGCGTTTTTTTAATGTATGTACATTTATAACACTAATACTTTGTATTATATTACTTTTGCATCAAATTACCAAAAAAAAAGTTAGCGCTGCTTTTAAAACTTTTACTGTTTGTAAACACACAGGATGCGCGCGCAGATAGGTTGCAGAAAACCAGTGAGAGATAGCGCTATAGAAAATTACATACGGTACAAAATCGTTCCATTTAAAAAGATTATAGATTATTTATAGATATACATTTATAGATGATTAATTATAGATTATTAGATGTTGTTTTCAAAATGTTTACTATAGTTTGTCACCCAGTGATAGGGACCGGCGGTATCATGAATGCTGTTTTACGTGAATATTATGACACCAGTGCAGCACAAACATTTATTTCCAAAATAAATATATTTTTAAAGGTCCCGTTCTTCGTGTTTTTTTGAAGCTTTGATTGTGTTTACAGTGTGCAATATAACATGTGTTCATGTTTCGCGTGTAAAAAAACAGTATTTTTCACACAATTTACTCATCTGTACACCGCTGTTTTCACTGTCCTAAAAATAGCTGATGAGATCCTTGTTCTATGAAGTCCCTCCTTCAGAAATACGTCACGAGTTCTGATTGTGCCAGCGGTTCCTGTGTTGTGATTGGACAGCAGCTTAGCGCACGTTGCCCGGTTCCTGTGTTGTGATTCGACAGCAGTTTAGCGCACATTGCCCGGTTCCTGTGTTGTGATTGGACAGCAGCTTAGCGCACGTTGCCCGTTTCCTGTGTTGTGATTGGACAGCAGCTTAGCGCACGTTGCCCGGTTCCTGTGTTGTGATTGGACAGCAGCTTAGCGCACGTTGCCCGGTTCCTGTGTTGTGATTCGACCGCAGCTTAGTGCACGTAACTTGCACGGAAAGGTCACGCCTCTTAACGGGAGATGTATGCGCTCAATGATCTCTACAGTGTCCCTGGGAAAGCCAAACAAAGGTGATTTGACTCCGGGATGAAAATAACAGCGTCTCGACGACATGGCGACAAACACACTCAAACGCAAACACTTCCTCTTCTCCACGCAACACTTCCTCTTCTCCACGTGGGACAGCAACAAGACCACGCCCCCTTTTTCTCGTATTCTTGTGGGTAGAGGTTAGTCTGTTCTACTGTTCTACTGACGTCATTTATGACGTAACATGCTATCTATTTCTGATGCAGAAAAGTTAGTTCATGCATTCATGACCTCGAGACTAGATTACTGTAATGCTTTATTAGCTGGTTGTCCTGCATCATCGATAAACAAACTGCAGTTAGTTCAAAACGCAGCTGCTAGAGTGCTTACTAGGTCAAGAAAATATGATCATATAACACCAATTTTATCATCCCTACACTGGTTACCTATTAAGTTCCGTATCAATTACAAAGTATTGCTACTGACCTATAAAGCCCTAAATGGGCTAGCTCCAGTGTATTTAACTGATCTTTTATCGCCCTACAATCCATCGCGCTCTTTAAGATCACTAAACTCGAGGCTTCTGGTCATTCCTAGGATATCCAAGTCCACTAAAGGAGGGAGGGCTTTTTCACATTTAGCTCCTAAACTCTGGAATAGTCTTCCGGATATTGTTCGAGGTTCAGACTCGCTGTCCCAGTTTAAAACTAGATTAAAGACGCATCTCTTTAGCCAAGCATTCACATTATAATTAAGTTTTATACTACAGTTAAATCGCACCAACAGCATTAATATTCTGAACAGCAGCTATGCTAATTATTTCCCATCTGCTTTTCTGTTGTTATCTCGGGACACTAGTCCCGAGGTAACTAGTTCGTCAGCTCCAGTTTGTATCCAGCCTCTGATGGAGACTTCAGATGCCCCGACACCTGTGATGAGACGACTCGACGCCTGTGAAGAGACGACTCAACGCCAGCGTTGTTATGGCCTAAAATAATACATGATTGATTAACTTATCCTAACATTTTTTCTTTAACATTCTCTTTTCTAACATTTTTCAATGTACATTTATGAAATGCACTTTCTGTGAAGCTGCTTTGAAACAATGTGTATTGTGAAAAGCGCTATACAAATAAATTTGAATTGAATTGAATTGAATTTATGAAGGAAGTACCAGGATGTAGTCCAAGCCGGCCGTTCGCTGTAGGCTTTGAAAGGGAACTTCTGTTAAATAAAATATCTCGCTTGGCATTGAACTTTGAGCTTTATAATTTTACAGGTATTATTTATGCTCTAACAGCAACATTACACACTAACTAAAGTTTGAACAATGGGATCACGAAGAATGGGACCTTTAATTAAATGTTACATCGCAGCCATAGAAACATTATATTCATGCCGAACGAGAGAAGTAGGCTTTGTGAGCTGAGCCAAATTTAAGCTTTGTCTGTGTTTCGCAATCTGGTCACCCGATTTTCCACGAATTTAACAATAGGCTTACTCTCATTTTATTCATTTACGTCTCTCACAGGGGATTATGCACGTTTCTTCCTTGTTTGCTTTTAATTAGGAGTTCGCATAATTTACTGTGGTAAAGTAGAAAACCCTGCTGTAGGACAGATACATTTAGTTAAAATGTTAGGTAAATGAGGTATCATTTGAAAGCTTAACTCAAAATTCATCCTGTGAAAACCGTTTTGAAATCGGACATTGTGTTACCATGGAAACGTTACTCTAAATTATTCTAGCGGGCTCCTCCCCTAGTGGGCGGCGTCATGTTTCATATTACAACAATTATTTTAAATACTTTCTGATGCATTTTTTTCTTATTTTCAAAATCTTTTCCAATCTTGACAAAACACATATTGTCGGAAAGGTCTGAGTCTCAAGGGTCCATATTTGGGGACTGTTTTGTGATGGAAGTGATATTTGGACAGAAATTTACAGGAAAATGCATCAAAAAAACAATCAATGGAATGTGAATGACACCCGGTGGCTGTGTTTGGTACAGCACCTAAACAAAATCTCATGGGAACTTCAATTTTTGTGATATCAACTTCAAATTTGGAACACATATTGGTTAGACATATGGCTTTGATTTTATAATAATTTTAGAGTACATTTTTTTTGTAAAATATATATTTTATATGAAATAAAAAATACAGTATTTACAGTATTAAATTATTAATACAGTATTAAAACAGTATATAAAGTACAGTATTTTTCATTTACAGTAAATTTAAACTTCTATCACTTTTTCATACTTTCATATTTTGAATTGCTTTTACTTCAGCAATAATCTGCAGAGTCTCGTCTTTAAAACGAGACCAAACTTTGGTCTATATTCCAAAGCATTCTTGAATTACAGCCCTTTAAGTTTGGATAGTGCATTTTCATGTGTATTCTCAAAAAGGGGGGTGATGGTTAAAGGGTTTTAATCCATCGTTTTTCAGCAGATTCTTCTTGGAAAACCAAAGCATGTGCGATTGTTCACCAACTCTCTTCTGCACGTGTGTGTATTACGTCACCAAAACACACCACCGCGCATGCGCATGACAGCGTCCAGTACGTATTGGATCTGATCCAGCTACGTCATCTCGCTTCAGGCTGCAGCGAGGACTTGTTGGAGACCAGACACAAAACAACCGGTTCTTTTTAGTGAACCGGTCGAACCTGTTCGCGTCTCGAGTCAGCGCTGATCCACAAGTTACTAAAGTTACTCACTTTCTGACGTGATAGGCTATGTTCGAACTGTCAACAAGTGTATTCTATAATAAAAAGTGGTTTCACTCTATGAATTTTTAATCACGGCAAAATGGTGTAAATTGGATACTTATCAATTTCGTTGCAAGTGCAGGGCGTTTGCAGAGAGCCCGTCCACACGCTCTTCTGATTGGCTGTGATGTCAGGTTTGCTGCTGAAATTCTTGTTGCATCGCGTCTGGTTAGGACACCGCAACAGAACCAACGAGCAGCGTCATGAGCTGTTTATTTCTCCTGCTTGTCTGATATGGCGAGCCGATCATGCCACGGATAACCTACCGAAGTAGACAGTCGTGACTCGTGTTCTTTTACGTGAGAGAAGGGGTACGTCGCCACAACAGACGCGTGACACCAACGTCGCTGAGAAGTACGTCGCCACCACAATAAAGTATCTTATCCTTGTTTTTTCTAGCTTTTCTATCATCAAAGTTTCCATTTTATTGTTGAAGAAAATCTTGAATGAAATGAAAGAAAATTAAGGGCTTTAGCGTCCAAGTAAAAAAAAGAATGCCTTTAATGTTCATAACATTTTTAATTGGCTGAACTTCACTTCAACACTAGTATATATGCACATGAAATAAACGTATAAGTAGAATACACTATTGCCACTTTTTGGGAAAGTTAACTGAATACTGTAAAAGAAATAGCCTATAACAAATACATCTAGGCTATTAATGCAACATTTTAAATGGTTTTGAAGGCGACATAGGCCTATGGAAACAATGTATTTATCAGGTGTTTTAATTGGAAAATAAACAAATTTACATACAAATTAGGCATTGAAAAAACAATATTAACAATTTACAATAGCCTACTCAAAAGTCAAAACAGCAATTAAGTCTCGAATTAAGTCTCGAATCAAGTGCAAGGAATTAAAAAAATGAAATTAAGAAAATAAAATAAAATAGACACAGTAAAGAGCTATATTGCACATAGCTTATTTAAAAAAACTGGCTACTGTAGAAGCCTTTTCACTTGAAAGGGTACAAAGTGAAGCAACTAAAGCTTTAAGTTCATTAGTAAAATGAGGAAAGGAGGGTTTTCTGAAAAAATCTGCAAATATGAATAAAGTATTTAGCAAGTTCAAATAGGTTATTAATCAATTGTGAGCAATCTTTCTTAAGTAAACCAAATTTAATTTGTTTGCATTCAATGAGATTTACACATATAATAATATATGACAGTTTACTGTACAATTGAGACCAAAGCAATTTGGAGTAATAATAGCTAATAATAATTTAAAAAAAGATATGCTCAGTGGTTTCAATATTAGTTCCAAAAAATTGACAAGAGTTTTCTCCAATATCAAATTTAGATTTAATTATTTAGATGGGCATGCCATTTATTATATTGAAATAAAGTTCTTTCATTTTAGGGAGAGTTGGAAAGGTAAGACAATTAATTATCTGTATCAGGCGTATTGTAAGGCGACGACGTATGTATCAGGTCTTATTAGGCGACGTACATCGAAACGACGTATGTATCAGGCGTCTTATAAGGCGACGTGCCTAGTTCAGACGTACTAAAATTTAGTCAATTTCTCACATACGCCGTCGCCGCGTCGCCGTAGGTATTCGTTCCTACCATGACGTCGCCGTGACTTCGCCGCCGGTCTGTCGTCTACCGTCTCTATCAATCCCATTCAAAAAAAGACACGGACTGACGGCGACGGAAGGGTAGACTGCTCCTTCGCCTTCTTCAGGGTAGTATTAGAAAAGTCACTTTTCGCTCGCCATAGTCTGAATGCCAGGGTATGGCAACTGCCACACCACCATACGTAAACGCCCCTGTCGTGAGGTGCTTGTTTGTGCACTGAACACACTCTGTGAAAAACAGTGAATCACACTTTTTTTTAAATAACTGTATAGACCAGTGGTCTTCACTATTTTTTTCAGGAGAGCCACACTGATAGGAAAAAATCAATAGGAGAGCAACTTTTACCGCAAAATTTCAAAAGTTACATACAGTCATAAATAGCATGTCTGCGTATCAGTCTGTCATCCCTGAACATACAATATACTATGTAATAAATACAAAAGCTAGATAGATAGTGGGTAGGCATAATATATTTTTAATGTAAACTTTCTTTTAGTGCTGTTTTAAACTAGATTATTCACACATTTTTCTGTTTAAAACACATTTTTATATATATTTTATAATGTAATACTTTCACAGTAAATCACCAAATTAATGTGGAAAAAACAGACATTTTTAAATATTTGTTCAATGGCATGTTTTTATGAATGTTGGCCCGTATCACTGATATTAATACTGATACTGATGTCTCTTTGAAATAGACCCTCCCCCATTTAAAATATGAATTATAGCCATTCAACATTAGTGTAATTGAAAGCTTTTGAACATGTATTAGGCTTCAAACTTCATTAGTAGCCTAGTTAGTGCTGCTGTGACTTTAAGATCTGCCGAACATGACGCGGATCTTATTTAACTCATTTAAAACTGTTCTTCTGAGGATAATCAACAAAACGGACATTTAGGCATAATTCTGTGTTATAGTTTGTTCAAGAGCGAAAGAGAACTGGATTCCAGCGCTGTCTGTGCTCATGATGCTGGCGCGTAACACACACCACTCAATACGGTTGACAATGCGTATCATATGCACGTAAAAAGTCGTTTTGGTGTATAAATTGCACGATAAATGCAAATTGTGTTTATAGATACGCATTTCATGAGAATGTGTTGATCTATAAGAGCACATTCGCCATTAAAAGCAGGAAAAAGAGCCAAACTGACAACTCCGCAGAGAGTCATGGGCGTAGGGCAGAGCAAGTTTATCCTTTCTCTAGATTTCCATCTTGTAAAGCCGCTGTTTTGGGCTTCGAGGAGAGTTGAAATCAGGTCAACTTTATGGTAATAAGCTATGACACGGTTCGGCGGCAACCAATCGGAATATAGAAGTGCTCCGCTTGAGATGATTCCAGAGAACGCAGTTCTGTATGGCAAGCCGTTTTAGCTTAAATTGTTCCCAGTCGTAATTGCATTTTTAGTAAGAATTGAATTAGAGAGCTCTACAATTCAATTCTTGTATTCAAAAACTAGTAACAATTACAATACAGAGCTCTCTAATTCAATTATTACTAGTAACAATTAGATCGGCGTTCTGCCTATCTGGGCTTTTTCTACTGATGTTTATACATTGTGTTGATGCTCTCATAACCTACGATCGTCAAATATTGCTGCACATCAAAAAGTTCACTGGAGACTCGTTCTACAGCCTGCTCCATCACGCGTGATTTCTACTCTACGTTCTCTCATTCCTCGGCGGCGTATGTTCACCGGTTACCGTGTTGTATCATCTCCCAGCGGAAACGTTGCAGAAAGAGGGGAAATCGCGGAGGCATCCGGGTGAGGATTAGCAGAGAATTTTCACTGGAATTAATTTTTACTAGTAAAAAAACGAATTAAAGATATGTATAATTGCAGAGCTCTGTAATTGAATTAGAGAGCTCTGCAATTTAATTCTTACTCTTTGACTAGAGAGCTCTCTAATTCAATTGTTACTAGTAAGCATTGGATTGCAGAGCTTTCTAATTGGAATTCTTACTACTAACAATTCAATAACAGAGCTCTCTAATTGTATTATTACTATTAAATATGCAACTCTCTCTCTATTCAGTACTACCTCATTATGATAATTAGGTTACACCTCACGGATATTCACAAAATGGCCGACTACACTGCAGGGCTGCGTTCAGCCCTAACAAAAACTTTTTTTAAATGGAAACGGTGCTGCGTTGAACACGCTGTTCTGATGACGTTGAGTTGCAACTATGGCAGCTGAGAAGGCCATCCTTTGTGTTCTTTTTGAGGAATTTTCGGCGCCTGATGAAATCGATATAAATACGTGTTTAATACTGCAAAATACACGCAATCACTGCCCTTGCCGACCAGAATAAAAGACAACATCCCAATCCCATTTAATGAACCTTTTTTATGGTAATCTCCTGGTAATCAATTCTAATTTTATTTTATTTCTAGTTCTTACTTTTTTAATAGCTTGTATTTTCTTTCTCATTTATGTAAAGCACTTAATTACCATATATGAAATTTACCTTGCAATGAAGCTAAAAATATAAATAAATACATCATCATGTTGATATACTGACACACCCACCAAACGAGATAAAACACATCTCAAACCCGTTGCGCACCGGTTTCCGGAAACATGACGTTCAACCGGAAACCGTAGCAAAACGTTGCTCACCGGTTTGAGCTTTGAACGTGCCCCAGGTTGTTCAGTCAAGGCATTTTTAATGATGAAGAGAAATGCAGAGGTAATAGTCTGCAACACAAAGTTGATTTGGCGCTAATTTGATGTAATATTTAATGTTATATAATTTTTTTTTTTTTTTTTTTAGTTTGTGGCAAATGAGAATCGATACAATTATTGAATACATTTTGGGACAAAGGTCTTGTTAATGTTTTTCAGTTTTCAGTAATGAAAGCAAAAGTTTTTCCAATAATGGAAGTATGTGTAAAAGTAAGGTATTTTGGGTAAAATGATATAAGTAATCAAATAGTTTATGTAATTTTAAAATGAACATATTTATTAAACAAAAATGAATTATTTTATGTATCAAAAATAGTACAAACTTTGCTAAAGTGATTGTATTGAACAAGTATAGACATTATTAAAAACATTATTTTCTGCAATCATATAACATGAGAATAATGAAAAGCACATTTTTCTTAAGGTGTGAACGAATCATTTGAATGAGTGATTTAATGAATCACTCATTAAGACAGAATTGGGCTGCCACCTACTGGTGGTTTTAAACAAGCCTTAAACAAAAAAATTCCCAAATATTTGCAAGACATCTTATCCTTGACGAAAAAAATCCCCAAAAATATATGTAGCCTATTTTTTTTTTTTTTTTTTTTGTCAATATCGCATACCCCTAATTTGGGCTTGTATTTGTTTGGTCATGAGAATAATAATAAAAAAAAAAAAAACATTTTAGGCTACAAGAAATATATGCAGGAACGATTTAAAGCCAGAATAGGTTTAACCTATTTAAATATATCTCCTTCCAACCTACAGTAGGCTATTCCACAATCCACACTTTTTGGGTGTATATAATATAATATAATATTTTATTTTTATTATTATATATAATATTCACATTTTTAATCATTATTTCTCTCTCATACTTATATTCCATATATAGTAGTTATTGGGTAATTAAAACAAACATGATGGATATTAAAAGAGAGAAATATATTTTACATATTAAATTGCATTATGTCAGAGTGAAGGCTAGCCTAATAATTTAGCCTATGTAGCTCATATCTGCAAACATGTTACCGTAATAAACACAAACATTTGAATATATTTTGTCTGGTAAACTATATCATTACCAGGACCAGCAGCAAGGAGACAATAATTTTTAGAGTATAAAGATGTGAATAAATGTAGTTTAAGTATCAATTGCAAAATATAGCTATATAGCTATATATAGCTAAGTTGTCTAATGGGACTTTTATTTTGAAGTGTAGCTCCGCAGGTGGGATTTGCTGAGGGAAATCAGTCCCTCCAGAAAAACGCGATTATGCGATCGCATAATTTAATGCATAATCAGGACCACATTTTTTTCAAATACGCCGCACTTTCGCCGTGTAAATTGCCTATTTCTGCGTGCAAAATATGCGGGGCTAGCATGATTTCATAATCCCCGCATTTTCGTTGCAAAAAAGTCACATATATATTAGCAGAAAGTTGAAAAATGTTCGTTTACTTCACACAAGAGCCGCCATTTTCCCCTGTTGCCATGGGAACGCTTTGAAGTGACGTAATTACCTGACATCGAAAAGCTGCAAACCCCGTGGAGAAACCATAGATATCAGTGAAACCATGATGAAGCACAAACCCCCATTGACCAACACAAATAACAGCAAAAGAGCAAAGCAGTTTCCCAGTGATGACCAATCAGAACACAGCATCATGAAGCTTCAGAGCGTTATGAGTCAGTGAGTCGATTCAGCGGTTCAGAGCGTTATGAATCAGTGAGTCGATTCAGCGGTTCAGAGCGTTATGAGTCAGTGAGTCGATTCAGCGGTTCAGAGCGTTATGAATCAGTGAGTCGATTCAGCGGTTCAGAGCGTTATGAGTCAGTGAGTCGATTCAGCGGTTCAGAGCGTTATGAATCAGTGAGTCGATTCAGCGGTTCAGAGCGTTATGAGTCAGTGAGTCGATTCAGCGGTTCAGAGCGTTATGAGTCAGTGAGTCGATTCAGCGGTTCAGAGCATTATGACTCAGTGAGTCGATTCAGCGGTTCAGAGCGTTATGAGTCAGTGAGTCGATTCAGCGGTTCAGAGCGTTATGAGTCAGTGAGTCGATTCAGAGGTTCAGAGCGTTATGAATCAGTGAGTCGATTCAGTGGTTCGGAGCGTTATGAGTCAGTGAGTCGATTCAGCGGTTCAGAGCGTTATGAATCAGTGAGTCGATTCAGCGGTTCAGAGCGTTATGAATCAGTGAGTCGATTCAGCGGTTCAGAGCGTTATGAATCAGTGAGTCGATTCAGCGGTTTGGAGCGTTATGAATCAGTGAGTTGATTCAGCGGTTCAGAGCGTTATGAGTCAGCTTTTTTTCTCTTTTTCATCAAACCGCAGTTTTTGCAAGTTTTATCGCACAAAATCGCATAAATATCCCGCATTTTCCATCGCATTTTTTAAGAAAACGTGCCGCATAATCTAGGATTTTTGCCTGCAACAATCACAAAAAAAAGCCGCATTTTTCTGGAAGGACTGGGAAATGGGTGTAATAGCATATCTGTTTTGCATCTAATCAATACAAGTTCTTACTAGTAAGAATACAATTGTGGAGCTCTATAACTGGAATTCTTACTAGTAAGAACTGATCTAGAGAGCTCTCTGATACAATTGCAGAGCTCTGTATTGTAATTGTTACTAGTAAGAATTGAATTGTAGAGCTCTCTAATGGAATTCTTACTAGTAAAAATGCAATTACGACAAGTAACGCTGGGAGCAATTTAAGCTAACACGGCTTGCCATAGTTCTGTAAACTTTGGTTCCCACCACATTAGTTCCCAAGCAAAACGAAGGAGAGGTTGATCATTGCTGTGGCGGGTTTGGTAAGAAGGCGCGCAACATTATTAATTAGATTAGATATAACTTTATTGTCATTACACAAGTACAAGTACAAGGCAACGAAATGCAGTTTAGGTCTAACCAGAAGTGCAATAGCAGCAAGTGCAGGATATACAATGGTTGCATAAGTGCAGGACATGGATATGTACTGAATATATATAAATATGTATAAATAGAGAGACGGTTATTACTATAAACAGAACTGAATTTACAGGTGAATATATACAGTGAATATAATATACAGATGGCTATTACTATAAACAGAATTTTACAGATATAGATATACAATAATATGTTAGGCAAGATGAGGAATATAGCAGTGGATTAAGTTAGTGCAATAAATTATGGACAGAGCTATCCGAGAAAAAAAAAGTGGAAAGTGCAGTGGAAAGTGGTTGCATATTACAGTTAGAAGCACGGTGCAAAATGCAAATGTAAACAGTAGGTACTATAAATACAGTCGGCAGTGCAAATGAGCATAATCCAGTTAAGATATGGTGGTGCAAAATGCATAAGTAAACAGTTGTTACTGTAATAAACAGTCGGTAGTGCAAATAATAAAGTGAAGGCTGATGTGAGGTAGGAGAGTTAGCAGTTTATGAGGGAAGTGGATCAACGGGGGTTTGAGTTCAGTAAAGAGACAGCTCTGGGGAAAAAACTGTTCTTAAGTCTGCTGGTCCTGGTCCGGAGGATCCTGAAACGCCTGCCGGAGGGCAGGAGAGAAAACAGTCTGTGTGCTGGGTGAGAGGAGTCCTTGAGGATGCTGCGAGCTCGATGCAGACAGCGTTTCCTCTGGATGTGCTCGATGGCAGGTAGTGGAGTCCCTGTGATGCGCTGGGCAGTTTTCACCACCCGCTGCAGTGCCTTGCGCTCCGCAACAGAGCAGCTCCCATACCATACTGCCACACAGTTGGTCAGGATGCTTTCTATTGCGCAGCGGTAGAAGTTCACCAGGATAGCCGAGGAGAGCTGATTCTTCCTCAGTGTCCTCAGGAAGAAGAGGCGCTGGTGAGCCTTCTTGACCAGGCTGGAGGTGTTAGTCGTCCACGACATGTCCGCCGAGATGTGGATCCCCAGGAACTTGAAACTGGAGACACGCTCAACAGCCATTCCATTGATGTGGATGGTGTCGTGTGTGCCTCTTGACTCTTTCCTGAAGTCCACGATGAGCTCCTTTGTTTTGGTGGTGTTGAGGAGCAGGTTATTTTCGGTGCACCATGTGGCCAGGTGCTGGATCTCCTTCCTGTAGGCAGTCTCATCGTTGTTGCTGATGAGACCAATCACCGTAGTGTCGTCCGCAAACTTGACGATGGAGTTAGATCCATACACAGGCTAGCAGTCGGAGGTGAAGAGGGAGTAGAGAAACGGACTTAGCACACAGCCCTGTGGTACACCAGTGTTGAGTGTGATGGACGTGGAGCAGGTGGATCCTGATCGAACATTCTGGGGTCTGTCAGTTAGGAAGTCCAAAATCCAGTTACACATTGAATTGTTGATGCCCAGGTCTCCAAGTTTGGCTATTAACTTGGTTGGGATGACAGTGTTGAATGCTGAGCTGAAGTCAACAAACAGCATGCGTGCATAAGTGTTCTTATGGTCCAGATGAGTGAGCACAGAGTGCAGTGCCATGGAAACTGCATCCTCTGTGCTCCTATTGCTGCGGTAGGCAAACGAGTCCAATGTGGATGGAATAGAGTCTTTTAGGTGTTCCAGGACCAGCCGCTCAAAGCACTTCATAACGATGGGTGTGAGTGCTACAGGGCGGTAGTCATTAGGGCACCTCGGGCTAGAGCTTTTCGGCACTGGCACAATGGAAGTGCGTTTAAAGCATGATGGTACAGCTCCTTGGGCGAGAGACAGGTTGAAAATGTCTGTAAAAACCCCAGCGAGCTGCTCCGCACATGCCCTGAGAACACGTCCAGGGATGTTGTCTGGTCCAGCAGCCTTGTGCGCGCTGATCCGGCTCAGTGCCTTGCAGACATCTGTGGAGGAGAGTTTGATAGGTGGGTGGTCAGCTGAGGGTTTGAGCTTGGTGGCAGTTTCTCTGTTGTCTCTTTCAAAACGAGCATAAAAGTAATTTAGCTCGTTCAGGAAGTTGACATCAGTGGCTGCGGGGGTGGACCGGGTGGGCTTATAATCACTGATGGCCTGAATGCCCTGCCACATGCGTCGAGGGTCAGAGTTGGAAAAGTGTCCCTCTATCTTTAGCTTGTAGCAGTGCTTGGCCTTTTTGATGCCCCTCTTCAGGTTTGCTCTGGATGCGCTGTAGGCTTGTGCATCACCTGATCTGAAGGCAGTGTTGCGTGACTTCAGCAGGAGTCGCACTTCCCTGTTCATCCAAGGCTTCTGATTTGGGTATGTGATGATCTGTTTCTGGGTTGTAACACTGTCAATTGTGGTATTGATATGATCCAATACAGAGGAGGTGTAGGAGTCAATGTCCGTGCATTAATAGCAACATTTTTGCTCTAGAACGCTTGTTTTTCATCGGGAATGCAATTAATTTGCTCAAAACAACACCAATTTGATCAATTGCATTAATGCTTCACTTCAACCAGGACAGTTAATGTAATGTAGGCTGCACACAAATGAATGTTAATGTTAATTAAAGACCAAGGCTAGCAAATGTCTCCTATAAACTGCATGTTGAAATTAGACTAGCACTTAACCATGAACACGAAAGCCACACCACACAAATGGCTTTCAAATGGTTTATTTCGTTAGCAAACATGCAACTATAATTGTTACGTTTTCCATCGATCAGTTTTGTTTTTTTAACTTTCCCATTTAAATGATTTCATTAGGTTAGTTTACGGTTATACCGTACCTGTGGTCAGTCAGCACAAATGTCGATCAACCTGATTGTTTACTTTTGCCCCTTTAAATAAAGTTTAAAAAAAGACCAAGCATTCGATCAACGTCAGCACGTCCACAAATCTTTCTACAGCATCGTTGGCAGGGCGTCCAGAGCTAAGTTTGACGCTCTCAAACTTGTGTGTGAACGCACAGTAAGCGGGTGCGAGCTGCATGAGGCTCGTGAGTCGCACAATGAGTAACACTGGTATAGACTATATAATTAAATTGCAGGCTTTGATTTGATATTCACACTTATATTGCACGCTATATGGCGATCGATTTTTATTTTGCATTCAATATAATTAGCTTTTTGTCAGCTTAGGAACACTCTGCAGTTCCCTCACAAACCCCCAAGGCTTTGCAAACTCTGCTCTGTTGCGAGTCGCTTTGTTAGTTACTTGTGTTTTCATTCATTACACTTTTTCCCTTTAGGACACATTTTGAAAATGGCTCAAACTAATGAAGATTTGAATCTGGTCCTACTTGGAAGAGCAGGAGCAGGAAAAAGTGCAACTGGAAACACAATACTGGGACGAGACGCTTTCATATCAAAGAAAAGCCCCACACCTGTCACACAAGATGTTGCCGTGCAATCTGGAGCTGTTTCCGGTTTTCCAGTCACTGTTTATGACACACCAGGATTATCTGACACAGAAATGAGTGAAAAGAAGGTTCAGCAGAAACAAGCGGTTGAGCAGAAATATGAAGAGGTTCTGCAGAGATGTGAATCACGTCACTGTGCGTTTCTGCTGGTCATCAAAGCTGACCGATTCACTAGAGAAGAGAGAGAAGCTGTGGAGAAGATTGAGAAGCTGCTGGGAGAAGAACGCCTGAAGAAAACCTGGATTCTCTTCACTGGAGAAGATCAACTGGTGGATGACAACATGACGATACAAGAATTCATTAATCTGTCTGAACCACTGAAGAAACTCGTTCAGAAATATGAGGAGAGATTCCATGTGTTCAACAACAAGATGAAAGAACTTACTGGACAAGTTAAAATGCTGATTGCAAACATTGCCAAAACATGTTATAAAACAATGGGTGAGTCTTTCATACCAAATATTAAAATGTGTTAATTAAAATAGCTGTGAATAAGGTTAATGTTAAAACTGTACTTTTCTTTTTTTATACAGTGAAATTGAAGGATAACGTGATGAGCCAAATACCAAAAAAATTTAAACCGGTCACTCGTGACAGTCCTTCATCCAGACGGATTGTGCTTCTGGGTAAAAGTGGTGTTGGGAAGAGTGCAGCTGGAAACACAATCCTGGGACAGAAAGTGTTCAGATCTGAGAGCAATGCGAGCTCAGTCACCAGTAAATGTTCAGAAGCTCACGCCACTGTTTCAGGCAGATCTGTGTCTGTATTTGATACTCCTGGGTTCTTCGACACACGGATGAAAGATGAAGAGTTAAAGACAGAGATAGCCAGAAGTCTTTGTTTATCCAGTCCTGGACCGCACGCTTTTCTCATTGTGTTTAGAGTAATTGACAGATTCACTGAGCAGGAGCAGCAGATTCCTCAGCAGATTAGGGTGTTGTTTGGTGAGGATGTGTTAAAATACTCCATCATTCTCTTCACTCATGGAGATCAGCTAGAGAAGTCCATAGAGAAACTCATTGAGGAGAACTGTAGATTAAGAGATCTAGTTCAGCAGTGTGGAGGCAGATATCACGTCTTCAACAACAGAGATGAGAAGAACAGAGAGCAGGTGAAGGATCTACTGCAGAAGATTGACTCAATGATAGAGCAGAACGGAGGACACTACAGCAATCAGATGTACGAAGAGGCTCAGAGATTCAGACGAGAGGAAGAAGAGAGGAGACAGAGAGGGGAAAAGAGTACCTTTGAAAATGTAATGGATTTTTTATCAAAGTTTATTTCTGAGCATCCATTTTATTTTTATATGGCAGTTTTTGTACTTGGTGCTGGAGCTGTTGGAGGTGCTCTATGAGCTTTTATTGGAGTTAAAGCTACTGCTGTTGGAGCTGTTGGTGGAGCTGTTGTTGGTGGAGCTGTTGCTGTAGCTGTTGTAAAAAAACGCTAGGGTCACTGAGCCCGTTACAGTTGAGAAGAGGTGGTTGGGCGTTCCTGACCAGGGCCTAGAATCACCCCAACCTTGCAGTAACGGAGGTTTACTCATTATTTCTTTGATATTTGTTACTTGTATATCACTAATCTTTACATTCAATTGTTTTTTTGTGTTTTTTTACTTTAAAATATAAAATGCCATGAGCAGTAAAGTGCCATTCTCTCTCTATGCTTGTTGTTGTAATAAAGCAGGTTTAACTTGTTTTACGACAGATCAAGTCTGCAACTAAGGGTCATTTCTTGAACTATTGTCTCCTGTGACATGCTCTTCTGTGGCATCTGAAGACTTTACACATCACAAGAAAAAGCATCAGAATCTCCAAATGTGACGAAACCTTTATCTTGCACTGGTGGCTGTATTTCTGTAATTGATTTTCATTCAACTGTAACATAAAATATGTATATTGAATATTCTACTGTTTGCAATTGTGTACACTTTGGATTTAAACTTTAAGTGCAATCAATATTAAATAAATCATGAAAATCTTCTCAAAATAAACAATGATTTACCTTTCTATTAACTTTAAGTATTATCAATAAATGGTTTAATGTATTACATCAACATAAAATAAATTTAACATAAGAAAATACTGTATACGGTTTCAAATGATTAGATTTGAAAACCATAAATATGAATATGAGATACTCTAGGACACCGAACCATGAGTGGAGATTCGTTTTATTCATGTTTAAGATGCCTCAAATAAGAGATGCTATCAACACTTTGTTTTCAAGATCACACTTTTCTCATTTCATAGCATTGTCATATCAGTCCATACACATAATCATCTAGACAGTTCTGAAACCTTGAATCAACACTAAATGTCAGACGTGAAATTTACTAAATACTTCAGAAAATATGAATTGTATTTTTGTCAAAATTGCAATCTTAAGAAATCATTAAAGGAACATGCCGACTTTTTGTGACTCCACCATATCCCCCAGAGTTAGATAAGTCCATATGAGTAATGAAACGGTATGGACATTTCACATCATGATTATAGTGACCCAAATTATCACGGTTATCAATATCATTACGGTTTTGTTCAAATGCGATGAAACTGTTAAAAAAGAACAGATGCACACACTTAAAACATTTCAACAAGTTTTATATTTGAAAATCAACAAACAACAAATATATCAAGCAGCTCTATGCACTTAACAGGTAAACATTAATCTCAATTCAATAAATCCCTGTAGTTATTTATGTGGTAAGGAAAATCTGTGTAATAATTGTTCAATGAACATGCATTATTATAAGGGCTTGACATTAACTTTTTGCTCACCAGCCACTGTGGCTAGTGGTTTTCCAAAGTTACTAGCCACTCAGAATACATTGTTATTGGGAAATTTTTTTTTGATTATATGTTAATGAGCATTGTAAACACCCAAATCAAGTCCATGTGAAATGTATACATGACTCATCAGTGTTCTATCAGCTACGACGCATTTAAATCTAACAGATTTGGTGTACGAGCCCAAACAGTATCCTAGTGGAATAATGCATATCCATATTTTCATGATTTGTATATATTTTGAAAATATTTTCTCTTCAAATGCTATTGAAGTTAGAAACGTGTATACCAATGTTGTATGTAACTTTAGCGACGGTCCCTAAATCCGTGACTATCGAACGTAAAGCCGACTTTATGCCATTCATATCAGATGCGCTGTGGTTCTGCTGTGTTTGTTTGAAACTATTTTCACTGCTGAAATAGAACAAAAACAGTCAACCTCTGTATGATGAGTGAATCTCCTGCATACATCACACACACACATCTCTGCTTTGAGTGCAGTTTTCAGTGAGTGAGAGCGGCTCTGAACAAAACTCTAGTTAATCTGAACGCCTCTGATTATGAGACATTGCATTCATAAACTCAATAGAAACACGTGTGATTGGTTATAATGCGCAACGCGATTATAACAGATGGCTTTTGAGAAGACTATAATAAGTTCAACCACAAAAGTGGCTAGTGGGAGTGACTGTGTTACACGCCACAGCCGAAATACACCCTGATTATCCCTTAAATGTCACCCTAGTCTTGTCTGAACTTGTTTGTTCGTCTTTGGCTCAAGCTTCACGTTCTTATTTCCCAAACGTACTTTCACGAGTTTGTGTGCCCATATAATCTTAGTGAAAGTGGTAAACAGATTTGGCTTGCTGTCTGCTATAGAGGGGCTCGGAGAGGATATTCTACCCAAGCTTCGATTGCTCCCCTATAACAGGCAAAATTGTACAAAAGGAGGAGCAGGGGAGGAGGAGGAGGATGCTGCAGGAACTAACAATGGGAAGCTGCTGGTTTCTAATCTGGAAGATTAGATGGGCATACTCCTCCCGAAATTATGTTTAATAACTTCACTTTAATATTGAGGTCAAAGTCCACTTGCCTTGCATAGCTAGCCTAGCGTAGCACAAAGACTCCAGCTAGCCTTCTGCTCAATAAGTGACAAAATAACGCCAACATTTTCCCATTTACATGTTGTTATGTGTATAGTTACATCGTGTACTAAGACTGAAGGAAAATGAAAAGTTGTGATTTGTGATGTGGCTAGGAACTATACTTTCATTCCTGCGTAATAATCAAGGAACTTTGAGCTATCCCATGAGTGCAGCGGCGCATTGATATTACACAGCGCCTGAAAATAGGTGACAACCTGCTTACACAGAGAGCGCTGGGGACTATTTTCAGGCGCTGTGTAATACCATTGCAGCGTTATTTTGTCACTTATTGAGCAGTAGGCTAGCTGGAGCCATTTACCTCCAGTCTTTGTGCTAAGCTAGGCTAACGGTGGGTGCATCAGACAGAGTTATGGCACGCACTGAGATGAGAATGGGATGTATAGACTTATCTAACTCTGGGTGATACGGTGAATAAGCTAAAATCTCAAAAAGTTGGCGTGTTCCTTTAAGTAATTCAATTTAAGAGAAAAATGCAAAGCTGCTTTTTATGATGATCTGTAAAGCATTAACGGCAGCATTGCACTGATGTTACAGCTCCAGCTAATACTGACAACACTGCAATATGACGTACATTTCCTCCTAGAACGTGACCAATCGCTGCTCCAGAAACTGCACCACACACAGCAACGGCTGTTTTCAGCACAAACTGTCCAACAGCACTGGGACGCTCCTCAGATGAACAGATCCTCACAAACTGACTCTTGCTGTGCACCCATCCACAGAGAATCCCAGAGAAAGCTCCTGCAGCTGCCGCTGATCCTCCGATACAGAAACCTTTAATGAAAGTCCATCCCTGTGAAGAGTCTTTCTTCCACACTGAAACACCTCCTGTCCCTACAGCAAAACACACCACTAAACAGACATTCTTTAGCTTTATCTGTTGAAGGAACACATGTGTTATGCTCTTCCCAGCTTTGTCTGGGTTATCCGGTCTTTCCTGCTCCTCAGATTCCCTCCTCACACGTGTCTCTCTCTCTCTCTCCTCCTCTCTTCTCCTCTCGTTCTCCTCCATCATGTCTAGTGTGTAGCAGGAGTTTGTGTTCTCAGACACAAGTCTGTCGATCTTCTCCATGAGTTCAGTCACCTGCCGTCTGTTTGCTGGAGCTTTAATGTTAAACTCATGATATCTCTGACCGCATCGATTAATAAAGTCAGATAATTCATTATTGCTCCTGATCATTTCACTTAGTGGCGTCACGTGTGTTTGATCTGCATGAGTGAAGAGCACTAGAGTAAATCTGAGAGCTTCAGCTCCAAACTTCTGCTCAAAGCGACTCAGGAAATCCTTCTCTTGTTTGGTGAATGTGCTGAAAGACAGAATGAGCAGGATGACATGAACACCTGGTGCAGAGAGAGCTTTCTTCAGCTCTGAGTCTGAATCAAAGTCAGTGTGAGTGGAGAAGATGAAGTCTGGAGTATCGATCACTGTCACGCTCCTGTTATCAACCGCTCCGCTGTGTGTCTGACAGACTCTGGTCACTGAGGAAGAGCTCATTTCTGACTCAAACACTCCACCATTGAAGAGGATGTTTCCTGTGGCGCTTTTCCCCGATCCGGTTTTACCGACCAACAGCACCCGAGGCCGACGATCTTCATCATCACTTCCCTCACTCGTCAACATCTACAAACAATAATTAAAAAAACACACAACAGATTGTCAGTTAAAACACAATAAAATGCGTCCGGGAGTGCATGGGAGTATTTTAGCATGAAACGCATTGATGATGTGATGTCTGCGCGCGCATGGTGTGCTCTATAGTTCATTATCATTCATTTCTATTTTAGAAACCATATCCATGGTAAGAATGAGCATGGTTTACCTGTGACTGTGATCTTACTAATAGTTTAACCTTTTAATAGAAGTAAATGTTAGTTCCCTTAGAGCTTGACGAAATATAAATATCAGTATCTTACATAAATTAACTCTTTACCAATGTTAGTGTTGTTAAAGGAATAGATGACCCCAAAATATAATTTACTCTCCCTCATGTCATTCCAAACCTGTATGTCTTTCTCTCTTCTGTGAAACACAAAAGAAGATATTTTAAAGAATGGTAGTAACCAAACCCTCGACTTCATTTGAAAACAACCCTCTACAATAATAGTAAAACACTCGCACATGCGAGTAAATCATCACTGACTAAATAATAGCTTACATTAGCCATTGACTAATAAATGCTTAGATTTTACTCGCCAGTGTGTGTTAGAGGCTAAGAATTAGTTTAGCATAGATAAAGTTTCACTCGCTCTCCGTCGAGCGCTGACGTACCGTAAACTCTAGTGTGAAGGAGCACAACTTGACGTCGCTTTGCCAAGAGTGCTGTGTTTCTCTCTCTCACAATCTCACAATCACACACACACACACGCAAAGAGAGAGAAGAGAGAGTCTAACACCCCATGCATAATCTGCTACATGTGAAGTGAACCATATTATTTGTTGTATTGTCCTGTCAAAACAACGGAGTTCATTTGGAATTATTCAGCTTTTAAGAAGCAGAAGATACACGTTTTTAGTGGGCAAAGCTAATATGGAAACGGCAATCTCATAAGCTGGCGCTCATCTTTTACTGTCCCTGATTTGATTTCAGCAAATCAGCTTGAGCGAACGCAGACATGATTATTATTCAGCTCATCAATCCTTAGTGAGTTGTATATTGTTATTAGTAATAATTACTATTATCATTTTTACAGAAACACTGAATGGCCAACAATATCTTGGTTCAGTTAAAATATCAAATATGCAGTCATACATGTGTGTGTGTGTATATATATATATATTAATCTCGATATATAAAATAGATGTAGATCTCGATATAGATGTATATTTGAATACACACACATGTATATATTTAGGAGATATTTGCATACTGTGTATATCTTTTCATATCATTTATATTATATATAAATATTTTAAATATAAATATTCAAAAATAATTTCTTAAATATACATGCATGCGTGCATATTTATATACACATAATAATTATACACAGTACACACACTTATATTATGTTTAAAAAAAAATTATTTTGGATGCGGTTAATCACGTTTAATTGATTGACAGCACTAATATAAATAAAAATAGTATATCAGTCTGGTGAGTAAACAAAAAAATGTACTAGCTAATAGGGGTGTAACGATTCATCTACTACATCGATGTATCGATTTATTTTCCTACGATCTAACTACATCGATCTGTGCTCGGCAAGTTGGCCTTCCGGACGACATATATCGATCTAACATCGTTTTAAAAGGTAATCAATCGATTGTATCGATCATAGGAAATAACGCATTGGATTTAAGCACGTCAGACTTTATATGGATGTTTTTTCTTAGCACTTTTAATGATAAAGGCGTTAAACGTTACTCGATTCAGTCTGCCTATCTGTGACATCATCGCAACGCACGCACCAGCAGCAGCGCTAAGAAAACAAAACAGCATGGCGGATGGCAGAGGAGAAGCCAACCAGCGAGAAATTATCAAGTCACCAGGAGAAAGAGCTAAGTTAGTAACGTGTTACCTGTACTTTCAACCCTTGCTAAATGTTACCTGTGCATTCCTGGGACCAGTGTGCCAGCAGAGCGAGCTTTTAATACTGCTGGCGACATAGTGAACGCACAGAGAAGTGTTCTGCGGTCAGATCATGTTGATATTTTTGAAAAAGAAATATGTAGAGTCATTGAAGAGTAGTTGGTTACATTTTATCTTTTGTTAAATATTGTTTGTTTATTAAACTGAGAGTAGTAGCAGGTTCAGCCAGTTTATTCAAACTGAAGAGATGTTGGTTGCACTTTATTTTTGATATTAATATTGTATTTGTATTATTTTAATGTTGAAAAACAACAGCAAAAGTAACAGGTACACCTACTATTAATTAAACCTGAAGAGAAGTTAGTTGCACTTTATTTTTGATATTAATATTGTAATATTTGTATGTTGGATAACAAAAGCAGAAGTAGCAGGTTAACCTACTGTTGAAATGTTGGTTGCACTTACTGGGCTTTTATTGAAAATGTATTGAATATTGAAAATGAGAGCAGAAAAGGTTAACTTCCTGTTAATTCAACCTAAACTGTTGATTGCACTTTATTCAAATAAAATTTGAATGCATTTGCCATTAATTGTTGTTTACTTGTTTGTTTATATCCATAATTAATTGATACCTGATTCCCTTACAAGAAACAACAGGAATCTAGGAAACGTCACCTGCACTGACCAGTATCCAGATATTTATTTCAGTCACACAATTTTTGGCTAAAAAGTTACTGAATCGATTTCAGGTCACTGAATCGTTTCGGATCGTATCGTTCTAAATGAACCAAAATCGTCCTTGAATCGTATCGACAACCTCAAATCGTGATACGAATCGAATCGTTGTTAAAACGAATCGTTACACCCCTACTAGCTAATGGTGATTCTGTTGCCAAGGTGTGCTTAGAGGGTTGGGGAAAAAGCAGACATTTCCCAAATGACCTTATTTTATGTTCCACAGAAAGAAAGTCATACTTTAGAATGGCATTAGGGTAAGCAGGAAATGTAGCTACTTTAGACCATGCTAGCTCAAAACCAGTGCTTCAGTGTCAAGTGCATTTCTATGTGACAAAAACTAAACAGCTCTTTCGTAATTCGTGGAAAGAGCGCATACAGAAAGGCCGTAAAAACTGCTAGATCTGCTTATTTCTCAACTCTCTTGGAAGAAAACTAACACAACCCAAGGTATTTATTCAATATAGTGGCTAAATTAACCAAAAATAAAGCTTCAACTTCTGATGTTTGTAAACAGCACAGCTGTAATGACTTTATGGACTTCTTTACATGTAAGACTGATAATATTAGTACATATCCTAATGACAAAGATGAATTGATGATATTAAGAAGAGGATCTATGACCTCTGGTAGCATCTCTTTTAATCTCTTTTTATAGTTGATTTTATTGATTTAACGAATTTAGCCAATTCTTCTTCTCCTATAGCAGTGAATGATTGTAATTTTTCCTCAGTGACACTACAATGCTCTGTCTGCTGTGATACTGTAGTAGACGGCTGCATGTATGAATTAAATATTACTGTTTTTGCAGTAAATTCAATAATATATATCATTATTTGTTTGTTCTATGTTATTACTTAATTTACTTAAATTGCAGTGTGTGTGATGTGACAATCGCACTGAGACGCAATTTTATTTTGATATGTCAAACAAAAGGAGTTTCTCACCTGATTCATAATTGCAGAAGCCTTATCCCTTTGCTCAAAGACAATGCCTGTCTAAAATCAACAATAACATGGCATATTAGTTAGTAACATATATAACCAGAGAAAGTGGCCTATTACATTTTATCTTTACTGCTTTTGAACCATTAGTATGGTAATATGAAACTGAACTCTATGAATGAAGAAATATGAATTCACATTAAAGTTGCAAAATATGGAGGTCAATAAATAACCGAAAGGAATAGCAATATTACAAACTGACAAATGTGGTATAGCCTTCTTTTTTTTGTCAATTCAAAATCAAAAAAGTTTTTAACTACTGGCTCATTATCATCCCAGCTAACAATTTTAGCTGGTAACGTTAAAAGCGTCCAGTTTTTTAAACGTTGTATTAAAGTTCTACTTAGGGTATAAGAACGTTATTGAAAACGTTTTTTAGAACGTTCCATTCTCTTGTTATATAAACATTGTATTAACGTTCATGTTAGGGTATAAGAACGTTATTGAAAACGTTTTTAGAACTTTCCATTCTCTTGTTATATAAACGTTGTATTAACGTTCATGTTAGGGTATAAGAACGTTATTGAGAACGTTATTAGAACGTTCAATTCTCTTGTTATATAAACATTGTATTAACGTTCTTGCTTGGTTATAAGAAGGTGTCACTGGATATACAAATGATGTATCTGAAGTTGATTTGCAAAAGAAAAACGCTGTGTGACTAATTTGCAATGACTATAGTTTTAATGTAATAACGTTTTTAAAACGTTCCTCTAACAATGTAAGAATAACGTTTTAAAGCTAACATTTTTAGAACGTTTATCAATAGTATATAACGTTTACACAACGTTCTAATAACGTTACTGCAAGAACGTTTTTTGATAACTTTGAGAGAACTTTCAGAGAACGTTAGCCAATGTTCTGAGAACGTTCCCTGTTAGCTGGGATGTTGTTTCCACATTAAAAAATATCTTTAGAATGAATGCTGTAACAGATTGAAAATAGAACATGCACGCATTATTTACCTATTATACATATTCGCTCATGATTCATTCGAATTAACTTCTAAGATAATACTTCTACGCAATAAAAGAAGCTATATAAACGTAAAATACTAAAACGTCACTCACTGAGAAGCACACGAGACAGTCGAGGGGAAATGCCTTCCGTCAGAGCTTCAACAAAATGTCCGATTTTACTTTCACATTTAACTGTTTCCACCTAATCGTTCTGTTGATCCGATCAAAAGTTCAGCGGGGGAGTCTAGGCGGGGTCTAAAATGTTCAGTGATCGGGTCATTAAAACCATAAATATAGTCAAGAACGCATGACTACATTGCATTTGTAGTCTTTCCGTTCTGAATGTGAACCTCCGCCCACTCTTCTACGCAAAGCGACGCGTTGAGAGAAAACTCCTCTTTGTCCTCTTTGGGCTTGTCCTAATACACACACTTGTGGCATAGAGGTTGAAGAACTGAACATATAATCAAACCACACGAGTGTTTACACTGAAAAGGTTACCAACAATATGTTCTTAATTCAATAAAGGCAATGAATGTAGGCTAGGTCTTAAAAATAAAAACCAAATAAATATTGACATTTCCTTTAGATGGGATGTGTGTGCCAATATACATACTGATTAAACATTAGCATATATCTGAGTTTAGCAGCAGAAATTGATTTGAATAGCCTATACCAGGGGTTTTCAAACTTTATGATGCCCAAATATGACTAACCTTTTATGAGGGACCCCCTTCCTAAAATCCAAAATATTTAAACTGTTAGATAAGTAGTAAGTGTGACATTATAAATACAACATATTGTTTGCAAACTTAAATCGGCAATGCTTAATGTTGGATGTATAGACCCGAAGAAGAATATGTTCAATTAAAATGATTTGTACAGTTCTTTCACAATAAATGTATGTAAGCAGATTAGATAAGCAGATAAAGGGGACTATAGTGAGGAAAGATACAAAGCAAACATATACTACAATTCTGGAAAGTATGTATACGGCAATAGGATAGGTGTACAAAAAAGGAGAGAAACATTTACAAATGAATGTTCGGTAGACTTTATCCATTTGTCCTTTTATTCTCTGAAATTTTCTGGGGACCCCTTAGAACCATCTGGAGGACCCCTGGGGGTCCCCGGACCCCAGTTTGAAAACCCATGGCCTATACAAAACATTAATACAAGCCTCCGTTACTAAATTGCACTACTATGCTATATTTGATTAAAATGTAAAGTTTACCATGCATCATCTCGGAAATAAAGCAGTCAGTGTTATTTGTCTGAATAAGTTATGATGCATGATTTCCTGATTGATCTATTTCAGACTCTTAAAGACAACGCATATGTATGCCGTTTACAGTTTCCACATGTGTAAAGTTATGCTATGTTGTTGAAGTAACTATTCATTTAACCATTGTTTAAATCAGGGGTGTCCAAACTCGGTCCTGGAGGGCCACTGTCCTGAAGGGTTTAGCTCCAGCTTGCTTCAACACCTGTCTGGAAGTCTCTAGTATGCCTAATAAGACCTTGATTAGCGGGTTCAGGTGTGTTTAATTGGGGTTGGAGCTAAACTCTGCAGGACAGTGGCCCTCCAGGAGCAGGATTTCACACCCCTGGTTTAAATAATATCAGCTTCGAAATGCATGCTGTTCTCTTTCATCATCTCGTGTCTCGTGTCGCAGCCACTACAAAACTAAGTGAACCCAACATGTTCCTTCCCAGTCACCATAGTAAACTGCTGTTGACAGTTCTTCCAGCATTCTGCATATTCTTTCTCTATGATTTTGTGATCCATTTTTTCACACTGAGGACACTCAAACACAACTGTTAGAATATAAATGCTGCAAAAATAGACATTGCTGGTGTTCTGTCGATTTGTCTTACCTTGTCAGATTTTGTTACCTCCCATTAAAACAGTAGGTAGCACAATTTGACAGCAAAAAATGCTACCTATTAGATTGTATCATATCACCAGCATCATATTAATGTAATATGAGGCTTTATTAATATCAATACCTACCCCTAAAACTATGCAAATATTTAAAAATAAAATGTGCGCATACTCAAACCCTGGTAGGAAAATCTGAAGGGTGGGATAAAATGTCACATTTTGTGACATAGATTAAATAAATCCCAGCCTTTTCAGGAAATGGAAGAAACACATTTTAGACTGTATTGTCAAAGTTGATATTGTGGCTTTATATGATCACTATATTATTCATAATCAATCAAGTTTTTGATAAGCGAATGTCGGACATGTGTTTTGTCTGTGATTCGGTCGTGTCGCTTTCACAGAATGACGCGGCTGTTAAAAGTGAAAGTAAAATATCTCCGACATTTTGTTGAAGCTTCTGACCGAAGACATTTGACCTCCTCTGTTTTTAAGTGCTTCTTGGTGAGTGTACCGTTTAAGTTCTTTGTATTTGTTTATATCTAACGAATAAATTGTGTAGATTAGTGTAGCCTATCAACTAAAAAGCGAATAGCTGATAAAAAGCTGATAGCAGCGGTGATAAATAAAAAACAAAACACGCACACATTCCAGCGCCAGATCGCACCTCGGAACTAAGACAAACGAAGTTAATCATTTGATAGGCAACTGGAAGTTTCCATTAGGTACATACATGACGCGAGATATTTTTAAAAAGTGCTGGGAACAACCATGGCAACACCTATCTACAATCCTGTGAGACATGTTTGGTTAAAATCTATATTAAAACTTACCAAAGTTGTGTCAGCCATACCACAAGCTTGCCTAAAAGCAGACAACAAATGTTGCGATCCCATGATGCGTGCTATCAAATATATCATCTGTCCAGCCTCTTTCTGAAGGTTTTTTATTTATTTTACATTATTTAACTGAAAAGTGCTTTTGTGTTTTTTGTAGTTTGACTCCTGTTTGTCTTGGTGAAAGTGCTTTAACCAGGGAAAGCGAACCTTGAAATCATGCATCAAGTGAGTAACTCTTCCCCCCTCTGGATTCTTTTGTAACACACACATACATTTGAGTGTGTTCGGTTAACTAAGTGATGTGTGGTTTTATGTATTAGGGCTGGCTGCCTCGGGTGCTGTTGGTCGGTAAAACCGGATCGGGGAAAAGCGCCACAGGAAACCTCCTCTTCAGTGATCGAGTGTTTGAGTCAGAAATGAGCTCTTCCTCAGTGACCAGAGTCTGTCAGACACACAGCGGAGCGGTTGATAACAGGAGCGTGACAGTGATCGATACTCCAGACTTCATCTTCTCCACTCACACTGACTTTGATTCAGACTCAGAGCTGAAGAAAGCTCTCTCTGCACCAGGTGTTCATGTCATCCTGCTCATTCTGTCTTTCAGCACATTCACCAAACAAGAGAAGGATTTCCTGAGTCGCTTTGAGCAGAAGTTTGGAGCTGAAGCTCTCAGATTTACTCTAGTGCTCTTCACTCATGCAGATCAAACACACGTGACGCCACTAAGTGAAATGATCAGGAGCAATAATGAATTATCTGACTTTATTAATCGATGCGGTCAGAGATATCATGAGTTTAACATTAAAGCTCCAGCAAACAGACGGCAGGTGACTGAACTCATGGAGAAGATCGACAGACTTGTGTCTGAGAACACAAACTCCTGCTACACACTAGACATGATGGAGGAGAACAAGCATAATCATGGGAGAAGGGTGAACCATCCATGGCTTAAACAGAAAAATATATATTTATTTATTGTCATTATTGTAGGTGTTGTTTTAATTATCTCCATTCTGCTCAATTAGCAATTCTCAATCCTTAATGCTGAACAAACTGATCATATTGAATGGATAATTTCAATTGGAAAGGTGAATTTTATTGGTAGGCTAATGTTTGTGTATTTTTTGCTTTATTTGTAATGCTTAATTTCATATAACTGCTTTCTTTTCAACCCCTGCTTAATATGTAAATAAAACTAAGATGCAGCATTTTTAATTGAAACCTTAACGTTTGTGATTTTTGTTGTGTATTATCTGCTTTTATCTGACTTTTAAAATCATATTTCCAACTTTTATCTTATAATTATGACTTAGCATGTCATATTTTTGACTTTTATCTAATAATGAGGACTTTTAAAATCATATTTCCAACATTGACTTTTATCTAATAATCTTATAATTATGACTTAGCATGTTGTATTTTTGACTTTTATCTAATAATGAGGACTTTTGAAATCATATTTCAACATTTTATCTTATAATTATGACTTAGCATGTCATATTTTTGACTTTTATCTAATAATGAGGACTTTTGAAATCATATTTCAACATTTTATCTTATAATTATGACTTAGCATGTCATATTTTTGACTTTTATCTAATAATGAGGACTTTTGAAATCATATTTCAACATTTTATCTTATAATTATGACTTAGCATGTCATATTTTTGACTTTTATCTAATAATGAGGACTTTTAAAATTATATTTTCAACATTTTATCTCATAATTATGACAGCATGTCGTATTTTTTACTTTTTATCTAATAATGAGGACTTTTAAAATCATATTTCCAACATTTATCTTATAATTATGACTTAGCATGTCGTATTTTTGACTTTTTATGTAATAATGAGGACTTTTAAAATCATAATTTCTACATTTATCTTATAATTATGACTTAGCATGTCATATTTTTGACTTTTTATCTAATATTGAGGACTTTTAAAATCATATTTTCAACATTTTATCTCTTAATTATGACTTTATGATAACTGAAATGAGCTGATGAGTGATATAGTTGAATATTTAGTGTCCACAACTAAAGTTTAAAGAATATGTGTTGCTGCAAAGAGGGACTTAATTGCTATCAAAGTGTTTTTTGTAAAGCAAGATCAACAAACGCTGCAATGATTAACGGGCGCCTATTATGCCCCTTTTTACAAGATGTAATATACTCGGGTGTCCCTAGAGTGTATCTGTGAAGTTTCATCTCAAAATACCCCACAGATCATTTAATAGCTTGTCAAATTCGTCCCTATTTGGGTGTGAGCAAACTGTTTCCATGTGTGTATCTTTAAATGCAAATGAGCTGCTTCTCCCCATTCCTGTGGAAAACTGTTCCAGTGGGTGGAGTAGGCCAGAGGTTACTATTTAGAATATAGGAAAAAAATATAGGAAAAAATTATAGGCTACTTCATCACCAATGTCATAAAAAGCATTTTGCTTTTGTGATGCATATATTCATCATCATATAAAGTCTGTTTCTGGATGTAAGAGCTGAAGTCACTAGTAGCTCTGGCAGTGTGTAATCTGGATGTTGCCCGGTTTTAATAATTATTTATTACATAACTGTAATTATTATAAAACTGTAAAAATAATAACAATTCAAATAAAACACAAAAAAGATGATGCATTTTATTTGTTTACATGTAAATCATGTCAACAGTAACCAACACCAGAGAACTGTGAACGTGGTGTGTTGTTAAATTATTGAAATATTATCTTTATTAATCTCCGGAGGATTTCAAGTAAATATTTTAGGTCAACAGAGTTGAGAAATGTTCAGAAATGGTATCACTTGTAAAATGAGAAAAAGCGTTAAACAAGATTACCACAACGTTATGGATCATTAAAATTTTGATGATTTCATGCACCATATAAAACACCTGTGTGTGTGTGTGTGTGTGTGTGTGTGTGTGTGTGTGTGTGTGTGTGTGTGTGTGTGTGTGTGTGTGTGTGTGTGTGTGTGTGTGTGTGTGTGTGTTATTAGTAGCTCTTTATCTTAGATTCTCTACAGTATTTGTATTTGACTGTTAACTAAATACAAAAGAGAAAAACATGATATACTCTTTTGAGGGTCCCTTTTAAAAGGATAGGTTGTTCAAAAATAACAATTCTGACGCCCTCATCTGGTTTCAAAGTTGTATGACTCGTGCATATTTTGAAAATAAATGTCAAGTCAAGTCAACTTTATTTATATAGCGCTTTTAACAATGTAGATTGTTTCAAAGCAGCTTTACAGTGTTAAACAGGAAAATAATGCAGCATAATTTTATTCAGCCGTATAGCCATTCTGGAGAAAATGGTGATGTCATCAGTTCATTTCAATTATCATACCGTGGCAGTGTGGGCTTTAGATCAGTAATTTAGTTTATATGGTTAATTTAGTTTAATAATTAGATTTATTTCGATGTTTAGTTTATTGTCCCCAACTGAGCACGCCAAGCCAGAGGCAACAGTGGCAAGGAAAGCAAAACCCCATCAGGTGACCTAATGGAGAAAAATAAACCTTGGGAGAAACCAGGCTCAGTCGGGGTGCCAGTTCTCCTCTGGCCAATTAACAAACAGCGTATGATTATTATTATTATTATTATTATTATTATTCTGGCAACTTTACAGGTCAGAGGTCATAATCCTTCTATCCATCCATCCATCTTCTTCCGCTTATCCGGGGCCGGGTCGCGGGGGCAGCAGTCTAAGCAGAGATGCCCAGACTTCCCTCTCCCTAGACACTTCCTCTAGCTCTTCCGGGGGGACACCGAGGCGTTCCAAGGCCAGCCGGGAGACATAGTCCCTCCAGCGTGTCCTTGGTCTTCCCCGGGGCCTCCTCCCGGTTGGACATGCCCGAAACACCTTCCCGGGAAGGCGTTCAGGAGGCATCCGGAACAGATGTCCGAGCCACCTCAGCTGTCCCCTCTCGATGTGGAGGAGTAGCGGCTCTACTCCGAGTTCCTCCCGAGTGACTGAGCTTCTCACCCTATCTCTAAGGGAGCGCCCAGCCACCCTGCGGAGAAAGCTCATTTCGGCCGCCTGTATCCGGGATCTTGTCCTTTCGGTCATGACCCAAAGCTCATGACCATAGGTGAGAGTAGGAACGTAGATTGACCGGTAAATTGAGAGCTTTGCCTTACGGCTTAGCTCTTTCTTCACCACGACAGACCGGTACATCGACCGCATTACTGCAGAAGCTGCACCGATCCGTCTGTCAATCTCCCGTTCCATCCTCCCCTCACTCGTGAACAAGACCCCTAGATACTTGAACTCCTCCACTTGAGGCAGGAACTCTCCACCAACCTGAAGTGGGCAAGCCACCCTTTTCCGACTGAGGACCATGGCCTCGGATTTGGAGGTGCTGATCCCCATCCCAGCCGCTTCACACTCGGCTGCAAACCGTCCCAGTGCATGCTGAAGGTCCTGGTTAGAAGGGGCCAACACGACAACGTCATCCGCAAAGAGCAGAGACGAAACCGTTTGGTCCCCAAACCTGACACCCTCCGGCCCTTGGCTGCACCTAGAAATTCTGTCCATAAAAATTATGAACAGAACCGGCGACAAAGGGCAGCCCTGCCGGAGTCCAACATGCACTGGGAACAAGTCTGACTTAATGCCGGCAATGCGGACCAAACTCCTGCTTCGGTCATACAGGGACCGGACAGCCCTCAGCAAAGGACCCCGGACCCCATATTCCCCCAGCACCCTCCACAGGACGCCGCGAGGGACACAGTCGAATGCCTTCTCCAAATCCACAAAACAAATGTGGACTGGTTGGGCAAACTCCCATGAACCCTCCAGCACCCTTTAGAGGGTATAGAGCTGGTCCAGTGTTCCACGACCAGGACGAAAACCACACTGTTCCTCCTGAATCCGAGGTTCCACTATCGGCCGAATTCTCCTCTCCAGTACCCTGGCATAGACTTTCCCGGGGAGGCTGAGAAGTGTGATCCCCCTATAGTTGGAACACACCCTCCGGTCCCCCTTTTTAAAAAGAGGAACCACCACCCCGGTCTGCCATCCCAGAGGCACTGTCCCCGACCGCCACGCGATGCTGCAGAGGCGTGTCAGCCAAGACAGCCCCACAACATCCAGAGACTTGAGGTACTCAGGGCGGATCTCATCCACCCCCGGTGCCTTGCCACCGAGGAGTTTCTTGACCACCTCGGTGACTTCAGCTTGGGTGATGGACGAGTCCTCCTCTGAGCCCCCAGCCTCTGCTTCCTCAATGGAAGACGTGACGGCGGGATTGAGGAGATCCTCAAAGTATTCCTTCCACCGTCCGACAACATCCCCAGTTGAGGTCAACAGCCGCCCATCGCCACTGTAAACAGCGTTGGTAGGGCACTGCTTCCCCCTCCTGAGGCGCCGGACGGTTTGCCAGAATCTCTTCGAGGCCAGCCGATAGTCCTTTTCCATGGCCTCACCGAACTCCTCCCAGGCCCGAGTTTTTGCCTCCACAACCACCCGGGCTGCAGTCCGTTTAGCCTGCCGGTGCATAATAGATCGGAAAATTCGAAGGACTGGAGGCAACATGCTGGAGACGGGTTTATTGAGGATGATGTTGATTAAATAATTATTAAAGTGCAATATTCGAATGATCGGAGGCAACATGCTGGAGACGGGTTTATTGAGGATGATGTTGATTAAATAATTATTAAAGTGTAATATTCGAACAATCAGACTCATCACACTGGAGACGGGTTTATTGAGGATGCCGTGTCGATGAGGCAGTTGCAGGGGGAGTCTAATCACGGTCTCTGCGGACACTTCAGGGTTCTGTGTTGGTCTTCTCTGGGCGCAGGTCCACCATCTGATCTGGATACGGCCCGGATCCGGCTGACTGCAGTAAACCTCGGGATAAAACAGAGAGACTAGCATTAGCGTAGATGCCATTCTTCTGATGATGTAACGAGTACATCAGGTGTTATGGGAAGTGTTCCCGGTTCCGGCTGACCTAGTTAATGCAGCCTAACAATCATTTCATTGAAAAAGTGTTTTATGTGTATGCCACAGTAAAGAGATGTGTTTTTAGTCTAGATTTAAACTGACAGAGTGTGTCTGCTTCCCGAACAATGTTAGGAAGACTGTTCCAGAGTTTAGGAGCTAAATAGGTAAAGGATCGACCGCCTTCAGTTGATTTGCATATTCTCGGTATGATCAACTGGCCAGAGTTTAGAGAGCGCAGTAGACGTGATGGAGTATAATATGTTAAGAGCTCGCTCAAGTATTGGGGAGCTAAACCATTTAGTGCTTTGTAAGTAATAAGCAAGATTTTAAAATGTATGCGATGTTTAATAGGCAGCCAGTGCAGTGTTGACAGAACTGTGCTAATATGGTCACACTTCCTGGTTCCAGTAAGAACTGGAGCTGCTGCGTTTTGGACCAGCTAGAGTTTATTTATTAAGCGAGCAGGGCAACCACCCAGTAGAGCATTACAATAATCTAACGTTGAGGTCATGAACGCATGAACTAACTGCTCAGCATTTTGCATTGAGAGCATGTGCCGTAATTTAGATATATTTTTAAGATGGTAGAATGCAGTTTTACAGATGCTAGAAACGTGGCTTTCAAACGAAAGATTGGTATCAAAGAGCACACCCAGGTTCCTCACTGACCACGAGGACTTGACAGAGCAGCCATCAAGTGTTAGACAGTATTCTAGGGCACTAGAATAAAGATAATTAAAAATTAATTTTTTTCTGAATTGAGTTGCAGGAAATTACCGGCCATCCAGTGTTTTATATCAGCTATGCATTCCGTTAATCTTGTGAATTGGTAAGTTTCTTCAGGGCGTGAAGAAAAATAGAGCTGAGTATCGTCAGCATAACAATGAAAACTAATGCCATGCTTCCTAATGATATCTCCCAGTGGTAGCATGTACAGGGTGAAGAGTAGCGGTCCTAGCACTGAGCCTTGCGGTACTCCATACTGAACTTGCGATCGGTGTGACATCTCTTCATTTACTGCTACAAACTGATAACGGTCACATAGGTATGATTTAAACCATGACAAAGCAATTCCACTAATACCTACATAATTTTCGAGTCTATTCAAAAGAACGTTGTGGTCGATGGTATCAAATGCAGCGCTAAGATCGAGTAACACTAATAGAGAGATACAGCCACGATCGGATGATAAGAGTAAATCAAGTGTAACTCTGAGGAGAGCAGTCTCAGTGCTATGATACGCTCTAAATTCTGACTGGAAATCCTCACAGATACCAATTCTTTCTAAAAAGGAACATAATTGTGAAGACACTGCCTTTTCAAGTATTTTTGACAGAAAGGGTAGATTTGAGATTGGTCTATAATTGACTAATTCTGTAGGATCAAGTTGCGTTTTTTTAAGAAGTGGTTTAATAATAGCCAACTTAAAAGTTTTCGGTACATATCCTAATGACAAATATGAATTAATGATTTTAAGAAGAGGATCTATGACCTCTGGTAGCATCTCTTTTGTTAGAGTAATGATGAAATTCATTCCTTTATTCCCAATATTTAACCAGGGATGAGGCCTAATATAGGGAGGCCTTGCTCCCATTATGTAACCGAGAGGAATGCCAAATGTAAAGAGGCCTATGTTAATCACACAAGTATGTTATGTATGGTTTTATGATCTTAAGACTATATAGGAAAATGTAGTGGAGGTTTTATAGAGAACCTTTATGTTTGACTTTATAAGAGCCGAATAGAAAAATGTAGTGAAGGTTTTATAGAGAACCTTTATGTTTGACTTTATAAGAGCCGTAAAGAAAAATGTAGTGGAGGTTTTATAGAGAACCTTTATGCTTGACTTTGTAAGAGCCACCAGTAGGATAGAAATAGCAAAGTGAAGTGAAAAGTTGTTTATATGGCCGAGAAACTTTTATAAGAAGTTTTTATTTTCATAACTTTTATGTGTAAACTGTTTGTAAGGCCGAAGAGCCTAAAGGGGGTTTTTCTTGTGCAACTTTCATGAATGATTTTGTAAACATGGAAAAACATGATACTGTGAAAATGTTTTACTTTGGTTTGTGGTAAAGACACAGAAACAAAGACTTTTGTGAAAATGTTTTTATTTGGTTTTATAGCAAAAACACGGAGACAAAGGCTTTGTAGAAATGTTTTATTAGACAATTGAAATAAACACGCTGAGACATGTTTTAGGTAATATGCTTTATTGAAAAGATAAAGAAAGACATGGAGCCAAATGTGCGAAAGTCATTTATTAATGTAAAAGACAAGCAAGTGAAATGTAAACTGTATTAGTATGCAAGCATGTAACAAAGCGTTGAACAAAGAAGTAGGTTTTACCCCAGGATGATGTCTTGCAGACGAGACGAAGGAAAAAGTCAAGGATCCGAGCCAGAAGAAGAAGAATGAAAGAATACAAAGCATTACATACTGAAATGTTGAAGGAACTGAGGGAGTTGACAATGGTCCAAAATCTGGGATTGGATAAACTGTACTTATGTGAATGAATATGTAATGAAGAGGTGTGATGATTAAAATGTTATATAAGGTATTGATCTCTGTATGAACTTCAGAAGCTGAGAGCGACATGCTGCTTCTCCATTGCTTGATGATCCGAGCCTGACATCTGCTGGTGACTCTTGTGAACCGACTTTTTGAAACTTAGAACTTTTCTTTTTTTTTGTAACCACTATTGGTTGTATGTAAAACTTATGTTAATGGAAAAATAAATCTACTTATAATTGATTTATGAAAACCTTTTGCCACGTCTCTGCTTTCTAAAACGAGTCGAACTGAACCAGACACGGAGGGGGTCTGTTCTTCTAGAGAGTGAGTATGAATTTATATTTATGATCTAGTTAAGGATTTTACCTGCTTTACCTAGTCTGAGAATATAAGTTAAAACTAGGTAGAAGGTGTGTGGGATCTAAATAGATTATGGGATCTAAATAGATTGTACACCGAATAACACTTTTAATAGCCTAGTCGGTACAGGGTCAAGCATACGTTGTTGATTTTGATGATTTAACGAATTTAGCCAATTCTTCTTCTCCTATAGCAGTGAATGATTGTAATTTTTCCTCAGTGACACTACAATGCTCTGTCTGATGTGATACTGTAGTAGACGGCTGCATGGTTAAAATTTTCTTCCTAATATTAATAGTAATCAGTCTTACATGTGAAGAAGTTCATAAAGTCATTACTGCTGTGCTGTTTACAAACATCAGAAGTTGAAGCTTTATTTTTGGTTAATTTAGCCACTATATTGAATAAATACCTTGGGTTGTGTTTGTTTTCTTCCAAGAGAGTCGAGAAATAAGCAGATCTAGCAGTTCTTACGGCCTTTCTGTATGCGATCATGTGCTCTTTCCACGAATTACGAAAGTGGGTAATCGCGCTCGGGCACGGTACAAGGCAACCGTGCCTAGTGTGAGTACACCCTTAAGGGCCCGGGTGTGCTCGTTGTACCACGGTGTTGGACTATTTTCTTTAATCTTCTTTAAGCGCAGAGGAGCAACTGTGTCTAAAGTACTGGAAAAGAGAGGGTCAATAGATTCTGTTGCAACATCGAGTTCTTCTATGCTATCTGGGATGCTGAGGAGAGGATACTGATGAGGAAGATTATTTAAAAAGCAATCTTTAGTAGCGGCAGTGATTGTCCTGCCATTTTTGAAGCGAGGGGGCGGCTTTGCAACCTTAGCTAAATTAAGTATACATGATACTAGGTAATGATCAGAGATGTCATCGCTCTGCTGCAAAATTTCAACTGTATCAACATTTATTCCATGTGACAATATTAGGTCTAAAGTATGATTATGGCGATGAGTGGGTCCTGACACATGTTGCCTAACTCCAATAGAGTTTAGTGTATCTTTAAATGCTAATCCCAATACGTCTTTTTCGTTGTCTACATGGATATTAAAATCACCAACAATTAGTACTTTATCTACGGCCAGTACTAATTCTGATAGAAAGTCAGCAAATTCTTTGATAAAGTCTGTATTATGCCCTGGTGGCCTGTATACAGTAGCTAACACCAATGTTGAACGGGTTTTGTCATGTACACTACATAACGTTACATAAAGCACCAAAACTTCGAAGGAAGTATATTTGAAACTAGACTTCTGATTAATACTGAAGATATTATTATAAATTACAGCAACCTTTACCTTTCAGACGCGGCTCATGTTTATAACAATAATCTTGGGGGGTGGACTCATTTAAAGTAATGTAGTCGTCAGGTTTTAGCCAGGTTTCTGTCAAACAGCACATCTAGATTATTATCTGTAATAATATCATTAACAATAAGCGCTTTTGGGGAAAGGGATCTAATATTCAGCAACCCAAGCTTTATCAATTGTTCATCTGTATTGTATCTTTTGTTTATTTGTTGGACATCAATTAAGTTTTTACTGTTGAATGGTTTTGATGTTTTTTTGTATTTACTAATTCGGGGAACAGACACAGTCTCTATATGATAATATCTAGGTGAAAGAGTCTCTATGTGCTGGGATTTATCTGACTCCGGTGACATGAGACAGCTAGCAGATGGTCAGTTTAGCCAGTTTGTCTGCTTCCTGACCTGGGCCCTAGTGAGTCAAAGTTTAGCTCTAAGACTATGTGCCAAATTACTAGAGAGAAGAGCGGCACCACCCCAGGAGGGATGGATGCCATCCTTCTTCAACAGGTCAGGTCTGCCCCAAAAACTTTTCCAATTGTCTATGAACCCTATGTTAACACCACTTAGACAACCAGCCATTGAGTGATGATAGTCTGCTAACTATCTCATCACTCCTTTTAACAGGGAGCGGACCAGAACAATAAACAGCCTCTGACATCGTACTAGCGAGTTCACACCTCTTTAATGTTAATTTTGGTGATCTCCGACTGGCGAAGTCGAACATCATTAGTGCTGACGTGAATAATAATCTTAGAGAATTTACGATTAGCTTTAGCCAGCACTTTTAAATTTGCTTTGATGTCAGGCGCTCTGGCTCCCGGTAAACATGTGACTATGGTGGCTGGTGTCTCTATTTTCACGTTCCGTGTAATAGAATCACCAATGACTAGGGCACTTTCAACAGGACACTCAGTGGGTGCTTCACTGAGAGGGGAGAACCTGTTTGATGTTCTAACCGGAACGGAAGAGTGGTTCTTTGGTCTGCGACTGTGCTGCCTCACTGTCACCCAGTTTCCCTGCTGCACGGGCCCTGCAGCCGGAACCGAAGAATGTACAGAGTTCACTAAGCTATTCGCATCCAAATCAGTGTCTAAAGCTGTTACATCCTCACTACTCTCAGATAAAGTATGGATGCGTGTTTCTAATTCTGAAATCTTCTCCGTCAGCCTAACTATCTCCTTACATTTATCACATGTGAAGCCCTGTTCGCCAGCGGAGAAGCCTATACTGAACATGCAGCATGCGGTGCAAGTGATAATGACGGGAGAAGACATGACTTACCGTGTTTGTTGATTAATCCAATTTACCACAAATGTTTGCTGGACACTATTTACTAATCCCACTAATGAACTCAGAGAGCAGACCCGGGTGCAGAGATGACAAGCTAACAGGCTAGCGAAATGCTAACGTGTGATGGTGATTTAGATTAAAAGCTAGCGATGTCAAATTTAACGTGATATGCAATATTTAAACAATGTATGGTGATGAGTAAGTTATATTTAGCAGTAGAACAAAGAAAATATATCAAAATAGAGATTCAAATGCAAGCAAGGCTGTACAGAGATACAAACAGGAGGCAAACAGCAGACAGGAGACAGGAGCAATTGATGAGGACAACTCATTCAAGAAGCACCTGAAGTTAAAAACATCATCAGAAATGTGTTTGATGGAGTGGATGTTGTATGTTGGGAAAGTTTCTCCATATAGTTCATAACAGGTATCCACAAAGTGTTCCAGCAGGTTTTGAGCATATTGCAGGTAGTGTCCTCTTCTGGCATCATCATCATCATCCAAGAGAATAGACATTCCGATTGTTAATGACAGAAAGTGATGATAATGGTCCGGAGACAGAACATCCTGCAACACAAGTGGTCCTGTATACAGCAAAAATTGCCGTAGTTCAGTTGCTTTCCAGCGATCAAGTTCAGTCAGAGATCTTGGCCGCCTGGCAAACTCTGCCGGCATTGCACCTTTCAGTTGTACTAACGTATTGTTGATTTTTTCACGCTGTACTTTTTGCAACCTGCAAATTACTGGGCCTCACAACAAAAAGGTGAGTAATCTTTTCACAACTCCAAGAAAAATTTGGTGCATGTGGTCAAGAGGAAACTGTGTGACACATTTGATTCCCAGTTGAGCTAGAGGTGTAGGTTCCTTCTGATGGTTTGAATACTGTAACTGACTGAATTTATCATCAGTGAGTTTCTCACAAGACACTTTATTTAAGTGGACAACCCTTCTCTCAACTGATGTGCCCACTGACAAACAACGCTCATATCTATGCAAGGCATTATGGCTTTTGATGCACTTTAGATATGCTCTTGCTGGAGCATCACATACAAATGCTCACAGAGTTAATTTGTGCACTGTGGTTTTGTGTGGGACACCATTTTGCATAAGCACCTGCAATTCTGCTATTAAATCACGAAGATAGTCATGAACAGGGTCGGGCTTGCTATTGCCATAATATAGAGCAACCAGAAATGGCTCAGAATTATTAAATTTAGCAAGAATAGGCCAAAAATGTGTGGACTTTAATATTGGCAGACCATCTATATTGATAATAAGGTCTATGCTGCCTGTAAATGAGGGGTTTTGGGAAAGGTACTGGAGAATACCCGGCTCTAAGCCATGGTATGTGTACTGGCCACCGCATATATTCTTCATTTCAAACCCTGACGGGGTTTCTAGCAGCGTTCTGCTGTCTTTTGGAAGTGTATGCCCATGTGTTCTCAAGATTCCCAGCAGCTTATTTAGTGCAGCATGTGTTTGACTTGTTGTTGTTGCCCATTCAGCCAAATCTTTGCGTAATGATGGTGTGTCATCTGAATCTGAATAATCAAGTTCTGTATTAGAGTCACTGGAATCGGCAGTTTCCTTGTATCCATAGTTTAAATCCTGAACGACCGAACCATCCCCAGTTGATGGACCCTCTTCAGCATCTACATCTAAAGATAGACCCTCCTCAGACAAATATCCTTGTAACTGTACATCCAAATCTGGATATTCATCCAAGCTGCTACTTGATGTAGCAAGAGCATTAACTCTATCTCTCAATCGACGCCATTCTCTTTTTTGGTATTTGGGATCCATATCATATCCAACTGCTGAATATATTATAATAAAAGTTATATTATCATTGACAAATATTAACAATGTTATCCAAAGACATAATAATAATATTTGAAACTGAAATATACAGTATATTTTGTATTATTGTAATAAAGGTAATATTTTCATTTATAACCTACTTTTAGTCACTCAATTTTAAGTCTTTATTAATCACTGTGCTATATACCTCTACTGAACTTATAAAGATACTTAAAGTGATAGTTCACACAAAAATTTAAATCCTGTCATCATTTACTCACCCTCAAGTTATTCCCAACCTTTATGGGTTTCTTTCTGTTGAACACAAAAAATAATGTTGGTAACATGACATGTGATGGTGGCCATTGACTTTCACAGTAGGGAAAAAAAGACTATGCCTTTTATAAATTGTAAAGGAATAATAATTATTTTCTTATACTGCACTATAAAAAAACTCTTTTCACTAAAATTGTTTTATTATGTTAATCATAACTGTTATATAAATATAACTCTTTTAAAGTGTTTTTAAATGTCTTCTTATATTGTCTTTTTATACTATTGCCCAATGTTTGAAATGCCTTTTTTGGTCAAATGTTCTATACAAATAAACTTGCCTTGATAAATAAACTCATATTTCAAATAATAATAATCTAAAAACTAAAAGATATTTGTGGATTTTATAACAAATAATAATAAGTTGGCCGTTTCGTTTAAGGGCAGACAGAAGCACAGTTACAGTAACTTACACGTGCAGGTAACGTTAGCTTGGTAGAAAGAAAAAAAACTATCCAATGTTACCCGCTGAAATGTCACGGTTCCTACACATGCAACAAATAATGTATTTAAATAATAAACACTTCAAAACAAACGAACACACATACTTACAAGATCCAAGTGTAAGTTTTAAGGTTTGCTGTTGCTTGACCGTTGCTCTACGACAGGTAGCCTATAAAATGCTCTCTCTCGTGTAAAATGGCGGAAATGCTTATCGCAAGATCTTGCAAAAGTGATCTCTATTACCTTAAAGTCGTGCGTTGCCAGTATTCATGTCTTGTTGCCATCTAGGTTGATAATTGTAATTGCATTTTTATTGAACTTAAAATGAAAGCCCGTCAAATAATATCCTAGAATGTGTAGTATGAATGTTAGTGACTGATAGGTTTTATGTATATCTCAGCCTCACCTTGTAGTGTGGTTTTAGTGGTCTACACACACACTCTCTCTCTCTCTCTCTCTCTCTCTCTCTCTCTCTCTCTCTCTCTCTCTCTCTCTTTAAGTGGAGCAGACCCTAGACATATGGTTTCAATATAAGAAGGCTCTGGTGGGTCCTTGTGGTGAAATGGCCTCTATTCTATGCATTAGAAAGAAGCTGAAGGAGCTCCAGGCTTGCCTGGGAAGAAATAATGATTACCAGATGTGTTGTATACATTATACTGATATCACGTGGCTCACGTTCTTATACCATGAGATATATATGATGTAATTATTTTCCATTGGTTGAATACATAGTACGCCTCTTTTCTTTTGCATATATATTTGAAATCCTTTGTTCAATAAATAGAAGATTTTCCTTCCCTCAGATCTGAGCAGTCATTGTCTTTGAATCACAGAGAAATGCTGAGAAGGGCACTAGACGGGACAAGATATAATTGAGACTTATCATTCACAAATGCACATTACTTTTTGAATGAGCAATTTATGATTTATGAATGCAGAACGGAACATTTTTATTTGCAAACGTACAAATCGCTGCACAATCATTCAAACCCGAATTCCACAGATTTAAATCGAATGGCATTTGTTTGTGGCTAGTAAGATACATTCATAACATTAATCGTTTAGAGTCTAAAATCATCCCATAAAACTGCTATTGTGATGCGCACAAATGACAATGTTGTGGAGGTTGAACTGTTTTGCAAATGTAAATAGTGCTGTGAGAAATGCACCAAAGCCACTGAGAAAAACTGCAATTGAAGCAATCATTTTCACGAAACACAAACAGTTTACTTCTAATTTGTTTTCAAACATAACATTAGTGTTGTAACAATGTGTCGACATGTATGAGAAAGTTCCATGAATTGCTTTCTGTGACATTTATTTCATATTTTAGGACGGATAATTATTTTCTTGTTCAAGTTAAGCATAAAAGGCAGTGCTGACTATTTTGTTCAGTGCAGATTTTGGCAGATACCATTTCTTATTTATTTAGTTCCTTAAACGTTTTTAATCATTAAATAATCCTTTGCCTTTGTGCTTTCCATCTTTTAAGAACAGCTGTCATCACTAGCCCATAAGCGCGCGCGTTGGCAGTTCGCTGTATTTCTCCTCATTTCCACACACACACACACACACACACACACACACACACACACACACACACACACACACACACACACACACACACACACACACACACACACACACACACACACACACACACTCGCTCAGGTCTGAATGAACTCAACACATGTTCCTCTCATGCTCACACACACACACACACACACACACACACACACACACACACACACACACACACATAGCAGCAGACCCGTCCTGTCGTTCAGTTCAGGAACAGCAGCGTCGAGTCTCTGAGGTGAGTCGAGCAGTTCGCGGTATTTCTCCTCATATTTACACACACACACACACACACACTTTATAGAGTTTGATGAAGGCTCATTTCTGTGTTGTTCTCATCGGGCTCAGCGCTACTGGAGCGGCTTCCTCCTGAAATAAACATTTAGTGCAGCAGCAGCGTGTGTGTGTGTGTGTGTGTGTGTGTGTGTGTGTGTGTGTGTGTGTGTGTGAGCATGAGAGGAACATGTGTGTGTTTGTGTGTGTGTGATTGTTTCGATGTTTGAGTGAGAACTGTGACTGATGTCAAGTCAAAAGTCAAAGTTTGAGATCTGTGAGGGGAATCATCTCAAATGTTGAGCTCACATTTTATTTCTACTCTTTTCACATCTTTGACTGTTCAGACTTATTAGTTACTTTAAAAGGTTAAAGTACACAGATACTGCTAAATACTGTCACAAAGTCCATATGCGCGCGCGCCTTTCGCAGCAGATGTCGTCTCCGCTCGCATCTCGCCCCGAAGGGGTGTCTTTATATATTTACTTTGCTGTGCTTTCACACCTGCCTCATTTAGCTCGGTTGAATTGTACTAGAGTTGGTTTCCCCTTTGGTGCGGTTCGTTCGGTCAGCTGGGAAAGCAGCAATCGCTCTCGGGTGCGCACCAAAAGCAGACCAGACAAGCGTACCGAGATCGCCTTGAAGAGGAGCTTTCAAACGAACTCTGGAGCGGTTCCTTTGTGGGCAGAACGTGATCCGACCTCGAACAGACCCAAGTGCAAAAAGTAATGATCTCTTTTTGACTAAACCAGCTGCCGTAGTCTGCTGTGCTTTACATTATAGGATGAGGAAGTGTTTGTTGACAGTTTGCACTTTAGCATGGCAGCTCGCGGACAAACTTGGAGTAGTGAGGAGGTGCGGAGCCTCATAGAGTTTAGAAGAATTAATGCACGCCTCCGCTTGAAGTGACGAGTGATGCGCGCTCTCCGTTTGCAATGCATTAAAGGATTAGTTCACTTTTAAATAAACTTTTGCTGATAATTTACTCACCCCCATGTCATCCAAGATGTCCATGTCTTCTTTTCTTCGGTTGAAAAGAAATTAAGGTTTTTGATGAAAACATTCCAGGATATTTCTCCATATAATGGACTTCAATGGGCTCCAAACGGTTCAAGGTCCAAATGACAGTTTCAGTGCAGCTTCAAAGGGCTTTAAACGATACCAAACGATACCAGACGATGAATAAGGGTCTTATCTAGCCAAACCATCAGTTTCTGTGAGAAACCCAGCAGTATTTATGCTATTATTTTACCTCTTATCAGACGAACGTGATCATCTCTGAGCTCAGCCATAACTTCCGCTAAGTGAGGTCAAATATGATCATGGTCATAGGTATATCGATCGTAGATGCCTCATTCTACTGATCCGTGCAAGCGCTAATGAGGCATCTACGTATACATCTATGACCATGATCTATTTTGACCTCACTCAGCGGAAGTTATGGCGGAGCTCAGAGATGAGCACATTCGTCTGATAAGAGGTAAAATAACAGCATAAATACTGCTCGGTTTCTCACAGAAACTGATGGTTTGGCTAGAGAAGACCCTTATTCATCGTCTGCTGTCGTTTAAAGCCCTTTGAAGCTGCACTGAAACTGTCATTTGAACCGTTTGGAGCCCATTGAAGTCCATTATATGGAGAAATATCCTGGAATATTTTCATCAAAAACCTTCATTTCTTTTCGACTGCAGAAAGAAAGACATGGACATCTTGGATGACATGGGGGTGAGTAAATTATCAGCAAAAGTTTATTTAAAAGTGAACTAATCCTTTAAGCCTTGTTTACTCTCGCCTTAGGCTCCTCCCCAAATGGACCGGGCGTCTTGGGGGCAACTCAGAGTATTAACTCATATTAAATATTAAAGACATAGATTTTAAGAAATTGATATCACAGCTAAAAAGCACAGATTTTTATAATTATAATAATAAGAATAATAATAATAATAATAATAATAATATATTTTGCATAATAAATCCTTAAACCTTTCTAATGAAGTATTTTGTAAAATATAATAATAATAATAATAATAATAATAATAATTATTATATTGTTATATTTATTCTTAAATACTCTATTTTTGTTAATTTAATAGTAATATTTCTTATTTTGTTAAATATTTTATTTAATAATTATTAATTTAGTCTATATATATATATATATATATATATATATATATATATATATATATATATATATATATATATATATATATATATATATATATATATATATATAAAAAACACAAAATGTTATATACACACTCTTTTCGTTTGTAAAAATTAAAAATGAAATAAAAATCGCATTTTAAATCGCAATTTTAACCAGAATAATCTCAATTAGATATTTTCCCCAAATGGTGCAGCCCTAGAATCCATGAGCCATTCCATGAAGTGCTTTAAAAACATATATTAGAATATTGTCCTGTATCCTAAATTGTACTGTTAGCCACCCCAAAAGGGACAGCAGGGGAGTAACATGATCTGAATTCTTTCTCAGTTTTATTTTCACTCAATTGAAGAAGATTTCCAGCCGTCCACAACTTCACTTCCTCTAGACACTTAAGAGGAGTAGGGCATTGGAATCCTTACTGCAGGGTCTCAACTAATAAATGATATGCGATATAAACGATACAAAATTGGCCTACGATAGATATTTTAATTTTATTTTCATTCTATCGCCCTCGCATCTGCGCGTCGGAGGGCTTAAATCCAAAACAAGTCCAAATAATGCTGCACTGGTCTTTTTCACCAGCTCCTCCGTTTCACTTTCAGCTACCGGTATGTTTACTCGAGATGACGAATACGATGATGTGTTGTAATCAGTTTCAGCTCGTGGCTCTAAATTTTGTGGGTAGATTCCGTCATCAACATGCATTATTGCGATACTGCAATAGAATTAAAATCTCTTTCATAGGCCAATTTTGTATCGTTTATATCACTCATTACTAGTCTCAATGCAATAATTTGTCTCTACTAATAATAATAATAATAATAATAATAATAATAATAATAATAATAATAATAATAATAATTATGCTTAGGTGGTTGATTATTTTTCACTTGATCTTTTTTATAAACAATGTTTAGTTTTAAACAGCATACAGGCTTTACATGTTTATGTATTATTTACTTATGATTATCATCATAAATAATAAACTTATTGAATTGTATTTAATTTTTTTAAGTAGTTAAATTTAAAAATAAAAATAAAAAAATTGAAAGTTTTATCCTGGTTACTATTCACTGCCATTATATGGTTAAGTACATACAGGACGTTTTTTTTTTTTTTTTTAAATGTTCTGCTTTTTCGTTGTTAAAGTCTCTGCAGCTAGTGTACTTGAATTATTTTATCTGCAACATTATGTTTTGCACAATAGTTTTTGCACAATATATGTTATCAAAACAACATATGATGTTCCTTCTTTAAAAAAAAATACAGCAGTTTGAAACCTCTTCTAAATAGGTTCTATTATAATGTATATATCGCAATATATATAATGTTATCGCAAGAGGCTGCAATGTATATCACAATATGGATTTTAGGCCATATTGCCCATCCCTAGTCTCAACGGTAAATAGACTTGAGTGTCGTCAGAATACAGATGGTACGAAATACCATCATTCTTAAAAATCATTCCCATTTTAAAGCCATACCCTGAATACCAACAGATTGCGTTAGACGATACCGATAAATTGGAAGGATCCGATGATCAATGGTGTCAAAGGCTGCTGACAAATCTAGTAAAATGAATGCTGCACATTTACCTGCATCCTTACTCAAAATATCATTAACAACCCTTAAAAGGGCTGATTCTGATATATGTCCACCTCTAAAACCCAACTGGAATTTATCTTAAATGTTATTTTTTGTTAAGAAGGTGGATAGTTGTTTCAACGCAATCTTTTCAAGTACCTTAGACAAGCCAGTAAGTTTTGAAAGTTGCTGATAATTGTTTAAATCATTAGATTAGATTAGATTCTACTTTATTGTCATTACACAAGTACAGGTTCAAGGCAACAAAATTTGAATAGCCTCGTTATACTTAATAAATATATTTGCTTCTTCTTAGTGTTCCCTGCACTAGAGCGCACAACTGCACGAGCTTATATGGCAGAAGCCATGTCTTAGCTTGCATTTTGTGTTAAACTACGTTCGTTTGACATTGTGGAAAATAGAATAATAGAATCAAAATGTATTATCCTTTTTACACGTTAGGGATGTGACGGTGAAAACATTTTCCCTCACCGTTTCCCTCAATGCTGTGCTTTTGCACTGAGCGGCTGAACGCATGCAGCCGTGTGCAGTTTACTCTCGGTTTGCCAATTCAGGGGCGGGTTGCTTGAATTGTGGGGACATTAGCTATTTTTCTTAATGAAAAACATTGCAACAAAACAGTACAATGACAAACTCCCTTAAATAGGCGCTTTTACATCGCTTTGAAACCAAATATTCCGCGATCATCTTGTATGTAGCTCCTCGCTCTCGTGAAGAATATGATCTGACTGCTGCTGATGTGCTGAGACGCCCGTTAGTTTGGCTCAAGTGGCACGTTCAGTTTTTTAATCCAAATCTAACTTCAGATCTAGGCCCTATAGCCCGGCCCTGGCCCTAGATGTTGAGGCCCTAGCCCGGCCTGTCCGACAGCTTACCAAAACTATCACTCAAGTCCCGTGATTTTTTTATTTTTTTTATCCTCCCTATTAGGCCTACACATCGTTGCAGCCATTGAAATAGTTCAGTTTTGTTTTTAATGTCAAAGTGGTTATATTTTGTTTCGTTTCTTTATTAAGTTAATTTAGAAAAAATGTTTAAAGCATTTTTTTTTTTTTTGTTAATTTGAAGTTTTTGTTTTTTAAAGTAGCGGCCAGTGGCTTACAGTGAGTTAACCGCATGTTTGATCAATTTAGCCTCTCAAAATAACACTGGACTTGTCTTACTTATAATAAAATCCATAGATATAAAACACTTCAAGCATCACAATGTTAGTTTAAACGTTTAGCCTACTATCACCACCACCACCACCACAGTAAAAAGGCATTTTTGACAAGCTGAGGCAGGCTGATGCTGCTGGCAACGGCGCAAACGAAACAAAGTGAAGTGACGTGTTTTAATAATTTTTTTATTTTTTTATTATATTTATTTTTTTATTTTAGTGTCATATAGAACCTTTTTTTGAGTAAACATTCCTCCCTATTACACATCGTTGCAGCCATTAACATAGTTCAGTTTTGTTTTTAATGTCAAAGTAGTTATATTTCGTTTTGTTTCTTTATTAAGTTAATTTAGAAAATGTTTAAAGCATTTTTTTGTTTGTTAAATTAAAGTTTTTGTTTTTTAAAGTAACGACCAAGCAGCCGTCAGTGAATTAACAACACATGTTTGATCCATTTATCCAAGTATTAAATCAACACTTGACGTGTCTTGCTTATAATAAAATCCAAAGATATAAAACACTTCAAGCATCACAATGTTTGTTTAAACGTTTAGCCTATACTATCACTTTTTTGAACCACTTTTAGTGACATATAGAACCTTTTTTTTTATTTTATTTTTTTAGTAAACTTAAAAAACAGCCCGGTTGTCTTACCTTACAGTTCTTCGCAAAATTAATATAAATCCGATCTTCAATTCTTGCGCTAGCCAATGCACATTTAACAGAGTTCACATCAACGAAAGCAACAGATATGAGCTGCATTATAGGCTATTCATCAGCTCATTTCAAGATCAAAGACCGCAATATCAGAACAAGTGACCTAAGCACTGTAAGAGCATTTAGTCTCATTCGTTTTAATGAAGATTATTGTGTTTTTGAGCATCTAAGACATTCGGCAGTTTGCGTGTTACTCATTTGCGGCGATAGCCTACTCTAAACACTATGCGAGCCGACTTGACAGTAGTGGTGGCATGTTGTTTCCACCAGTGCAGAACCCCTCATTGTTTCTTTTAATTAATGAATGTCTAAAATATAAAAGTAGGTATGAGGTATGACTTCAAAATTGACCTGAAATCCGGCCCCAGGGGCAGAAATGCAGGGCTCTAGTTAGTCTGTTCTATAACTGAACAGAATTATTTTTACTAGCTACTATATTGTATCAAAACTGGGACGTAACAGACCTGTGTGTTTTGTATCACTAGTTCATTGGCCGTTCGCGGAGCAAGCCCTGTCCGCGTGAGGCACGCCGCTTCTCCAGATTCCAGCCTTTATTAGAGAGAAGGATATGTTCAGCTCCTTCCCTCTGAAGCTTCTAATATTCGATGTTGATTATATATAGCAGCAAGTGCAGGATATACAATGGTTGAATAAGTGCAGGATATGGATATGTACTGAATATATATATAGAGATGGCTATTACTATAAACAGAATTTTACAGATAGATGTACACAATGATATGTTAGGCTAAGATGAGCAGTATAGCAATGGATTTGAGGTAGTGCAATAAAGTATGGACAGAAGCTATCCGAAAAGTGTAAAAGTGCAGTGGAAAGTAATTGCATATTACAGTTAAAAGTAGTGTTGTTTTTGGCGGCCTGTTTTCATTTTAGTTTTAGTCTAGTCTTTGTGTCAAGCTGTCATTTTAGTTTTTATTAGTTTTAGTCATAGTCATACTCTTTTTAGTCTAGTCAAGTTTTAGTCGACTAAAAGTCTGAGCATTTTAGTCTTATTTTAGTCAGAATTATCTATGACTATTTTCGTCTAGTTTTAGTCGACGAAAACTGATGACATTTTAGTCAAGTTTTACTCAATGCAAATTGTATTTTAGTCTCTTTTTAGTAATGCAATTCTATTTAACCCAGTCAATGTAGTATAAGTACGTATTATAGACAAAACCAAAATCTTCTTTTAGCCAAACCCATTTCAAACAAGGTTATCTTATTATATTATTGTTACCTTAGACTCAAGAATACATCCATTCCAGACACGGAAGACGCTCTGATTTGAAGTTACAACATATTTATTTTACCAACTAAACATGTTAAAAGGACACACACATACATTTAAATAAAATAAATAAAAACATTGAGATGTCTCTTAAGGTTTGTGGTGTTTTTTCCTGTGATTTTTGTGGCCACATTTTTCCCCATCTATTTCCACAACACCCGTTTTATTTTCCACTTCAATAAAAGTTTTTCCAAATGTCTTAATAAGAATAAATGCATATTTAATTTAATAATAGGAAAATAATATCCAAATTATTATTTAAATATGTATAAAATTAGACCCACATTATAGTTAAAATGTTTTTCTGTCTTGTATTTTATCTCAAAATAAAGGATGTAATTTTATTCCACATGGAAATGAGTGGAAATAAGTGAATATAGCCTCTTATTCGCTTATGAGGTATTCATAATGCTGCGGTTATTTTAACATATATAATTGCTGCCGTTATAACGGCACATTTCAAATGTTTACGTGCTTTTCTTTCTTTCTTTGAGCGGTGATGAAATATCTTGCTCTTGTAAATACTTACCAATATTTCAGTAATAAAAGTCTAGATCTTTAAAATGCATCCAGATAACAGCGAAGCACAACCGCACGGTGCTCTGCAGTGGCCAAAAAGGATATAAACCGTGAATTCTGAAGTGATTGAAAACTCAGAGATGTGGATTCAGACGGCACCCCACGACCTTGGTGTTTGTCAAACAGTAATTCAGTTAGGTAATTCGGCCGGAGATTTTTACACGGGTGGTGGGAGAAAAACACTGATATTCTGTATTAAGACGACAATAAAATCACTGACTAGCCCCTGTAAATGATGAAGACACCTTACGACCGCAGGACAAACAATTACCGTCCGAATAGGGCTTACGAACCCCAACTGGCCGGCCAAAGGACCCGTTCACTCACCGGAGACGCCGCGCGAGTGGGGTTTGAAGAGAGTGATGTCACCTGCGTCTGCGCAGTGAGACCTGATGCAGCCCCTGAATGAGACGCACAGAAATACTGCAAAATAAAAACACGACTTTTCGTCTCGTCTCATTTTCGTCAACGAAAATGAAGAGACATTTTAGCATAGTTTTTATTTTGTGAACCACATTTAGTCTCGTTTTTATTCGTCATCGTCACATGACCAGCATTTACGTTGCGTCTCGTCTCGTTTTCGTCACGTTATAAAGGTTCGTTGACGAAGATATTTAGTCATACTTTTCGTTGACGAAAACAACACTAGTTAAAAGTATGGTACTGCAAAATGCATATGTAAACAGTTATTACTGTAATAAACAGTCGGCAGTGCAAATGAACAATCCAGTAGTGCAAATAACAAAGTGAAGGCAGATGTTAGGGGGGAGAGGAGAGTTGGCAGTATATGAGGGGCGTGGGATCAACGAGGGTTAGAGTTCAATAAAGAGACCGCTCCGGGGAAAAAACTGTTCTTAAGTCTGCTGGAACCAGAAACGCCTGCCGGAGGGCAGGAGAGAAAACAGTCTGTGTGCTGGGTGAGAGGAGTCCTTGAGGATGCTGCGAGCTCGGTGCAGACAGCGTTTCCTCTGGATGTGCTCGATGGCAGGTAGTGGAGTCCCTGTGATGCGCTGGGCAGTTTTCACCACCCGCTGCAGTGCCTTGCGCTCCGCAACAGAGCAGCTCCCATATCATACTGCCACACAGTTGGTCAGGATGCTTTCTATTGCGCAGCGGTAGAAGTTCACCAGGATAGCCGAGGAGAGCTGATTCTTCCTCAGTGTCCTCAGGAAGAAGAGGCGCTGGTGAGCCTTCTTGACCAGGCTGGAGGTGTTGGTCGTCCACGACATGTCCGCTGAAATGTGGATCCCCAGGAACTTGAAACTGGAGACACGTTCAACAGCCATTCCATTGATGTGGATGGTGTCGTGTGTGCCTCTTGACTTTCCTGAAGTCCACGATGAGCTCCTTCATTTTGGTGGTGTTGAGGAGCAGGTTATTATCAGCGCACCATGTGGCCAGGTGCTGGATCTCCTCCCTATAGGCAGTCACATCGTTGTTGCTGATGAGACCAATCACCGTAGTGTCGTCCGCAAACTTGATGATAGATTTAGATCCATACATAGGCTTGCAATCGGAGGTGAAACGGGAGTAGAGAAACGGGCTTAGCACACAGCCCTGTGATACACTAGTATTAAGTGTGATGGACATGGAGCAGGTGGATCCTGATCGAACATTCTGGGGTCTGTTGGTCAGGGAGTCCAAAAACATCTCAACCCTTGTTCCCTGAGAAAGGGAACAAGAACTGCGTCAACGACACTATGGGGATAGTCCCTTAGCGTAGCGCGTCTGAAGCATGAATGAAATCAACCGATCCTGATTGGTGCTGCGTCATGACGTAGTGTGTGATGGCAAGCCCGGAAGCTACAAATGAACGCAGGCCCATAGTAAAAACAGTCTTTTGCGATGAAGCAGGTGCTCCCACGTAGTGAAGCAGTTCTCGTTCCCTTTCTCAGGGAACAAGGGTTATAGTCATAACCCGAGACATTCCCTTTTGAGGGAACTCGAATTGCGTCAACGACACTTTGGGGAACGAATACCCACTAGACCACACAGAATCACGCCCATTCTAGTGTGAAGCTGGGAACCAGGTACAACTTAGGATCCGAGCACCCTGGAGCCAGGCGTCGCAGGGAGATCCAGACTGTAAAATATGATGAAGGTGTGTGTGGGGTGGCCCACCCCGGCGCCTCACAAATCTCATGCAGCGAGGCCCCAGAAAGGAGGGCCACAGAGGAGGCCACACCCCTCGTGGAGTGAGCCCTCACAGCTGTGTGTGAAGGCAAACCGCGCACCCGATAAGCCATGGCTATAGCCTGGACAATCCAATTACTGATTGTCTGCTTAGCAGACCCCCCCCCCCCCCCCCCCCAATGCTCTAAGAAGAGCATTTTTGCAGTGTAGTCAAATCTTCTGATCATTTAACATATAATAGGCCTTTGTTGACTACATTCCAAATAAAATAAACTACAAAAAAATATATTTCCTTTGCTCTGTTGCTCTCTGTCACATAGGCCTGCCTGAAGCTCATTCATTATGCAGCTCATTAATGCCGGCTGTTATGTCCTTTGTTATCTTAGGTGCTATCTCATCATTATTCAGTAGATATCACGCCTCCTCGCATATTGGCTTTGTGAAGAGAAACTGTCTTACAAATTTTAAATCAGTGTTTTGTTTTATGTGAATGAGTAGGCTCAATGATTCTCATCAGTATAAAGAAAAAACTCTATGGAAATACAAGATGGAGTCAAAAGTCTTGTGAACACATATCGATTGTGTGTTTTGAGACCTAATTTTAATTTTAATTTTTTTTGTTTTTTCAAAAACAGTGATTATACATTTTTCTCTCACAAATACAAGCATGTACATACATGTTGCTCACATATTATGGTAGCCCAGTTTGTGCTGAATACAGTGTAATTACACTTTTGCCATTAATGTGTTTATAAGCAACTGAAAAAAACACAAATGTAAGAGCATGTCAAAACGTCTAAAGGGCCCCAAAAGAGCTCAGACTCCAGAGGGTTAAGAGTGGACGGGGTTAGACCGGCGGAAAAACGATCCTGGAGGAACTCCAGTACTGCCGCAACAGAGTTCTCTACACAAGTGGAAAAAAGATTCCACTTCAGGCTGTACAACTTCTTCGTGGAAGGTGCCCTGGAGCTGATTAAGGTCTCGACGACACCGGCTGACAGGCTCTTCTCTAGGTACTGAGCCCCCTCAGGGGCCAGACCCAAAGGTTCCATAGCTCCGGCCGGGGGTGAAAAATTTAGCCCCCTGCCTGATACAACAGATCCCTCCTCAGAGGGACCTGCCATGGAAAGCCGTCTAGAAGAGCCATGATGTCGGAGAACCATACTTGGATCGGCCACCGGGGTGCTACTAAGAGAAGGCTGATGCTATCCTGGCGGACCTGCTCCAGAACACCCGGGAGCAGAATGATCGGGGGAAATGCATACAAATGCCGCCTCTGCCACGTCTAAGTCATGGCGTCCAACCCCAGCGGGGCTTGCACGCATGCACACACTGATGCACGCACGCACACACAAAACACACACACACACACACACACACTCACTCACTTGGATATGTGGTGTATGGTTACTCTCCATAGGCATAATGTTACAGTGTGTGGTCATTGAAAATGTGTTCTGATATATATTCCTCACAAATTTTTTTTCTCTCATTTCAGACGTGATGGAAGAGAGTAGAAGAGAGAAGAAACCTTTGAGTCACTCAAAGACTAAAAAGACATTTATAAAGAAAACAAGAGCCAAGAAATCTACAACCTGCACTCAGTGTGGAAAGAGTTTCACAAGGAAACGTTGTCTGGAGCATCACACGAGAATTCACACTGGAGAGAAGCCGTTGTTGTGAACTTCAGTTGTTTGTTGAAGAATAGACCAGGAGACGTCGGATCAAGACAGAATTATTCTTTTAATGAGAACCTTCTGTGCTGCAGGTCGTCCGAAAACAGTCTGATTTCACAGCACAAGATAATGCAATTTATCTACATTTCATGGGAAGTGGTTCTACAGCAGAGGAGGAGACATTCAAACAAAGGAAATGCATATGTTGTGTAGGTAAAAGACACACCCTACTATGAAATCCCTACCAGTCCCATTGAATCAGCATACCTATTCGTATGCTGATACTAGCCAGGCCAAAAAGCCATTAAAGTCTGGGCTCCCAAAAGGTGGGCTCTGACTCATTTAAAACACAATAGAGAATAACAGTTCTGGCAGGAAAGGAGACTCTTGTTAGAGCCTTTGAAGTCAGTAAAACAGGTCTGGGAGATTTGCGTAGCAGACTAATTCATCTGACATCATCATTTTTACCTAAAATCCTAAATGCAATGTACTTTCTAAAATTTGTAATCCCACAATTCCCCCCTTTGGGAGTTCTAATAACTCCCACATAATACAAATTTAAACCTTCATCAGTCCATTCTGTAGCTTATGTTTGTTAACATATGCCCCATCTTCTAGTCATGTAACTTGGAAAAAGTTACAGGCACATTTCACTTGCTCTGTGTTGATTGTCTGTAGTGACGAATGACATGCTGCCACAGAAACAAACATGCCACTAGGGTCCGTGTAGTTCATTACGGGCAATATTCTTTTGTGGTTGGAACAGTCCTTGTGAGATCTTTGTTGACCTTACAGGTTTCCGAACCATGAAGAATTATCTTCAGTCATCTGAAAGATCAAGAATGTCTTGTTGGATTTTGTTCAAGAGTCCTTGACCACCATGTTTGTGCATAAGTGAGTCCTTGAATGCAGCCATCTTCTTTGTTGGTGGTAGGAGAGAAATCAGGGTGCACCTGCCATTGAATTGGCTGAGCAGGATGTTATATACAGACGTTCCTCCCATCATGTGCCACCCATGGGATTCCTGCTCCTACTGAAGGCAGGTGTGGCATGCAAACGTTCTTTCCAGCAAACAAGGTGTTTCTTGACATATTCATCAGCTCTGAGAATATGTTGTTTCTGGAGTCTACACTTTGTGTGATGTCGCAAGGCAATCTTGTAGTAGCAAGGCTACTAGTAGCAAGTAGTAGCAAGGCAGTCTTGATCATGTTGATGGAAGACTGAAGTTCCCGTAGATCATTTCTGCGTTGTGTATTTTTTTTTTCTTCTTCTTCTTGACAGTTGACTCATTAGTGGGTCTAGTTGTCCTTCAGAGGTTGTGGCTTCATACGCAGGTGAGGATCAGTGCGTATGGGTCTAGTTGTCCTTCAGAGGTTGTGGCTTCATACACAGGTGAGGCTCGGTGCGTATGAATCTGGGGACAGCCATCAATAGGTATCTGCACAAAGAAAAACACAAGACAACAGAGCAGTATTTGTTCTAAAAGACAGCAAACATCAGGGTTGTCTCATCTGTTCAATTGGAGTCTGCTATTGTTGTTCCTTCTTTCCCTATTTGTTAATTCCTGTGACACCTAAAGAAACAGTGAGGTAAGGATGGACTAGTGGATGGGGATGCCTACAAGGGAATCTTCGCCGCAGGTTTGGCCCCCGAATGCCTGTTGCATTCAGTTCTTTCCTGGGCTCCTCACTGATTCGTGTCCTACCCTATCCCTGTTGGTGGGGGAACAACTTTATAGTGTGACATATGACTCCAGGTTTTCCTTCCCTGACACAAAACTGCAGCTGCTGTAATGTTACCTTCAATCACTTGAGCTGAACCCTCAACAAACAACTCCAATTCTGCATTCTCAATGGGAGTTTCTGCTATTTCATTCGTAGTTGCGTTTGTAACCGTAACACAATCATGAGTCATTTCATCCTCTAACAAAACTTCAGTCATTGCTGACATCATACATGAGGATGGGTTTGTGACTGGTGCACTCTGTAGAACAATGTCCGGGGCTGTGACGCTAAATTTCACTGAATCAACAGGCACATCAGATACTGATTGAATGGCTACATCTGTTTCAAAGAAAGCTTGCAAGTCAGGATTGGCGTTGTCAGTCTGACTAACTTCATTCACATCAGTTTTCTCTTCAGCTTTGTTGAGGTTCAATTTCTTAGTCAAAGAAGCTACTCTAGCACAGAGTTCTTCGTTCTGTTTCTCTAGCTCTGAGATCTGCTGAGACTGTTGTCTAGCTAGCGCTAAACCAAATTCTCTGTGACAACAAATAATGCCTTTCACATTGTTCTTGCGAATACATGCTCCTAAAACTTTTTTACATTCATCAATCGACCAATTCTTGTCCGGATGGATCTCATATTTCTGAGTAAGTTTTTGTCTAACTTTCTCGGTGACAATTAAATTCATCTGCACTCCTAACTGTGATATGAAATCACTGTCTGTCCACAGAGGAGCTGCGAGACCACCTTTTTCAGTTGTGGGGGTCAGTCTAGGATTCTTCCTAAACATTTTTGAATTTCTTTGTTACCACACACACAAACACTCACTTCTCTGATCATTTCTTTGTTAACACAGCTCAACTATTGTTAACTTCCTTGACAAAAACAGAGGACAACACAAATATTAACTAAATGTTAATCTTCCCTGCTTGAAAAACAGAGGATAACTCATCCCTAAAAAAACACTTTTTAGAGGGTAACACAAATATTAGCTAAATGCTAATCTTCCCTATTTAAAACAGAACAATTATTAGTTTGTGAGGCTAATAACTTCCCTATTTGACAAACAGAGGATAACTCATCCCTAAAAAACACTTTTTAGAGGGTAACACAAATATTAGCTAAATGCTAATCTTCCCTATTTCAAACAGAATTAGAGGGTAACACAAAACACAAATATTAGCTAAATGCTAATCTTCCCTATTTCAAACAGAATTAGAGGGTAACACAAAACACAAATATTAGCTAAATGCTAATCTTCCCTATTTCAAACAGAACAATTATTAGTTTGTGAGGCTAATCTTTTCTGTTTGATAACAGAGGATAACTTAGTTAACCAAACCCTACAGCCGTCTGTTAACTCTTCCCTGGCAGCCAGAGGATAAACAAATTTGTACTGGTCTTTTTAAGGTTCTTTTGGATAGAGCAGCACTCACCATAACCCTTGGTTGAAAGATTCAGTCTGGAAAATCTTTGTTCAGCTGGAAGTTTCGCTCTGGATTCCAGTCTGGAACGTACGCAGATCTTTTTCTTTGAGCTTGAAGTTTCAATCTGGATTTTAGGTGAGGAAGCTGGAACTCTATCCGGGTCACGGCACCATCTGTTGTGAACTTCAGTTGTTTGTTGAAGAATAGACCAGGAGACGTCGGATCAAGACAGAATTATTCTTTTAATGAGAACCTTCTGTGCTGCAGGTCGTCCGAAAACAGTCTGATTTCACAGCACAAGATAATGCAATTTATCTACATTTCATGGGAAGTGGTTCTACAGCAGAGGAGGAGACATTCAAACAAAGGAAATGCATATGTTGTGTAGGTAAAAGACACACCCTACTATGAAATCCCTACCAGTCCCATTGAATCAGCATACCTATTCGTATGCTGATACTAGCCAGGCCAAAAAGCCATTAAAGTCTGGGCTCCCAAAAGGTGGGCTCTGACTCATTTAAAACACAATAGAGAATAACAGTTCTGGCAGGAAAGGAGACTCTTGTTAGAGCCTTTGAAGTCAGTAAAACAGGTCTGGGAGATTTGCGTAGCAGACTAATTCATCTGACATCATCATTTTTACCTAAAATCCTAAATGCAATGTACTTTCTAAAATTTGTAATCCCACACCGTTCTCATGTGATCAGTGCGGGAAGAGCTTCACACAAAAAATACACCTTAAGAAACACATGAGGATCCACACCGGAGAGAAGCCGTTCTCATGTGATCAGTGTGGGAAGAGTTTCTCACGATCAACACACCTTAAAGTTCACATGAGGATCCACACCGGAGAGAAGCCGTACTCATGTGATCACTGCGGGAAAACATTTCTTAGTGCATCAACCCTGAAGGCACACCTGACAGTTCATATGAAGGAGAAGCCACATTCGTGTTCTGTGTGTGGAAAGAGTTTCTCACAGCTGCAAAATTTACAAAGACATGAGAAAATACACACTGGTGTGAGAGAGTACATGTGCTTTGAGTGTGAGAAAACTTTTATTAGAGCAAACTGTTTAAAACTGCACCAGAGGATTCACACTGGAGAAAAACCTTACAAGTGTTCACACTGTGACAAGAGATTCAGTCAGTCAGGAAGTCTGAAAAGACACGAGAGGATCCACAGCAGAGAGAAAACACATGTGTGATCAGTGCGGGAAGAGTTTCTCTATTAAAAGTCACCTGAAGAAACACATGAAGATCCATGGGGAAACGGAGGGGTTCGCTGATGCTGATATTAACGGCGAGACACAGCAGGCATTCGGTCAGAACTGAATGAGATGGATTGTTAATCAAAGAGATGCTCTCATCAGAATGTAGATGATTCTTATTACTGAAGACTTGATGGGCATACAGCACTGTGCAAAATGTTAAAGCACGTTTGTATTTTCACCCCCAAAAATGGTTTTAAGCCAGTTATTTATATCTTTTGTAATAGTGTGTCTGTAGATAATATCAGTTTACATTTTCAAGCATTCATTTTGCCATTAATTGTAATAATCCATTCCAGTGAGATTTTTGATAACAGATGTATGATCCACACGGAGATCTGATCTCACCATCATCGAGTCCGTCCGAGATTACATGAAGAAACCAGAAATCCAGAAGAACTGTGGCAGGCGTTTCTTCAAGTGTCCTGGAGACGCTGCCGCACTTCTTCTGGATTTATAAATAACTGGACAAAAGGCCAAGCTTTAATGACGTTGGTGTCCTCCTCTGGACATTTATTTTATTGCACTTACGGGTACTTACTGAATCACATGATTATTATTTCTGTCTTTTCATTGGTTTAAGTCAGCGGAACTAAATGTCAATCAAAGTATGTTTATGTCCAGACATGTAACGAAACAGGTTGCTAACTTCAGCGGCAGTTTTGCATTGATCTCCGTGCAGATCTGGTCCAATTTCTAACGGACTTTCGTTCATACTGTGTGCGTACATCTTAAACAGTCCTAGAAAAATGCGGCCTTTTTTGTGATTGTTGTGGCAAAAATCCTTGATTATGCGGCACGTTTTCTTAAAAAATGCGATGGAAAATGCGGGATCTTTATGCAATTTTATGCAATAAAACTTGCAAAAACTGCGGATTGATGAAAAGGAGAAAAAAAGCGAATATTTTAATTGAATATTTAAGTTCTCATTTTGTTTTATTGAAGACCTTAATAAACACATGGCTCAATTTGGACCGATTTCAAAACAATGGATCATGAAGCTTCGAAGCATTATGACGATTCAGCGGTTCGCCAAAGTCACGTATTTCAGCAGTTTGACACGCGATCCGAACCACGAATCGACTCACTGATTTATAACGCTCCAAACCGCTGAATCGACTCACTGATTCATAACGCTCTGAACCGCTGAATCGACTCACTGATTCATAACGCTCTGAACCGCTGAATCGACTCACTGATTCATAACGCTCCAAACCGCTGAATCGACTCACTGATTCATAACTCTCTGAATCGCTGAATCGACTCACTGATTCATAACGCTCTGAACCGCTGAATCGACTCACTGATTCATAACACTCGAAACTGCTGAATTGACTCACTGATTCATAACGCTCCAAACCGCTGAATCGACTCACTGACTCATAACGCTCTGAACCGCTGAATCGACTCACTGATTCATAACGCTCCGAACCGCTGAATCGACTCACTGATTCATAACGCTCTGAACCGCTGAATCAACTCAATGATTCATAACGCTCCAAACCGCTGAATCGACTCACTGATTCATAACTCTCTGAACCGCTGAATCGACTCACTGATTCATAACGCTCTGAACCGCTGAATCGACTCACTGATTCATAACACTCGAAACTGCTGAATTGACTCACTGATTCATAACGCTCCAAACCGCTGAATCGACTCACTGACTCATAACGCTCTGAACCGCTGAATCGACTCACTGATTCATAACGCTCCGAACCGCTGAATCGACTCACTGATTCATAACGCTCTGAACCGCTGAATCAACTCAATGATTCATAACGCTCCAAACCGCTGAATCGACTCACTGATTCATAACGCTCTGAATCGCTGAATCAACTCAATGATTCATACCGCTCCAAACCGCTGAATCGACTCACTGATTCATAGCGCTCTGAACCGCTGAATCGACTCACTGATTCATAACGCTCCAAACCGCTGAATCGACTCACTGACTCATAACGCTCTGAACCGCTGAATCGACTCACTGATTCATAACGCTCCGAACCGCTGAATCGACTCACTGATTCATAACGCTCCAAACCACTGAATCGACTCACTGATTCATAACGCTCCAAACCACTGAATTGACTCACTGATTCATAGCGCTCCAAACCGCTGAATCGACTCACTGATTCATAACGCTGAATCGACTCACTGATCTATAACGCTCCAAACCGCTGAATCGACTCACTGATTCATAACGCTCTGAACTGCTGAATCGACTCACTGATTCATAACGCTCCAAACCGCTGAATCAACTCACTGATTCATAACGCTCTGAACCGCTGAATCGACTCACTGACTCATAACGCTCTGAACCACTGAATCGACTCACTGACTCATAACGCTCTGAACCGCTGAATCGACTCACTGATTCATAATGCTCTGAACCGCTGAATCGACTCACTGACTCATAACGCTCTGAACCGCTGAATCGACTCACTGACTCATAACGCTCTGAACCACTGAATCGACTCACTGACTCATAACGCTCTGAACCGCTGAATCGACTCGCTGATTATGCATTAAATCATGCGATCGCATAATCACGTTTTTCTGGAGGGACTGCTTAAAAGTAAGTAGTTAAATTCTCTTTTATGCATGTATTGTTAGATTGAATTGCTGTTATGTTATATTACGTTACTAAAAGTTTGTATATTCCATTGAAAGAGTCGCAATGCGCACGCAATTTGCACTGTACATTCATTTCAGCATAAACCATGCTTAATACGACTTTAAATGCAACTTTTTGAATACTATGTGGAAGATTTGCCTGATTTGATAGTTGATTTAAAGTGCATATACTGTATGTATAAACCAGATGATATTTAGAGCTACTGGACTTGTATAAATACGTTTTTATCTTTATGCTATTGCATTATTACCGTTTCTGTTTCAGTATTGTACTTATATTCATTGTTATTATCGTTTGCTTATAGAACCACACACTCATACTGATGTATGATACAAATGGGAACAGTAAAGAACTTTTTTGTGGACATGGACCCAGTGATTTATTGTTCTGCCTGAACAATCTGTAGCGGTTGTAGAACGCCACCTTCATGCAAACTTCATGCACCTTGTGGCCTACAAACAAAACTTCGGACTGTGCAAAAGAACACTTCTCATTTAGAGTTAAGTCTGCTTTCTGTAGTCTAGACAGGACCTGCCTTAGTCACTCGTCGTGTTTGGCTTTATCTTTACCACACACTAACACGTCATCAGCATGGCAGATTTCTCCTGTTATTCCATCTAGAAGCTGAGACATGCGTCTCTGGAAGATAAATATATTATCTTTTAAATATTTATTTATTTATAAATATTATAGTTGTATTATAAATATGGTGATTATCTCTTTATATATGGTATTTCCCATCTGAAATCATGTCACGTCATCAAATGTTAGTCAGCCGCTGTTTATTATGTTAATTATTGTGCTTTTTACCTACCGTCATTTTACATATTCTCCTGTTATTGAAAAACTGATGCTTTAATTACTTTGAACAAAACTGAATCATTAACAAGACCTTTGTCTCAATTTGATTCTCCTACATAAACCTACAATCAGTGTTCATTTCGTTGACGAATAATTTTCGTCATAATTTTCGTCAACAACCTTTTTTCACAGACGAAAACGAGCCGATAACTAAATAAAAACTAGTGTTGGATGACAAAAACTATAACGAAAATCAACTGTCATTTTCGTCAACAAATAAAAACGAGACGAAAATGTTAGAGAGGGACGATTAGGAAAGAGATCCAGTCAGAACTGATATCCTGTGTAACAGATGCTCACATTTGATCTGAACTGATCTAACCTCTGGAAAACACGGCTCATCCCCAATCCAGCTCCAGAGCGGCTCAATCAATAACACACACTTATGCCAGACCAGTGTTTATGAACTAATGCTGATGAATAATGACAATGTTTACTTTACCATGTTTATATAGTAATGTGTTTTAGACACTTGGAACAACGCATATTTGATCTCCTCATCTCTGAACTTGAATGAGCTCCTGCAACTGCAATAGAGGCGAGATTTCAAAATAAGAGTCCTGGAGTATTTCCAGCTGGTTTATAATTAAAAGTCACGCATTATATATTCGTTTTTTGGTTACACAATAAACTGTATTTAATTTAATTCCCATTTAATTCACAGTCAGGAGGAAAGACCAGTATTAGACACATATTCAATAAAGTATCAGAGTTATAATAGTTCACTAAAACCATTAAATAAATCTTTGTTACTTAAAATTAAATAAATGTTAACTGAAATAAAAAAAAAAATCAACAAATTTATTTGAAGCTTTAGCTTAACCTGATATGGCCTGCTAGCTAAAACAGAAATACAAAGTTATAAAACTATATAGATGTTTTTAAAAACAAACAAAAAAGTGAATTGAGCTCTTTCGTGTATTTTTAATGTCAAAAACAAAATGATGTCAAAATGTCAGTTCAAGTGACAGTCGGTTATGTAATGCTTAAATGCTTAATGTATTACAATTGAACTAAACTCATTAGATTTTAGGAGAATAAAACTACTTTAGATTTAAAATCTTGTGATATTTATTCGACTAAAACTAAAAACAATTCAGGTGACTAAAATATGACTAAAACTAAAGCAAAATATGCTGTCAAAATTAACACTGCCTACAACATAAAAAAATATGAAATATTACGATGCTGTTCACGATAACTTTAACACAAATTAAAAAAGTAACTATCCCTGCTGAAAAATCCAGCTAAAACCAGCCTAAGCTGGTTGGCTGGTCTTAGCTGGTTTAAGATGGAAGTAGCTGGTTTTAGTAGCCTGGTTTAGCTGGTCAAGCTGGTTTTAGCTGGTCTCCCAGCCTGACTTAGCTGGTCAAGCTGGTTTTAGATGGTCTCCCAGCCTGACTTAGCTGGTCAAGCTGGTTTTAGATGGTCTCCCAGCCTGATTTAGCTGGTCAAACTGGTTTTAGATGGTCTCCCAGCCTGATTTAGCTGGTCAAACTGGTTTTAGATGGTCTCCCAGTCTGATTTAGCTGGTCAAACTGGTTTTAGATGGTCTCCCAGCCTGATTTAGCTGGTCAAGCTGGTTTTAGATGGTCTCCCAGCCTGACTTAGCTGGTCAAGCTGGTTTTAGATGGTCTCCCAGCCTGATTTAGCTGGTCAAGCTGGTTTTAGATGGTCTCCCAGCCTGATTTAGCTGGTCAAACTGGTTTTAGATGGTCTCCCAGTCTGATTTAGCTGGTCAAACTGGTTTTAGATGGTCTCCCAGCCTGATTTAGCTGGTCAAACTGGTTTTAGATGGTCTCCCAGCCTGATTTAGCTGGTCAAGCTGGTCTTCCAGTCTGGACAAGTTGGTGGCCAGCTGGTTTTAGCTGATCTCCCACCCTGGTTTATCTGGTCAAGCTGGTATTCCAGCCTAGACAAGCTGGTCTTCCAGCCTGGCTTAGCTGGTTTTAGCTGGTCTTCCAGCCTAATTTAGCTGATGAACATTTTACCTAATTACAAATTAATCAGATTACTGGTCCATAAACAGATATACATTATTTGTCTAAACACCCAGTGGCAGAAAAAATAGGGACAGTCAGCCAGACCAGCTAAGACCAGCTAAGACCAGCGAAGACCAGCTAAAACCATCAAAGACCAACAATTACCAGCTAAGACCAGCCTGACCAGCTAAGACCAGCGAAGACCAGCTAAAACCATCAAAGACCAACAATTACCAGCTAAGACCAGCCTGACCAGCTAAAACCAGCAATTACCCGCTAAGACCAGCCTGACCAGCTAAGATCAACAATGTCCAGCTAAGACCAGTTTCACCAGCTAAGACCAGTTTGACCAGCTAAGACCAGTTTCACCAGCTAAGACCAGCCTGACCAGCTAAAAAAAAAATTCTAAAACCAGTCTGATAAACCAGCTATGGACCAGGCTGGGAGACCAGCCAAAACCAGCCTGACCACCTTAGGCTGGTTTAAGTTGGATTTTTCAGCAGGGTATATTGAATAAAATGTATAATATACTATTTATTATACCATAAGTATATTATTGAGCTTGTTTACAATATTGTACAATATATGAGTATTATTGAGAGACTATAAAACAGTGCCAATAAAACTAAAATTATAAAGCTTTTTGTAAATATGTTTGAGTATTATATTTTTACAGGAGATGATTTTACAAGATCCTTTTAGAGGAGTTTACATTCAGTCTGCAGCCTGATAACAAGCTGGAGCAGAGATACAGATGTCACTCATTTTGTATACTGTAAAATTATAACTATATAATCTTCCCTTTGTTTCTTTCCCCCACAATTCTAGCCGTTGTGTATTAATCAGTGTAGTTTTCCCTTTACACTCGGCCTTGCTTGCATCAACTTCAGGAAGTTCAGTTGTTTTGCTGACTCAAATCTCGCAAAAAAAAAAAACCCACAGCTGATTGGCTCTCAGGTGATTCGTCATTCTGTTTGAACTTAAAGCGCAGGCATTCATGAGTGAGAAGCAGTGCATGTGCATAAAGAGCAGCTGTCTCTGGATCTTCAGCAGGTCTCCTGTATTATATCATATATCTATGATTCTGTTCAGTTCATGTGGAGATGAACTGGAGCAAACACAGTAGAAGGAGCCAGAACTCCTGCAGAAGCAAACACTGGACAGGGGATTTTATCATGGAGCTCATGGAAAGGAGTGACAGCAGATTGTAAGTAGTTAATCTACAGTTTGTTCGCTAAAAGCTGTTTGCTGTTATGATGTTGGAAAGTATTAAATCGATCAGGCAAATCTCTAAATGTGACACATGGCCAGTTGTCTTGTCATTAATGAACCATATGCAGTTTTAAAGTTTTAATATAAACTCGTTTCATAATTAGCAGGAACAATAAATGTATGACTCCACTTGCATCATGTATTACATCATCACCCTGCTGAAAAATCCAGCTTAAACCAGCCTAAGGTGGTCAGGCTGGTTTTGGCTAGTCTCCCAGTCTGGTCATAGCTGGTTTATCAGACTGGTTTTAGAAGGGTTTTGAATTTTTTTTTAGCTGGTCAGGCTGGTCTTAGCTGTTGAAACTGGTCTTAGCTGGATATTGTTGGTCTTAGCTGGTGAAACTGGTCTTAGCTGGATATTGTTGGTCTTAGCTGGTGAAACTGGTCTTAGCTGGATATTGTCGGTCTTAGCTGGTCAGGCTGGTCTTAGCGGGTAATTGCTGGTTTTATCTGGTCAGGCTGGTCTTAGCTGGTAATTGTTGGTCTTTGATGGTTTTAGCTAGTCTTCGCTGATTTTAGCTGGTCAGGCTGGTCTTAGCTGGTCAAACTGGTCTTAGCTGGTGAAACTGGTCTTAGCTGGATATTGTTGGTCTTAGTTGGTGAAACTGGTTTTAGCTGGATATTGTTGGTCTTAGCTGTTCAGGCTGGTCTTAGCTGGATATTGTTGGTCTTAGCTGGTTTAAGCTGGTCAGGCTGGTCTTAGCTGGTAATTGCTGGTTTTAGCTGGTCTTCGCTGGTCTTCGCTGGTCTTAGGTGGTCAGGCTGGTCTTAGCTGGTCAGGCTGGTCTTCGCTGGTCTTAGCTGGTCAGGCTGGTCTTAGCTGGTCAGGCTGGTCTTCGCTGGTCTTAGCTGGTCAGGCTGGTCTTAGCTGGTCAGGCTGGTCTTAGCTGGTCAGGCTGGTCTTAGCTGGTCAAACTGGTCTTAGCTGGTAATTGTTGGTCTTTGATGGTTTTAGCTGGTCAGGCTTGTATTAGCTGGTAATTGTTGGTCTTTGATGGTTTTAGCTGATCTTCGCTGATTTTAGCTGGTCAGGCTGGTCTTAGCAGGTAATTGTTGGTCTTTGATGGTTTTAGCTGGTCTTCGCTGGTCTTAGGTGGTCAGGCTGGTCTTCGCTGGTCTTAGCTGGTCAGGCTGGTCTTAGCTGGTCAAATTGGTCTTAGCTGGTAATTATTGGTCTTTGATGGTTTTAGCTGGTCAGGCTTGTATTAGCTGGTAATTGTTGGTCTTTGATGGTTTTAGCTGATCTTTGCTGATTTTAGCTGGTCAGGCTGGTCTTAGCTGGTAATTGTTGGTCTTTGATGGTTTTAGCTGGTCTTCGCTGGTCTTAGGTGGTCAGGCTGGTCTTAGCTGGTAATTGTTGGTCTTTGATGGTTTTAGCTGGTCTTCGCTGGTCTTAGGTGGTCAGGCTGGTCTTAGCTGGTCTTCGCTGGTCTTAGCTGGTCAGGCTGGTCTTAGCTGGTCAGGCTGGTCTTAGCTGGTCAAACTGGTCTTAGCTGGTAATTGTTGGTCTTTGATGGTTTTAGCTGGTCTTCGCTGGTCTTAGGTGGTCAGGCTGGTCTTAGCTGGTAATTGTTGGTCTTTGATGGTTTTAGCTGGTCTTCGCTGGTCTTAGGTGGTCAGGCTGGTCTTAGCTGGTCAGGCTGGTCTTAGCTGGTCAGGCTGGTCTTCGCTGGTCTTAGCTGGTCAGGCTGGTCTTAGCTGGTCAAACTGGTCTTAGCTGGAAATTGTTGGTCTTTGATGGTTTTAGCTGGTCAAACTGGTCTTAGGTGGTCAGGCTGGTCTTAGCTGGTCAGGCTGGTCTTAGCTGGTCTTCGCTGGTCTTAGCTGGTCAGGCTGGTCTTAGCTGGTCAAACTGGTCTTAGCTGGTAATTGTTGGTCTTTGATGGTTTTAGCTGCTCTTCGCTGATTTTAGCTGGTCAGGCTGGTCTTAGCTGGTAATTGTTGGTCTTTGATGGTTTTAGCTGGTCTTAGCTGGTCAGGCTGGTCTTAGCTGGTCAGTCTGGTCTTAGCTGGTCAAACTGGTCTTAGCTGGTAATTGTTGGTCTTTGATGGTTTTAGCTGGTCAGGCTTGTATTAGCTGGTAATTGTTGGTCTTTGATGGTTTTAGCTGGTCTTCGCTGATTTTAGCTGGTCAGGCTGGTCTTAGCTGGTAATTGTTGGTCTTTGATGGTTTTAGCTGGTCGTCGCTGGTCTTAGCTGGTCAGGCTGGTCTTAGCTGGTCAGGCTGGTCTTAGCTGGTAATTGTTGTTCTTTGATGGTTTTAGCTGGCCAGGCTGGTTTTAGCTGGTCAAACTGGTCTTAGCTGGTAATTGTTGGTCTTTGATGGTTTTAGCTGGTCTTCGCTGGTCTTAGGTGGTCAGGCTGGTCTTAGCTGGTAATTGTTGGTCTTTGATGGTTTTAGCTGGTCTTCGCTGGTCTTAGGTGGTCAGGCTGGTCTTAGCTGGTCAGGCTGGTCTTAGCTGGTCAGGCTGGTCTTCGCTGGTCTTAGCTGGTCAGGCTGGTCTTAGCTGGTCAAACTGGTCTTAGCTGGAAATTGTTGGTCTTTGATGGTTTTAGCTGGTCTTCGCTGGTCTTAGGTGGTCAGGCTGGTCTTAGCTGGTCAGGCTGGTCTTAGCTGGTCTTCGCTGGTCTTAGCTGGTCAGGCTGGTCTTAGCTGGTCAAACTGGTCTTAGCTGGTAATTGTTGGTCTTTGATGGTTTTAGCTGCTCTTCGCTGATTTTAGCTGGTCAGGCTGGTCTTAGCTGGTAATTGTTGGTCTTTGATGGTTTTAGCTGGTCTTAGCTGGTCAGGCTGGTCTTAGCTGGTCAGTCTGGTCTTAGCTGGTCAAACTGGTCTTAGCTGGTAATTGTTGGTCTTTGATGGTTTTAGCTGGTCAGGCTTGTATTAGCTGGTAATTGTTGGTCTTTGATGGTTTTAGCTGGTCTTCGCTGATTTTAGCTGGTCAGGCTGGTCTTAGCTGGTAATTGTTGGTCTTTGATGGTTTTAGCTGGTCTTCGCTGGTCTTAGCTGGTCAGGCTGGTCTTAGCTGGTCAGGCTGGTCTTAGCTGGTAATTGTTGGTCTTTGATGGTTTTAGCTGGCCAGGCTGGTCTTAGCTGGTCAGGCTGGTCTTAGCTGGTCTTAGCTGGTCTGGCTGACTGTCCCTATTTTTTCTGCCACTGGGTGTTTAGACAAATAATGTATATCTGTATATGGACCAGTAATCTGATTAATTTGTAATTAGGTAAAATGTTCATCAGCTAAGTTAGGCTGGAAGACCAGCTAAAACCAGATAAGCCAGGCTGGGAGACCAGCTAAAACCAGCTTGACCAGCTAAGCCAGGCTGGGAGACCATCTAAAACCAGCTTGACCAGCTAAGTCAGGCTGGGAGACCATCTAAAACCAGCTTGACCAGCTAAGCCAGGCTGGAATACCAGCTAAAACCAGCTTGACCAGCTAAATCAGGCTGGGAGACCATCTAAAACCAGCTTGACCAGCTAAGTCAGGCTGGGAGACCATCTAAAACCAGCTTGACCAGCTAAATCAGGCTGGGAGACCAGCTAAAACCAGCTTGACCAGCTAAATCAGGCTGGGAGACCATCTAAAACCAGCTTGACCAGCTAAGCCAGGCTGGGAGACCATCTAAAACCAGCTTGACCAGCTAAGTCAGGCTGGGAGACCATCTAAAACCAGCTTGACCAGCTAAATCAGGCTGGGAGACCATCTAAAACCAGCTTGACCAGCTAAGCCAGGCTGGAATACCAGCTAAAACCAGCTTGACCAGCTAAATCAGGCTGGGAGACCATCTAAAACCAGCTTGACCAGCTAAGTCAGGCTGGGAGACCATCTAAAACCAGCTTGACCAGCTAAATCAGGCTGGGAGACCATCTAAAACCAGCTTGACCAGCTAAATCAGGCTGGGAGACCAGCTAAAACCAGCTTGACCAGCTAAGCCAGGCTACTAAAACCAGCTTGACCAGCTAAGTCAGGCTGGGAGACCAGCTAAAACCAGCTTGACCAGCTAAATCAGGCTACTAAAACCAGCTACTTCCATCTTAAACCAGCTCAGACCAGCCAACCAGCTTAGGCTGGTTTTAGCTGGATTTTTCAGCAGGGTCACGTGGTTGCACATAAATCATATAAAACTGTGAAATGGCATGAGATGTGTCGAGTCACACATGTGTGATTATAGTAAGGGACTGATTGCTGCAAAGCAGCTTCACAGTAATAAAATAACACGAGTGACATTTAAACTCTAGTCTTCACTCTTCAACTTGTCACGTGATCGAGTCTTTGAGCACGCGCTCATCACTAGAGGTCACTGTTGCTCAGGGCCGGCCCTGACCAATTAGCTGCCCTAGGCAAGATTTTACTTGGTGCCCCTTGTAAGGTTTAGCACTACATGTTATCAGTCTAAGTTGTGGAATTACTACTGTTTTATTTTTGTAATGCATTGATGTTTTTATTTTTATTTTCATTGTTGTTGTTTTATATGATGTCCAGTCCATTCTACCCCGTCATTATGTTCACGATATTATTATCATTATTTTATTTTTTAAAAGGCTGATGATAGTTAAACTATACAAAAATAGCACCTACGCCACATTACAGCTTAAACACAAATAGCAAGAGTAAAAGCATCCAGCATTCATGCACAAACTATTCATTGAGAACTAGCAAAAGTGTTTGTTTTCCAGTAGATGGCAGCAATCTTCCACTAAACTATGCACATTCATGTTTTCACCATTAATTAAACTGAGAAATTTTGATATTTAATGTGAATTTTAAATAAAATGTTGCTAGTTTAACCTCTTAACTGTCACCCCCCTTTTTGAGAATACACATGAAAATGCACTATCCAAACTTAAAGGGCTGTAATTCAAGAATGCTTTGGAATATAGACCAAAGTTTGGTCTCGTTTTAAAGACGACATCCTGCAGATTATTGCTGAAGTGAAAGCAATTCAAAATATGAAAGTATGAAATAGTTATGGAAGTTTAAATTTACTGTAAATGAAAAATACTGTACTAAATATTTTTTATTTCATATAAAATATATATTTTACAAAAAAGCATTTACTCTAAAATTACTATAAAATCAAAGCCATATGTCTAACCAATTTGTGTTCCAAATTTGAAGTTGATATCACAAAAATTGAAGTCCCCATGAGATTTTGTTTAGGGTGCTGTACCAAAAATAGCCACCGGGTGTCATTCAAATTCCATTTATTGTTGTTTTGATGCATTTTCCTGTAAATTTCTGTCCAAATATTACTTCCATCACAAAACAGTCACCAAATATGGACCCTTGAGACTCAGACCTTTCCGACAATATGCGTTTTGTCAAGATTGGAAAAGATTTTGAATATAAAGTAGTTAAAATAAAAATTATCTTATTTCTGTTTGGGACGGAAACAAGAAACAAGATTTAATCAGAAACTAGATTATTTTTCTCACCCCAGATAATTTAGCTTGTTTTAAGCATAAACTCACTTAATTTTGATTTTATTTTCAAGAAAACAAGAACATATATCTTGTCATTTTACTTATCTAGTAGGCTAAATGCATCTTAATTTAAGAAGTTTTAGATATTTAGACTAGAAACAAGACAAAAATACTAAGTAAGAAGAGACACAACAAATCTCCCCAACGTTAAACTGATCGCGCGTTATATTTCTGACGCCCTTCAAGTAGCTCGGCGGGGGAGATTGATGAGGCGGACCGGGAAGAGGTGGGGCACTTAGTTAAGTTAATATTTCAAATTAATTTTAATAAAATAGTATCAGTAATACATTTTGGCGCCCCTATGGATGAGTGGCGCCCCTAGCATTTGCGTATTCCGCCTATGCCACGGGCCGGCCCTGCTGTCGCTCCTGTTGCTTTGAGTGAACTGGCTGTAGTGTACATCAGCCCGCTTATTTTTCCTCACGTGGACGTCTGAGAAACACATTTGCTTGGTTTACATTGCATTGCTGTAACGGCCCATACGGGCTTCCCCCTCTTTCACTGAGGTGGAGGACTGATGCAATATTGTTCTTGTACATTTCAGCTATTAAAGTGCACATTTAAAATGCATGCAGAAGTGATCAATGTCCTCTCAGAGTCTAGCCATGAATAATAATCGGAATTCGGCAGGGTTTTTTTTTTAGCGGGTGGGTGGGGTGTTTTCCATCTCAGCCGTTTCTCAGTATGCCTTCTTGCAGAGCTGCCAACTCTCACGCATTGGCCGTGAGACACACGCATTTGATTGGTTTCACACGCTCACACGCCACACCCCCGATTTCTCACGCTGAAGTGCCAACCCGGTCTGTCAAATGCCTGAAAGATGAGTTTATCTATAGATCTATATCTACATGTTGAGCCGATCATGCTTTCGGTGAGGGGGTTAAAGAAAAATGGGCAAATAAATACGGTGTTGCGCGACCTAAAGCTACATTCCGTTTTGGGTTCTGACGAGAACGAGCCTGTAATGAGCGAAGTGGAGCTGTGACGCTGAGGGGTGCGTTTCCCCAAAGTGTCGTTCGCTAACTATGGTCACAACAAGTTCCGTCATTATAAGCATAGTTAAACGAGTCGTGTTTCCCGAAACGATAGTTCCAACCAGGGCCGGCCCAAGCCTTGATGGGGCCCTAAGCAGAATTTTATTTGGGGGCCACTTGGTGCCACCAAAACGACTGACTATTGCCAGTTCTTGATCATTCTCACACCATTATCAATGTTATTAGATGTAGCTGTGATGCTTACATCATGTCTGCCTGTCATGTTTTTACCCTTATACGGTTTTGAATTGTAACAGTAGCAAACCCACAAGAGTGCTCAGGTGTTAACTTGCACTTTAATATTCAAAGTATCTTTTAAAAGAAGCCTCTTATACAGAATATGCTCACAATTTTTGCCCCAGGATTATTTGATGAATAGAAAGTTCAAAAGAACAGCATTTATCTGAAATAGAAAGCAATTCCAAAGCAATTCCATTTTTACACAACTGTTTTCATCACTGATAATAATCATAAATGTGTCTTGATCATGAAATCCTCATATCAGAATGATTGGTGAAGGATCATGTGACACTGAAGACTAGAATGATGATAAATTCAGCTTTGATCACAGGAACAAATTACACTTAATTTACTATATTCACATAAAAAACAGCAGTTTTAAATTGCAATAATATTTCACAATATTACTTAAGGTCAAATAATGCAGCCTTGGTGAGCAGAAGAGACTTCTTTTAAAAACAAGAAATGTTGATGGAAAAAAAATCTAAATGAAGTGAGTTTTTGCTTAAAACAAGCTAAATTATCTGCCAAATGGGGTGAGAAAAATTATCTTATTTCTGTTTGGGACAGAAACACGATTTCAATCAGAAACTAGATTATTTTTCTCACCCCATTGGCAGATCATTTAGCTTGTTTTAAGCATAAACTCACTTAAGAAAAAATATAATTTTACTTATCTAGCAAATGCATCTTGATGTAAGAATTTTTAAATATTTAGACTAGAAAGACAAAAATACTAAATAAGAAGAGCAGTGTATCCCTTATCTTCCCTGCATCAGAGTCTACACCTTGAGCGAGCGACCAAGCACCCTAAAAAATGAAAGTAATCCTGTCTACATTCTACATACATCCTGCCTGTCGACACAACAAATCTCCCCAACGTTAAACTGATCGCGCGTTATATTTCTGACGCCCTTCAAGTAGCTCGGCGGAGGAGATTGATGAGGTGGACCGGGAAGAGGCGGGGGACTTGGTTAAGTTTTTTGCGCTTTATTTGGTAATATTACAAATTAAAATGAATAAAATAGTATCAGTAATACATTTTGGCTCCCCTATAGATGAGTGGCGCCCCTAGCATTTGCCTATTCCGCCTATGCCACGGGCCGGCCCTGCTGCGCAGTTTATCTAGTAATTGTTTAAGGCAGCAAGTAATTTAATGTGTTCTTGGGGGCCCCCTGGTGGCGAAGAGGGCCCTAAGCAGCCGCTTAGTTCGCTTATGCCTTGGGCCGGCTCTGGTTCCAACGAACGTTCGCAAACAGCATCGCAAAGTTAATTTGCATACATTTTGTTCTTGCACTGATGTTAAATTTGTAGCCATTTTGCACTTGGGCAGCCAGTTTGAGATATAGGCTATATTTGAGTATTGTGTGTAATGATTCTGACAGTTTTTTCCATTGAAATGACTGGGGAAAAGTGTCCCAATAACCCTGAATGCCTTTACTCTTTGAAATCATAATTGCATTGCATTATGAAGCTTGAAACCCCAAATATTATAACATTCTTCATGAACAATTATTCAGTTATTTGTAACAATCTCATTGTAAAAAAGAAGAAGAAAAAGAAACATGGTTTCAATGTAGCCAGCTACTTTTTGATAGTAACTTGTATTGTAGCTATTTTCAAAAGGGTAGCTTGAATATAACTTAACTACTCAAAGTAGTTTTTACTACAACACTGTTTTTTTTAGATCAGCCACAGCAAAAAAGAACCACAACAGACAGAAGAGCAACAGACAGGAAAGACAGTTATTTTCCTTTTTCTTCCCTGTAAAAGTATAGCTGTAGGTTGATGTATAATCAATTTGTTCTATTTAGACAAAACCATGCCACTACATAGTGCTTTAAAATTGTGTGTGTGTGTGTGTGTGTGTGTGTGTGTGTGTGTGTGTGTGTGTGTGTGTGTGTGTGTGTGTGTGTGTGTGTGTGTGTGTCTATAGGATATACTGTATACAAAGCGTCATATAGATGCATTTTGTCTTAATAGAAATAATTAATTATCAACCTTATCTATCAAAGGCAAAAAAGAAATCAACAACAAAAACCAATACTACCGCATTCAAATGCTGATGCAGAGAGAGTGTTTTCTGTGATGTGTGTATAGCTATTATATATATATATATATATATATATATATATATATATATATATATATATATATATATATATATATATATATATATATATATATATATATATATATATATATAGCTATTATTATAATATTATTATTTATTTTATTTTTTGTTGCAATTTTTGCTTTGTTCGCGGCAAAATTTTGGTTGGCCCCACCTAATCTCACTCTAAGTTTTTTTGAAAAGTTGGCAGCTCTGCTTCTTGTCTGTACTTGTGTTCTCGTGGACTTGTGAAGCGTCATCAGTCGCTGACAGACCGGTATCCCAGAATGCATCTCAGACCAACGGACGCAGCGATCAGTAATGCCATGCCCCCCAACACCCCCGCATGATGAGCTGAACTGGGAAGTGCGCGAGCCTCTAGTAGTGGAGAGCGGGGTTGGTTGGCACACTTTTCACTCTCTGTCATATTTCTCAGTCATGCTATGTGTTAAAATAACCCAACCAGTAACAACTGAAAAGTTACGATCTCAGATAATCAACAGATATATTTAATGTTCACAAATGATTCCAAATGTTTTTATTCATCATTAAAGTCATGTTGTGCGTTTGTGCCAACCAGCCCCAGTATGGGGGTTAGTTGGCACTCGCAATGGGGTTGGTTGGCACAGATGCTATAGTTACAAAAAAATGAGGTGACAAATATAAAGAACTAGAGTATTTAATTCAAACATTCAAGCAAAGTATCTGCTTATTGTGCTGAATGGTGTTTTGATGTCCTTTGCTGTGCTCTAATACTTCTGTTTTGAGTCTCTAGAATAATCTGTGCTGCTGTCTTTCCTCTGTCTATTGTTCTTAAATACTTTCTGACCATTTTGACTTCTAAAAGAAAATTATTTCATTCATAAGTTTAGGGTTCATGATAACTTAACATACATGTTGGTTGGCATGTGTGTCAACTATAGTGTCAACCAACCCCCAACTCAGTGTGTAAACAAACCCCGCCCACATTAGGACACGCCTCTTTACTGACGTGATGTTAGCCACATAGCATAGCTCATCAGAGACATTTAAATGTCATATTAAAATATAGATGATTCCTATCTCTATCAACTGAAATCCTTACATTTTATATATCTCTATCTATCACAGTTCTCAAATGTATTTAGTGAGGGGGCATTTTTTTGTTTTGACACTGTAAAATAGAAAAGTTGTCCTCACCTCAATAGTTAGTGACAGTTTGATGATTTTAGTAAATGGGTGTGTTCAGGTCAAGTTGGCAGTCATTTTAATGTTATATATTTTTTGGCAACACCCGAATTTAACTGTGTGCCAACCAACCCTTGACCCAACCTGCCCCACTCTCCCCTACTAACCTAACCGAGAGCAGGGCAGCATTATCATCACGGGGTGGCGGCAGCATTATCATCACGGGGTGGCGGCGGCATTATCATCACGGGGTGGCAGCGGCATTATCATCACGGGGTGGCGGCGTGGCGGCGGCATTATCATCACGGGGTGGCGGCAGCATTATCATCACGGGGTGGCGGCAGCATTATCATCACGGGGTGGCGGCGTGGCGGCGGCATTATCATCACGGGGTGGCGGCAGCATTATCATCACGGGGTGGCGGCAGCATTATCATCACGGGGTGGCGGCAGCATTATCATCACGGGGTGACGGCGGCATTATCATCACGGGGTGGCGGCGGCATTATCATCACGGGGTGGCGGCAGCATTATCATTACGGGGTGGCGGCAGCATTATCATTACGGGGTGGCGGCAGCATTATCATCACGGGGTGGCGGCGGCATTATCATCACGGGGTGGCGGCGGCATTATCATCACGGGGTGGCGGCGGCATTATCATCACGGGGTGGCGGCGGCATTATCATCACGGGGTGGCGGCGGCATTATCATCACGGGGTGGCGGCAGCATTATCATCACGGGGTGGCGGCAGCATTATCATCACGGGGTGGCGGCAGCATTATCATCACGGGGTGGCGGCAGCATTATCATCACGGGGTGGCGGCGGCATTATCATCACGGGGTGGCGGCGGCATTATCATCACGGGGTGGCGGCGGCATTATCATCACGGGGTGGCGGCGGCATTATCATCACGGGGTGGCGGCAGCATTATCATCACGGGGTGGCGGCAGCATTATCATCACGGGGTGGCGGCGGCATTATCATCACGGGGTGGCGGCGGCATTATCATCACGGGGTGGCGGCAGCATTATCATCACGGGGTGGCGGCGGCATTATCATCACGGGGTGGCGGCGGCATTATCATCACGGGGTGGCGGCGGCATTATCATCACGGGGTGGCAGCGGCATTATCATCAGGGGGTGGCAGCGGCATTATCATCACGGGGTGGCAGCGGCATTATCATCACGGGGTGGCGGCGGCATTATCATCACGGGGTGGCGGCGGCATTATCATCACGGGGTGGCGGCGGCATTATCATCACGGGGTGGCGGCGGCATTATCATCACGGGGTGGCGGCAGCATTATCATCACGGGGTGGCGGCAGCATTATCATCACGGGGTGGCGGCGGCATTATCATCACGGGGTGGCGGCAGCATTATCATCACGGGGTGGCGGCGGCATTATCATCACGGGGTGGCGGCAGCATTATCATCACGGGGTGGCGGCAGCATTATCATCACGGGGTGGCGGCAGCATTATCATCACGGGGTGGCGGCGGCATTATCATCACGGGGTGGCGGCGGCATTATCATCACGGGGTGGCGGCAGCATTATCATCACAGGGTGGCGGCGGCATTATCATCAGGCATTATCATCACGGGGTGGCGGCAGCATTATCATCACGGGGTGGCAGTGGCATTATCATCACTAGTGGCAGTGGCATTATCATCACAGGGTGGCGGCGGCATTATCATCACGGGGTGGCGGCAGCGGCATTATCATCACGGGGTGGCAGCAGCATTATCATCACGGGGTGGCGGCGGCATTATCATCACAGGGTGGCAGCAGCATTATCATCACGGGGTGGCTGCAGCATTATCATCACGGGGTGGCGGCAGCATTATCATCACGGGGTGGCAGCAGCATTATCATCACGGGGTGGCGGCGGCATTATCATCACAGGGTGGCGGCGGCATTATCATCACGGGGTGGCGGCGGCATTATCATCACGGGGTGGCGGCATTATCATCACGGGGTGGCGGCGGCATTATCATCACGGGGTGGCGGCGGCATTATCATCACGGGGTGGCGGCGGCATTATCATCACGGGGTGGCGGCAGCATTATCATCACGGGGTGGCGGCAGCATTATCATCAGGCATTATCATCACGGGGTGGCGGCGGCATTATCATCACGGGGTGGCGGCGGCATTATCATCACGGGGTGGCGGCAGCATTATCATCACGGGGTGGCGGCAGCATTATCATCACGGGGTGGCAGCGGCATTATCATCACGGGGTGGCAGCGGCATTATCATCACGGGGTGGCGGCAGCATTATCATCACGGGGTGGCGGCGGCATTATCATCACGGGGTGGCAGCGGCATTATCATCACGGGGTGGCGGCAGCATTATCATCACGGGGTGGCGGCGGCATTATCATCACGGGGTGGCGGCGGCATTATCATCACGGGGTGGCAGCGGCATTATCATCACGGGGTGGCGGCAGCATTATCATCACTGGGTGGCGGCAGCATTATCATCACGGGGTGGCAGCGGCATTATCATCACGGGGTGGCAGTGGCATTATCATCACGGGGTGGCGGCAGCATTATCATCACGGGGTGGCGGCAGCATTATCATCACGGGGTGGCGGCAGCATTATCATCACGGGGTGGCAGTGGCATTATCATCACGGGGTGGCGGCGGCATTATCATCACGGGGTGGCGGCAGCATTATCATCACGGGGTGGCAGTGGCATTATCATCACGGGGTGGCGGCAGCATTATCATCACGGGGTGGCGGCAGCATTATCATCACGGGGTGGCAGTGGCATTATCATCACGGGGTGGCAGCATTATCATCACGGGGTGGCGGCGGCATTATCATCACGGGGTGGCGGCAGCATTATCATCACGGGGTGGCGGCAGCATTATCATCACGGGCCAGGCAGTGGCATTATCATCACGGGGTGGCAGTGGCATTATCATCACGGGGTGGCGGCAGCATTATCATCACGGGGTGGCGGCAGCATTATCATCACGGGGTGGCGGCAGCATTATCATCACGGGGTGGCGGCAGCATTATCATCACGGGGTGGCGGCGGCATTATCATCACGGGGTGGCGGCAGCATTATCATCACGGGGTGGCGGCAGCATTATCATCACGGGGTGGCGGCAGCATTATCATCACGGGGTGGCGGCAGCATTATCATCACGGGGTGGCGGCAGCATTATCATCACGGGGTGGCAGTGGCATTATCATCACGGGGTGGCGGCAGCATTATCATCACGGGGTGGCGGCGGCATTATCATCACGGGGTGGCGGCAGCATTATCATCACGGGGTGGCGGCAGCATTATCATTACGGGGTGGCAGCAGCATTATCATCACGGGGTGGCAGTAGCATTATCATCACGGGGTGGCGGCAGCATTATCATCACGGGGTGGCGGCGGCATTATCATCACGGGGTGGCGGCAGCATTATCATCACGGGGTGGCGGCAGCATTATCATGACGGGGTGGCAGCGGCATTATCATCACGGGGTGGCGGCAGCATTATCATGACGGGGTGGCAGCGGCATTATCATCACTGGGTGGCGGCAGCATTATCATCACGGGGTGGCAGCGGCATTATCATCACGGGGTGGCAGTGGCATTATCATCACGGGGTGGCGGCAGCATTATCATCACGGGGTGGCGGCAGCATTATCATCACGGGGTGGCGGCAGCATTATCATCACGGGGTGGCAGTGGCATTATCATCACGGGGTGGCGGCGGCATTATCATCACGGGGTGGCGGCAGCATTATCATCACGGGGTGGCAGTGGCATTATCATCACGGGGTGGCGGCAGCATTATCATCACGGGGTGGCGGCAGCATTATCATCACGGGGTGGCAGTGGCATTATCATCACGGGGTGGCAGCATTATCATCACGGGGTGGCGGCGGCATTATCATCACGGGGTGGCGGCAGCATTATCATCACGGGGTGGCGGCAGCATTATCATCACGGGCCAGGCAGTGGCATTATCATCACGGGGTGGCAGTGGCATTATCATCACGGGGTGGCGGCAGCATTATCATCACGGGGTGGCGGCAGCATTATCATCACGGGGTGGCGGCAGCATTATCATCACGGGGTGGCGGCAGCATTATCATCACGGGGTGGCGGCGGCATTATCATCACGGGGTGGCGGCAGCATTATCATCACGGGGTGGCGGCAGCATTATCATCACGGGGTGGCGGCAGCATTATCATCACGGGGTGGCGGCAGCATTATCATCACGGGGTGGCAGTGGCATTATCATCACGGGGTGGCGGCAGCATTATCATCACGGGGTGGCGGCGGCATTATCATCACGGGGTGGCGGCAGCATTATCATCACGGGGTGGCGGCAGCATTATCATTACGGGGTGGCAGCAGCATTATCATCACGGGGTGGCAGTAGCATTATCATCACGGGGTGGCGGCAGCATTATCATCACGGGCCAGGCAGTGGCATTATCATCACGGGGTGGCAGTGGCATTATCATCACGGGGTGGCGGCAGCATTATCATCACGGGGTGGCGGCAGCATTATCATCACGGGGTGGCGGCAGCATTATCATCACGGGGTGGCGGCAGCATTATCATCACGGGGTGGCGGCGGCATTATCATCACGGGGTGGCGGCAGCATTATCATCACGGGGTGGCGGCAGCATTATCATCACGGGGTGGCGGCAGCATTATCATCACGGGGTGGCGGCAGCATTATCATCACGGGGTGGCAGTGGCATTATCATCACGGGGTGGCGGCAGCATTATCATCACGGGGTGGCGGCGGCATTATCATCACGGGGTGGCGGCAGCATTATCATCACGGGGTGGCGGCAGCATTATCATTACGGGGTGGCAGCAGCATTATCATCACGGGGTGGCAGTAGCATTATCATCACGGGGTGGCGGCAGCATTATCATCACGGGGTGGCGGCGGCATTATCATCACGGGGTGGCGGCAGCATTATCATCACGGGGTGGCGGCAGCATTATCATGACGGGGTGGCAGCGGCATTATCATCACGGGGTGGCGGCAGCATTATCATGACGGGGTGGCAGCGGCATTATCATCACGGGGTGGCGGCAGCATTATCATCACGGGGTGGCGGCAGCATTATCATCACGGGGTGGCGGCGGCATTATCATCACGGGGTGGCGGCGGCATTATCATCACGGGGTGGCGGCAGCATTATCATCACGGGGTGGCGGCGGCATTATCATCACTGGGTGGCGGCGGCATTATCATCACGGGGTGGCGGCGGCATTATCATCACGGGGTGGCGGCGGCATTATCATCACGGGGTGGCGGCAGCATTATCATCACGGGGTGGCGGCAGCATTATCATCACGGGGTGGCAGCGGCATTATCATCACGGGGTGGCGGCGTCATTATCATCACGGGGTGGCGGCGGCATTATCATCACGGGGTGGCGGCAGCATTATCATCACGGGGTGGCGGCAGCATTATCATCACGGGGTGGCGGCGGCATTATCATCACGGGGTGGCGGCAGCATTATCATCACGGGGTGGCGGCGGCATTATCATCACGGGGTGGCGACGGCATTGTTTGGTCACTTGCAACACACCCATAATACACATCATTTCTGCTTAAAATAAGCCTAAAACAAGACCAATTTAGGATAGTAAGAGTACTTTTTAAGCACAAGCCTAATAAAACATTTGAAGTAAAACAATTATTATTATTTTTTATTACTTGTATATTAGTATAAACTTGTAAATATTAAAATATTAAATACAATTGTTAAAATATTAGTTAAATAGTTTTATTTATCATTATTTTTGTAATGTGTTTTTGTTAAGTCAAGTATTAATATTGTTTTGAACTGCTTGTTATTTACAATGCCAACCTATTAACTGTTTTAATTAATCTTTTTATTTATTTTGCGGGTGTGTTGAATTGTATTAAAACCACATAAAAATCCTAATAATCAGAATAATTATTAACGTAATAATAATATAGAGAGCCCACAACAACAAATAAACAAACAAAAACAAAAATATATTGTCCCGTTCTTTAATTAAAAGATAATAACATTCGATTTTAGTGATATTTTGACCACTCAAATAGGAAATGTCAGAAATCTGCTCACCCTAAACCACATATTAATGTTTAATAATATTGTTTTTTTTTTAATCTAAATGAAAAGAGGCAGGGTTGTGTTTTATACTTTGTTTTGTTATAGATATATAAGATAATCAATGCCTGAACCACATTTGTGTGGCTAATATGTTTAAGATTTTTTTGTAAATAAAAAAAAAAAAAGAAAAGAAGCAGTGGTGTTTTATGACATATTTCGTTTTATTGTAGCCTAAAATATACGTTTCTCTATACCAAGTAGGTCTTCACGAACTTCTGACCTGTGTCCGTGGAGTTAATTCAGGCTCGCCAAGTTCAACTCCGGAGAACGAACACTAGTCCGGTACTCTGCTAATGGAACAGCAGCGTTCTTGATAGTATTATTCAGTGTTTATATGTATATTTTAGGCTACAATAAAACTAAATATTTGATAAAACACCACTCTGCCTCTTTTCATTTGCATTAAAAAAATCTTAAACATATTATAGCCACACAACTGTAGTGCAGGCAATGTTATTGCATGTATATTTATAACAAAACAAATTATTAAAAACCCTGCCTCTTTTCGTTTAAATAAAATAAAAATAATATGTGGTTCAGACAAGTGTGATTATCACTGTAATAAAATTAATTATGACATAAAACACAACCCAGTCTATTTTTGTTAAATGTCAGTATATGTGTTTAATAGCCTAAAAATATAAAGTTATGAAACTTCACTTTGCCCTCAGTCAAAACAATTTGCCAGGGAACAAATGATGGATTCATGAGACCAAAGATCGGCCGTTAGAAGACAAATTATATCTGAAGACATCAGAGCCAGCGGCAGCGTCAGAAGGACTAGCCGTGTTAAGGCTGCTCTCGGCGGGGAGAGCTGAGCTGAGCGCCGCTGATCCACTGGAGCTCACAACTCCAGTGGGTGCTGCGGTCATGAATATTGATTAGTTTCCCGTGCTGTGGGCGTGTCCTTGAGACTACGCGCAAACGAATGGAACAGAAAATATTGGTGCACGCTCTTCAAATCTCAACTTGTTCAATGGATTATAATTATAACCCGCAGCCGCAACTCTTCACATTTTAAAAACAGTTTCTGTATTATGATTCTGACTGAGCTGTTGTGCCTGATTGATTTATGAGATGCATTCAGATAAAAAGCCTTGGCAAATAAATACAATTTATTTTGACTCGTTAATGTGTTTGTGCTTTATATTTTAATTTGAATAGTTTGTGTCGACAACAATAAATGAAATGAACCTCCACAAATGTATAAAATAAATGCATGTGCTGTGATTATTCATGTCATTTATCATGATCACCCTTAATTTCTCAGTCCCTCCAGAAAAACGTGATTATGCGATCGCATGATTTAATGCATAATCAGCCAAAGTCCACATATTTATGAGGGGCCGCATTTTTTCAAATACGCCGCACTTTCGCCTCATAAATTGCCTATTTCCACGTGCAAAATATGTGGGGCTAGCATGATTTCATAATCCCCGCATTTTCGTTGCAAAAAAAGTCACATATATTAGCAGAAAGTTGAAAAATGTTTGTTTACTGCACACAAGAGCCGCCATTTCCCCCTGTTGCCATGGGAACGTTTTGAAGTGACGTAATTACCCGACGTGAACGTCATCGAAAAGCTGCAAACCCCGCGGAGAAACCATAGATATCAGAGAAACCATGATGAAGCGCAAACTCCCATTGGCCAACAAAAATAACAGCAAAAGAGCAAAGCAGTTTCAGAACACAGCATCATGAAGCTTCGGAGCGTTATGAGTCAGTGAGTCGATTCAGCGGTTCAGAGCGTTATGAGTCAGTGAGTCGATTCAGCGGTTCAGAGCGTTATGAATCAGTGAGTCGATTCAGCGGTTCAGAGCGTTATGAGTCAGTGAGTCGATTCAGCGGTTCAGAGCGTTATGAATCAGTGAGTCGATTCAGTGGTTCAGAGCGTTATGAATCAGTGAGTCAATTCAGCAGTTCAGAGCGTTATGAGTCAGTGAGTCGATTCAGCGGTTCAGAGCGTTATGAATCAGTGAGTCGATTCAGCGGTTCAGAGCGTTATGAATCAGTGAGTCGATTCAGCGGTTCGGAGCGTTTTGAATCAGTGAGTCGATTCAGCGGTTCAGAGCGTTATGAGTCGATTCAGCGGTTCAGAGCGTTATGAATCAGTGAGTCGATTCAGCGGTTCAGAGCGTTATGAATCAGTGAGTCGATTCAGCGGTTCAGAGCGTTATGAATCAGTGAGTCGATTCAGCGGTTCGGAGCGTTTTGAATCAGTGAGTCGATTCAGCGGTTCAGAGCGTTATGAGTCGATTCAGCAGTTCAGAGCGTTATGAGTCAGTGAGTCGATTCAGCGGTTTGGAGCGTTATGAGTCAGTGAGTCGACTCAGCGGTTCAGAGCGTTATGAATCAGTGAGTCGACTCAGCGGTTCAGAGCGTTATGAATCAGTGAGTCGGTTCAGCGGTTCAGAGCGTTATGAGTCAGTGAGTCGATTCAGTGGTTCAGAGCGTTATGAATCAGTGAGTCAATTCAGCAGTTCAGAGCGTTATGAGTCAGTGAGTCGATTCAGCGGTTCAGAGCGTTATGAATCAGTGAGTCGATTCAGCGGTTCAGAGCGTTATGAATCAGTGAGTCGATTCAGCGGTTCGGAGCGTTTTGAATCAGTGAGTCGATTCAGCGGTTCAGAGCGTTATGAGTCGATTCAGCGGTTCAGAGCGTTATGAATCAGTGAGTCGATTCAGCGGTTCGGAGCGTTTTGAATCAGTGAGTCGATTCAGCGGTTCAGAGCGTTATGAGTCGATTCAGCGGTTCAGAGCGTTATGAATCAGTGAGTCGATTCAGCGGTTCAGAGCGTTATGAATCAGTGAGTCGATTCAGCGGTTCAGAGCGTTATGAATCAGTGAGTCGATTCAGCGGTTCGGAGCGTTTTGAATCAGTGAGTCGATTCAGCGGTTCAGAGCGTTATGAGTCGATTCAGCAGTTCAGAGCGTTATGAGTCAGTGAGTCGATTCAGCGGTTTGGAGCATTATGAATCAGTGAGTCGATTCAGCGGTTCAGAGCGTTATGAGTCAGTGAGTCGACTCAGCGGTTCAGAGCGTTATGAATCAGTGAGTCGGTTCAGCGGTTCTGAGCGTTATGAGTCGGTGAGTCGATTCAGCGGTTCAGAGCGTTATGAATCAGTGAGTCGATTCAGCGGTTCAGAGCGTTATGAATCAGTGAATCGATTCAGTGGTTCAGAGCGTTATGAATCAGTGAGTCGATTCAGCTGTTTGGAGCGTTATGAGTCAGTGGGTCGATTCACTGATTCATAACGCTGTGAAGCTTCATGATGCTGTTTGTTTTGAAATCGTTCATCACTATATAATTCGTTATTTAGGTTTCAGCACAAAAACTATTCTGGTTGCTTCATAAAGTTATTGTAGAGCCGCTGTAGTGAGATGGACTCTGTATCTTTAGTCTTTAGTGCTTTTAAGGGTCTTGAGAGTGTAAAGTTGAGCCAATGGAGGCCTTTCTGAGCATCGGATTTCCACTAAAATATCTTCATCTGTGTCTGAAGATGAACGGAGTCTGACGGGTGTCCAGAGACATGAGGGGACGGCATTCATGACAGAATTTACATTTCTGGGTGAACTAACCCTTTAAGAGATTGCACTGTGTGCATTGGAAGCACTCAAATGTCTGTAAAACAGGAAGTTATTTATTAATTTCTTCAGAAGTTGTAGCATATTCCTTTTGTAAAGCTACAGAACTTGTTTGACTCAATGTTTTGTAAATTTGAGCCATTATTAAAGGTCTTCAATAAAACAAGATGAGAACTTAAATGTTCCAGCACTTTCTGTGATGTAGTGCTTTTTTTCATCAAACCGCAGTTTTTGTAAGTTCCCGCAATTTTATCGCATAAAATTGCACAAATATCCCGCATTTTCCATCGCATTTTTTAAGAAAACGTGCCGCATAATCAACGATTTTTGCCGCAACAATCACAAAAAAAGCCCCATTTTTCTGGAAGGACTGCTTTCTTGCTTATGTTTTAGATAGCCAGTGTTTCCCAAACTCCATAGGCCCATCCTCTTTTCTACAACAAATTGTTTATTTTCCCATATTATACTGGTTACACAACATTAAAGTCGCAAAGCTTTAACTAAGCAACATCAAAATCTGTCTATAGAGTGTAGGTTTTGTATGATTTCTTATGTGGACCACAAAATATATTCTGAAAATGCCAAACAATATTGGATCCTAATGGGGGGGAAAAAACACATTTCTCACATATAATTTCCAAATATATTCTTATAAGTTTCACAGAAGAAAGAAAGTCATACAGGTTTGAAATACAATGAAGGTGAATTTGAATTGTGGTGTAGACTATCCCTTTCAAATGGGTCCACAAAAACATAGGTTAACATGTTGTCTGTTCTTTGACAATATGTTGCACTGGCCAATATATATATATATATATATATATATATATATATATATATATATATATATATATATATATATATATATATATATATATAAAATATAATTTTTATTTTTTTATTTTTTTAAAGCATCCAAAATGATCTGTATGATCCATAGTGGTGTGTGTTTAATCATGTAACATTCTCAAATCTTATTCGGAGGTGTTATATACATCACAAATGTTCACAGGGATTGTCAAACTATTTTGCCAGCCAAACTCGGTTGACCTAAAATATTTACTTGAAGTCTCCTGAGATTGTGCTTTAATATTTCAATTTTACAAAACATTTGCATGTTTGCTGTTACTATAACAATTAAGTAAGGAAGAGTTGCTCCATGAATGTAACTCACATTGAAAAGACGTTTCAAAACAATCTGTGGAAAGAAGGAATGTTCACTATCGTCTCTGAGATAACTGTTTATTAAAACAGGGATTTGTCACTCTTTGGCAAATGAGAACATCCTCCATGTGTGTCCAGATCACACACACAGCAAGAACCAAACAAAGACAAAGTCTTTCTTTAAAATTAATTTAATTTTGTATAAATTTTAATCAATGTTTCATAAACCAATTGGCTGGATTTAATAAACAATTAGGAAATATAGCAGTCAATATAATCGCGACATTAATTGCATTGCATGTGAACTTACTTTTAAACGAAATGATTCAAAACGAAAAGAAATAGGCTATTCTCTGATTATGTAATAATGTGCATTTCTCTGTTGGTGTGTCCACGTCAGCCAACACTGACACAGAAAACTCTAGAGTTTATTAATAAACAAATAAAATGTCTCCTTGCTATTTTTGACACATTCATAATCAATAATTTCGCCGGTTCTTTGTAGCATACTTGGTAATATTAACATATTACGTAAACTTGGGTTTAGAATTCTCTCATATTTATGTAATTAATAAAAGTGCTTAGTCAACGAATGGCTTACATTAACAACTACTAGTATATAAAAAAAAACTTTAGTCGGGGACAGCCCTATTTCACATTTTTTTGAACATGTCACAATGTGCATTCGCTGAGCGGAATGAGAAAGCTCAAGTAATAGGTCAGTATTAGATTTTGGATAGCTAGCTTGCCTTGAATGTTTAGGGGCCCAACCTCATATTCTTTCATAGGGCCCAAAATTGCTAGCGGCGCTCCTGCTGAAAACGCATTCATTGCATTCATTCATGGGGACAGTAAGTCTTAAACAATTCAGTCCGAGTCCAAAAGGGGCCGAGTTGGACTCAAGTCCGAGTTCTTATCAGTCGAGTCCGCCCGAGTCAACATAACCTCAACTAGTTAACAATCAAAAACGGTTTCAAAGAATAGAATGGACTTAGAACTTTTAAGTACATGGAAAACACAAATTAACTATATTAGTAAGAATAAATACTATATAAATTATAAATATAAATAAAACAATTAAATGTCAAATAAAACAAACTTCACTGTATTACAGCGGTTCTGCTTCGTATTAAATGTACTAAAGTTAGTCAGCAGTCGAGCGAGTAGTGATTTTCTCTCATATTATTTCACGCTGAAAATAACAGCAACATTTTATCACATTTAGCTTCAAACAATGTTTAAAACAACTGTTATACATTTTTGACTGTCACTTTTTAGCACATTTACAATATTTGTGAACTTAGAGATATTTTAAATAGTTAAATCTAAATATTAAATGTTAAATCTAATCCGTTGGTGAGTGTGAGGTTGTTCCGGATACGGGCGGGTTTAGTGCCGCGCTGCAGAGCTTCAGGCCCGGCTGTGTTTGGGCTCAGTGCTGCAGGTCCGAGGCTATTAGCCCAGCCCGGTCCGTTGAAATCCCTGCATTCAGACATTTCAGTCTATCAGAAGCTTGTGCTCAACATGATTAATTACCTCGTTTAAAAAAATCGTGCACAATGTAATATTCCGTTCTGTCTGTTTTAAGGAAATCGTGCACAATATACCCAGCTAACAAAAAAATGTCCCCAGAACATCCCCTAAATGGCCCCCGGACGTCCATGTGTAGGGTCCTCTTGTCGTCCCCCGGACGTCCATGTGTAGGGTCCTCTTGTCGTCCCCCGGACGTCCATGTGTAGGGTCCTCTTGTCGTCCCCCGGACGTCCATGTGTAGGGTCCTCTTGTCGTCCCCCGGACGTCCATGTGTAGGGTCATCTTGTCGTCCCCCGGACGTCCAGGTGTAGGGTCCTCTTGACGTCCCCCGGACGTCCATGTGTAGGGTCCTCTTGTCGTCCCCCGGACGTCCATGTGTAGGGTCCTCTTGTCGTCCACCGGACGTCCATGTGTAGGGTCCTCTTGTCGTCCCCCGGACGTCCATGTGTAGGGTCCTCTTGTCGTCCCCCGGACGTCCATGTGTAGGGTCATCTTGTCGTCCCCCGGACGTCCAGGTGTAGGGTCCTCTTGACGTCCCCCGGACGTCCATGTGTAGGGTCCTCTTGTCGTCCACCGGACGTCCATGTGTAGGGTCCTCTTGTCGTCCACCGGACGTCCATGTGTAGGGTCCTCTTGACGTCCCCGGACGTCCATGTGTAGGGTCCTCTTGACGTCCCCTGGACGTCCATGTGTAGGGTCCTCTTGTCGTCCCCCGGACGTCCATGTGTAGGGTCCTCTTGTCGTCCCGCGAACGTCCATGTGTAGGGTCCTCTTGACGTCCCCCGGACGTCCATGTGTAGGGTCCTCTTGACGTCCCCCAGACGTCCTCAAAGACGACCTCCAGACGTTCACAGGACGTCCAGCGGCCATTCGGGACGTTTAGGGGACTTTCACTTTAGCAGCATTTTATTTTATATTTCGGCAAACCAAAGAAAACAGACATGTATGAATTGTAAGTGTACATGTATTTTAATTGAACAGTTGTAAAGGTGATGTGCTCTTTCCGCATCTCTGGTTGTCAGCTCTGGGGTTAGTCCGATGGCAATTCTTCCACTTGGCTTCTAACCTAAAGCAACTAAATGAACACACACTCAGTAGTGTTATGATTTTATGTCTAGTATTATCGTTTGTCCATTGAAAAAAAGACTGTTGACTATTTTGATTTCCATTAATGAATTGAATTCCATTACCATGGTCCAAATTAGCCTAATGTTATATAACGGTTGTCCTAATTTGGGCTGTCTTACTCAGTGTATATTTTTTTTATTTTTTATATTATTATTATTATTATTATTATTATTACTTTTATTATTATTATTATTATTATTATTATTATTATTATTATTATTATTATTGAGCTGTGTGTGCTAAGTATTTGGGAGTTCATTTTAGTCCATCCTGAAGTCCGTTTTGCAGAGATGGACCAAAACGTACTGCCAGATTCTGGAAGATGAATTCTTCAAACAGTGGTACTAGAGGATGTGGTGCTGGTCCTTCAAGAGTCATTCTCAACCTATCTGTCCATAAAGCCTATAAAAAAAACCTTCTTCATGTATTTTACAACACTTCAGCTTGTGATTCTTATTTAGTGGGGGTCATTTTTTAGGATTCTTTACCTAACTGAAGTCTCTGAGATCCTGACACCTTGCACTTCTGGAGACTCCAGGTAGGTTGCAGCTCTGGAAAATGGTGGCGCTGGAGACTAAAGGGTTCCTGATGGTTTCACCCTTAATTCTTCACCTTAATTCTTAATTCTTTTGCAGTTAACAGGTGTCTTTTCTTCACCACATGTTTTTGTCAGATCCTGCTGACCCAACGAGCATTTCACTGTCCAATGGTCTCGCCTTAACTGCAATGTCTAGTATTGCATTAGTATTGCATCCTTCTCATGGGCATTTAATACTTTTTGACTTTTCAGTCTGAGTTAAATCTCTTTTTTGGCTCAATTTATCTGTAAAAGAAAACATGCCTAATAATTCTGCACACCTGAATATAAGGTGATTTTCATTTCCAGCCTTCATGAACAATTATATATCACTTATACATTATTAAATACTAAATTAATAGTAGTTATTAGGATTACTGTGGTTTGGAATTGGTCAAATGTGCCTGGAAAAAAAATAATATCAGAAAATCAACGTGCCTAATAATTCTGCACTCCCTGTATATAAAATGAAAGAATATTAGGGCCACAGAGAAAAAAGAAATGTTGTTAAAATGACAGCTATGGGGCATTTCGTAGAATTATTCTTCAATATGGTTTCACAAACAAGGACATACTTAATCTTTTGGCACATCAGCGTCACAGTGTCATAAGTATCAGGACTGTAAAAAGAATAGGCATCTTTTCTGCAGAAAGAACCAGCCTCATAAATGTATGACTTTTTCCTTCTTCCTCAGTGTGGCCCTAATACTCTGACGTATAAAATACACATTCCATATAAAAACACAAAGTGTAACATTAGGTTCCTTTATTGAATAAGGATAAAACAAAGCAGGTAAACCATCAGCTCCTTTCGAAACTGAAGTCACACAGTGATGGAAAGCATAGAATCAAAGCATATTATACAACAAACGGATAAATACACATCCAAAGCTCTGTATATAACACAGCCCGCATGTCTGCACACTGAAATAAATGCAGGACAAATCCATACACATCAACTGAACAGACAAATGTCCATTACATGTCCAATTACACACCGTATACAGCACAAACATCATAAGAGGCCAAATCAATAAAAACCCTAATTCCTCTGCCACCGCAGGACATATTTAACCAAAATTGAAAGCAGACACACTAAAATAACTCGACTCATATTGGTCCCTCAGCAGCCGTCATCAGGGAAGATTGCCGGAGTGTCCCAGTCCATCTCTCCTTCCTCAGGATAAGCTGTAAAACCAATATGAATCAACACCATACATGTTTTGGACATAATGCATAACAATTTTGGCTTAATTTTTTTTATCTTAAAAACCTCATTTGTCATTGACCCTTATACAGTGTGATGGAGTTACCTTACACAATTTCACTTATATCTGCAGTCCATTTCGATTAAAAATTAAACTCTTTCATAATCCAAGTACAACTGCTGATGTTTCAGCGGAGCGGTGAGTGTGTGATTGTGCACTACTTGCGCATTTAGGCGGTCTGCAATACTTTGCCACGCTTTTTCTCTCTGCTTTATCCTATCCAGGATTGGTTTCACCTGGCTTGATGAATCCGTGTCTGCTCATCCTGGGGCCTATTCCATGAAGCCGGTTTAGCTGGCTAGCCAGATGTGTTTAAGCTTAGTTTGTGCTAATCCTGGTTTTTTTACCATTAAAGTGGTTTGGCTTTTAGCAGTGTTCATCTCCATAATAACTTACGCTCCACGGCTAACCTGCTCCAGGGCAGGTTATGTTCTGGATAAGAGATCAAACTGAAATTGGACCAATCAGCCGTGAGCAAAGTGACACACCTCTGATGCAATAAAGCCACTCCCCCTTTTCTACTCCAAATTAAAGGTCACTACAGAGCAAATGGCTATTAAAGACTAAAGCGTCTGGCTTTTAACAATGCTTATTTATAATAATAATAATAGTTTGGAAAGATTTAGATAAAATTTATGTAATTATTATAGCCTTAATCAATTACACATGTATAATTTTAGTTAATCAATCATTAATAGGCACTAAGTTGAAATTAATATAAATAGCCTATATAAAGGTCATACAAATAAGCTTTAAAATCAATAAATAAAGCTATAAAAATGACTACATTACTCAATTCTCTATATATCAACTAAACTAACTTCAGAACTTTTACTTGCATTGACGTAGTGTATATTTTCTTTAAGTTGTTCTCTTTTATAGACAGCTCTTTTCTTCTTGCTGTGTAAATTTGATTAAATTCTTAATATTTTTTGTAATCATGTAATATTCTGCAGAAGAGAGAAATGAATCTCATTTTTCTTGATCCACAGCGTGTGATTGGCTCTTCACTGCTGATGTCACAGCTAAACTCAGGATCAAAGCCTGAGTTGACAGAGAAAGCTGATGATCGGCATCATGGGATCAACAAAGCCTGAATAGATTGGTTTGGTTTTGTCAACTCTGAACTAATCATGTAACCCTGAGTTTGTTAAACTGCCATCATGGTACCGGCCCCGGGTTTGGTGTTTGTGCAACCACTTAACCCTGGACGCACTTGTTTTGGCTTCATTGAGCTCAGCTCAGTCATTTATCTTGGATGTCTTAATTCTACTTTTGTGCAACGGGCCTCTATGATAAATTTAGTACACCACTGTCGTGTAAACTTACCCTGAAGGCACACTCACACCAAGAACGATAACAATAACTGTATATTAGCGGACAAAGTGAGCCAGGATCACCAAGATATCCCGGCTTAATCCCTTATCCTAGTTTTGTGCAATAGGCCCCAGGTGCTTAAATTTTCCCGTCAGGTTTGTTTTTATAAATCACATCTTGTGTGCGTCGGAAATGGCGTCTGTTTTGTGCTGACGGAACGGTTATAAGCCCCTGTTTTACGTCTGATATACACATTGAGATTAAACAGGCCTCTCTCATTAATCAAGCACTGACATTTCAAGAATCATTATCCAAAAGTTACAGCATTTTTATTAATTGAAATAGAAACTCTTGTACTGGATGTGCTGCTTTTGAACACTTTTCCTGTGGCATGCTGTGTTTGAACGTTTTAACCACAGCACAAAGTAGGCAGGAAACACACGTTTGTCAGTGATTCGTCCATTTTGATGCTAACTCTCTTTGTGTTGAGTGGGCTTCACATCCTAAAATGGAGAGTCAGAGAAACATTTATTAGACCTATGAGTAAGCTGAAGCTCTTTTCCAGAGCTCATCTTCATTTCATAATGCAGTGCGTTTACCAGGGCCGGCCCAAGCCTTGATGGCAGAATTAAGCAGAATTTTATTCGGGGGCCACTTGGTGCCACCAAAACGACTGACTATTGCCAGTTCTTGATCATTCTCACACCATTATCAATGTTATTAGATGTAGCTGTGATGCTTACATCATGTCTGCCTGTCATGTTTTTACCCTTATACGGTTTTGAATTGTAACAGTAGCAAACCCACAAGAGTGCTCAGGTGTTAACTTGCACTTTAATATTCAAAGTCTCTTTTAAAAGAAGCCTCTTATACAGAATATGCTCACAATTTTTGCCCCAGGATTATTTGATGAATAGAAAGTTCAAAAGAACAGCATTTATCTGAAATAGAAAGCAATTCCAAAGAATCCTAAAAACATTTTTTTTTTACACAACTGTTTTCATCACTGATAATAATCATAAATGTGTCTTGATCATGAAATCCTCATATCAGAATGATTGGTGAAGGATCATGTGACACTGAAGACTAGAATGATGATAAATTCAGCTTTGATCACAGGAATAAATTACACTTAATTTACTATATTCACATAAAAAACAGCAGTTTTAAATTGCAATAATATTTCACAATATTACTTAAGGTCAAATAATGCAGCCTTGGTGAGCAGAAGAGACTTCTTTTAAAAACAAGAAATGTTGATGGAAAAAAATATGGCTTTTATTTAGGCAGAAACACGCAGGAAGACCTTTCATTAATTTATAAATTATTCTCATTACGAATTTGGGAAGATGTTTGCTGCATGTTGCGTTCCCAAATTATCATTTTGAGCGACTCAAACATATAGTCGCCTTGCTGAGAAGCATTTACTGCGCAGCAGGGCCGGCCCTGACCAATTTGCTGCCCTAGGCAAGATTTTACTTGGTGCCCCTTGTATCAAGGTTTAACACTACATGTTAACAGTCTAAGTTGTGGAAACACTGCTACTGTTTTATTTTTGTAATGCATTGATGTTTTTTTTATAGTTGTTTTATATGATGTCCAGTCCTTTCTACCCCGTCATTATGTTCATGATATTATTATTATTTATTTTTTTAAAGGCTGATGATAGTTAAACTATACAAAAATAGCACCTACAGCCTAAACACAAATAGCAAGAGTGCATCTGGCATTCATGCACAAACTATTCATTGAGAACTAGCAAAAGTTTCTTCCACTAAACTATGCACATTCATGTTTTCACCATGAATTAAACTGAGAAATTTAGATATTTAATGTGAAATTTACATAAAATTATGCTAAATAAACCTGTATATAAATATCATTACTAATTTCGGCAAATACATTTTAAAATTGCCATATGTCCCTTTAAAACTGCACAACTGTAGAATAAAAACATTAGGCTATTAAAAAAGTGATATTACATGCGTTTTAAAAAACAGATATGATTTTTTTTGACAAAATCACACTGTCTGTGGCCTCTGGAGAACCCAGAACGGCTGCTTGCATATAGTTTAAGGAATTAATCAGAGAACATTAGTATTTTACTTCTATGCAGGTAAATAAACTGTTCATTCATTAGCCTACATCACTTTACCTCTGTCTTTACACTGCAAAAAATGCTCTTCTTATTTAGTATTTTTCTTCTTGTTTCCAGTCCAAACATCTAAAAATTCTTAAATCAAGATGCATTTACTAGATAAGTAAAATGACATAAGATATATTTTCCTTGTTTTCTGGGGGGGGGGGGGGGGTCTAAATGAAGTGAGTTTTTGCTTAAAACAAGCTAAATTATCTGCCAAATGGGGTGAGAAAAATTATCTTATTTCTGTTTGGGACAGAAACACGATTTCAATCAGAAACTAGATTATTTTTCTCACCCCATTGGCAGATCATTTAGCTTGTTTTAAGCATAAACTCACTTAAGAAAAATATAATTTTACTTATCTAGCAAATGCATCTTGATGTAAGAATTTTTAAATATTTAGACTAGAAAGACAAAAATACTAAATAAGAAGAGCAGTGTATCCCTTATCTTCCCTGCATCAGAGTCTTGAGCGAGCGACCAAGCACCCTAAAAAATGAAAGTAATCCTGTCTACATTCTACATACATCCTGCCTGTCGACACAACAAATCTCCCCAACGTTAAACTGATCGCGCGTTATATTTCTGACGCCCTTCAAGTAGCTCGGCGGGGGAGATTGATGAGGTGGACCGGGAAGAGGCGGGGGACTTGGTTAAGTTTTTTGCGCTTTATTTGGTAATATTACAAATTAAAATGAATAAAATAGTATCAGTAATACATTTTGGCTCCCCTATAGATGAGTGGCGCCCCTAGCATTTGCCTATTCCGCCTATGCCACGGGCCGGCCCTGCTGCGCACTTTATCTAGTAATTGTTTAAGGCAGTAAGTAATTTAATGTGTTCTTGGGGGCCCCCTGGTGGCGAAGAGGGCCCTAAGCAGCCGCTTAGTTCGCTTATGCCTTGGGTCGGCTCTGGCGTTTAGCATAATATACAGTTAATCCAGAAGAAAACAACTATATTTGTGTTGACTATAACTGCAAATACTCAGTTATCCACAAAATAAAATGAATGTAAACATCTCCATCAACTCTTGTCTTCGCTCTGTCTTTTTGATTTAACAAAAGCTTGAAACACACTCTAAAAAAAGGTTCTATATGGCACCAAAAATGGTTCTTGGCTCGTAATCATAGGGGAACCTTTTTTAGTGCTATATAGAACCTTTTTTTTTTAGAGTGAGTGCATCGTTTGATCTAATGCGTTTCTATAGCTCCAATACAATCTACAGCACAAAGAAAACTATATTAGGCGATAACATACATTATTGATCTCTACATTTCACGCATTTGGCAGATGCTTTTATCCAACGCGACATGGAGTAAAGTGCCTTGCTCAAAGACACACTGGCGACTGCTGGGGTCGAGCCAGCAACCTTCTCCATGGCAGTTCAGTGGTTTAACCTGCTAGACCACTGTTACACCATTACAATATCGACAATCCACAACAGCTTTAAAGGAGAGATTTTGGGGATTGCCGTTAGAAATGATGAATGATGGTGGAGAAAGGTTGTCAGGCCGGCGATATTTTTCTGTTTGTTTAGTGAAAGAAACGTATAGGCCAAGTAATTCATGTTATTTTGAGTTCTTTAAGTTTCTCACTTGCCAAAGTAATTGTCGTTTTCTCTGACGGTCACTCGCTTTAGGCGCGCGGCGGAAATTGTTTGTTCATATCTTAGATGATTTTATGAATGTGTTTGGAGGGTTGAGTTATGAGACTGGACTCTCAGGATCTAAATGACACACTGAGACTCCACACGATATTCACATGTCATGAATCTCTTATATTGACGAGCGACATGTTTGCGTGACAACTGAAGAAAGTGCAATGAAGTTAATTAGTGTGTAGATTAAATCACAGACTAAAGCGTTTAAACCTGTCACAATTGATATTTCTGCAGTATTGCCTATATATTAATGCATTTAGGTTGATTCAGTTATCTTAAATAATAAAGACTTCAATAAAACCAGTTCATTTGTTCCCATTTTTTTCAGCGCAGGGTCATGTGGCAATTTCTAACAAAGATATTAAACTTGAAAGTGTATAAGTGCATTGTTTATTTTCCTCAGAACGAAAGCTGTGCCAAAGAAGTAAAAACACAACTTAATTTCATCCTAAAAGTGTGCATACACACACACACACAACTAGACTTAAGCTTATACACTAGTTTTCACATTTATAAAACCACGCGTACGCACACATTTTTGCCAACAGGATGGCAAATAAAAAGATGTGTTCAAAAACATATACTGTATATGCTGTTAATGCTCCTCACCTCTCAAAATAAGACATAAGTATGGAAAAACATTTAACGTTTAACCAAAACAGTGGATGAGTTTTCCGTCATTGTCCTGCGCATGATTTGTCATCAGTAATGTGTGGAACTGCACCTATATAATATTGTTATATATATATATATATATATATATATATATATATATATATATATATATATATATATATATATATATATGTTAATGCGAGACTCTATCGGGCGATTAAAAAAAATATCCCTGTTAATCTATTCTCAAAGTTGTGTTGGGAGCTGGGTCTATACTACGCAAGCTATGATGACTTTCACCTTCATATTTTAGCGCGTATCCATATCTGAAACAATACAATCCTCATTTTCTACAGTATCGATATCAGCTGCTCTCTTCTCCTCTCCAGCGAGTGACACGCACCTCCTCTCATTCAGTCGTTTAATCCTCTGAACATGGCGAACGCGTGTTCTGCTGGACTTTTGTTAGTATTGCTGTGATCGGTCTGAATTTTGCGCGGGGTTGCACATAACGTTAATTCTACTAATTCCCGCAGATTTCGCGCTCGCATCTGAAGCGCGCACACAGACACACACACACATACCGTAATAAAGCCGCCTCTGACATACAAGTGCAAAAATGAGCTCCTTTTTCAAGCTTATTAATGGTCAAATACACTCAACAAATGTCTTAATGCCCATCTTGGTGAGTTTTAACGTAAACACAGTCATAACCAGCTCACAGGAACATTGTTTGGATATGCGTGCGTCAGGTCTTAAAGGGACAGAAGTTATTTATTAGTCAAACTACAAAAAGACAAACGATCACTTACGAGCACACATATTCTGAATGCCTTTGGCAGAATTCAAATGAGCCATTTTAATCTAGATTAAAAAATGTAATCTATGCCCACCACTAATATATATATATAGGCTATACACACACACATATGTATATAGAATTTGCAATATCCACTAAATACAATTTATTCCATTAGAATTTCTACTAGAAAATCTTAAGCTAAGTTAGCCATAGCTCTTGGACTCTTGACAAGTGACAAAGAAGACCTACATTTATAATTGAAGCCATTTCTTATAAATTTGTGACTCATTTTATAAAATATGAGTAAGTAAATCATAGGGACAGAAAAGTCACTGTATAACCGGAATGACCCTGGTCGTGAAGGTGTTCCACCCTGTTAGGGACACAGTTATCGCAAAATGTTAATATTGTAAATGTTAAACAATAACAAGCTTTTCTTGGATATGTCCCTTATGCCATCATGCCATTTTTTTTAATTTTTTTATACTTGAAACAATAACAACTATTATTGATGAATAGAATTATTTAAGAACTTAAGAACTCTTATTAAGAACGGGTACTTTTTGTACCCATTTTTGCCAGCAGGATTGTAAATAATAAAACAATGTTTTCAAAAACATATCAACGTTTAGCTACACTAAAAAAAAGGTTCTATGTGGCACCAAAAATAGTTCTTGGCTCGTAATCATAGGGGAACCTTTTTTAGCACCATTTTTGGTGCTTCAGTGGTTCTTCAGAGGTTCTTCAGCGGTTCTTTGACTAAGGTGCTATATAGCACCTCTGAAGAACCACTGAAGCACCAAAATTGGTGCTATATAGCACTAAAAAAGGTTCCCTTATGATTACGAGACTTTTTTTTAGAGTGTACCGTCTACAGATAAACATAACTTTTATAACCATGTCAGATATGTTTTTAATTAGTTTTTTTGACCGGACAAACATTCTTGTTTTGTTTTTGAGAGATGCTTAAATGAAATGCTCCCAACACTGAAGGACACTAAACTCATGTATGCTATCCGGGTTTGAAAAAGAACGGTAGATTTTCTGAGTATTGAGAATGAAGAACTCTTCATCACTCATGGAGATGTCGGCAAACAAAACCAATCAATAAACAATGGCCACAAAAAACGAGGGATGTTGTAAAGAATTGCAGAATGGCCAGATGTATTGCCACTTGATGAGCGATAAGCTGTTGTGTTCGTGACACCTATATGTGTTGATGACTTAAAAACAGGAAACCCTGCCCTCAAACTGTCAACCTGAGGTTTACCGGCACAAGTTTCCATAGCAACACTATATCGAGATGACCTTGCCAAAATTCAAAATATTTTGAAGAAATCACTGAACATTTATTAAACCATAGCAAAAGTTAATTTCTCAAGTTAATTTTTCAGCTGTTTTTAGCATTTATTTAACAGGTGAGATGTTCTTTAATGCTGATCTAACAGTGCTAGTACAGGTGGGGCATGTTGTCATGCCAAGTTAGATCTGTGATATATTTTATACTTTTATGAATTCTGTTGAGAAACCATGAGAAAAGGGTGAATGACAGTCAATGTTCAGAAGGTTTTAATTATCATAATCATGTTTTGTTTGTTAAACTCAAAAAATAATTTTTAGTGATTAAAAATGCCATTATTTTATCTGAAAAAGTGAATAACTATTTTATTGACAACATTTTAGTTTGTCGTGTGTGTGTTTATTTGTATATGTATATAAAAAAAAAATCTCCGATAACATTTAAATCTGCATATGGTCATGTTCAGTGTACTCCACCTATGGGGCAAGTTGTCACACTTCACTTCCATTCTTTTAGATTAGATTAGATTAGATTAGATTCAACTTTATTGTCATTACACAAGTACAAGTACAAGGCAACGAAATGCAGTTTAGGTCTAACCAGAAGTGCAATAGCAGCAAGTGCAGGATATACAGTGGATGCGTAAGTGCAAGACATGGATATGTACTGAATATATATAAATATGTATATGTATATATGTATATGTATGTGTGTGTATATGTATATATGTGTGTATGTGTATATATATGTATATATATGTGTATATGTATGAGAGAGCTATAAACAGAATTTGCAGGTGAATATGTACTATGAGTATAATATAATATACAGATGGCTATTACTATAAACAGGATTTTACAGATAGAGGTATACAGGGTAAATCAAGAAATTGTACACCTGTATTAAATAAATAAAACAACATAATTCTACCAGACGTGTGAAATTAATGAGTGAAAAGTACTCTGAACCCCGAGTGGATTTATACAAACTGAGAAAGTAAAAAAGTGTTAGGTTGTGTCCACGGCCGTAGCCGAGGTCCGGACCTCGGTCATTTTTTTCATATTAAAAAAAAAAATGTCAAGCTCTCTAAATTAGGCTACTAATAATCCGTGTGAACCACCTCCTATAGGTTCATATGACTTTTTGCGGTTCATGTCGCTGCGAGAAGAGTGAACGGGAGCTTTTTGTAATCCAGTTATTAAATGGACTCGTTTATCCCACTTAACATCATGACACTTTAAGAAGTGTAATAAAGTGGTAAGTTGCATGTTAGGGTTAGTGATAGATTTATTTTATTCCTAAAACACAAGCTTTTTTAAACTTATCTCGGATTTATATTGGTTGTTTGATTTTTGTTTTTGCTTGTCTTTCGTAGTAATATCTGGCAACACTGCGCCACCGGCAACAAAATCGCATAGAGCCATAGACAATTGCTGACGGGAAGATGCCACATTCGGTAAGACAAACGCAATGATCACAAGTATTATCTGTAAGAAAGGTATCAACACCTACGAGCATGCAACAATGCATGTTAATTAGTAAGTCATGAAATGACCAAAAAGTGCCAGTAAATGAAACCTTAGTTAGCTGCGAATGATTTACATGCAGGTTTATGATCCTCAGGATCAGTAGCCTATTTATATGTTTCATTAACAGTTCATCTTAATATTGTGAACTATTTACCATGGTAACTGTTTCCCCGAAATGCCATTTTATTTTTACTTTGCTAAAAACCAACTTACAACTAACATTATTGTATTAACAAAATCTGGTTTGGGACTGCTACCTTATACTGTTTATTCATCATCAGTGTCATATTCTTCATTTTTTTGTGTAGGCTATCTTACAGGTTTCTTCAATTGCTAACAAGCATTGTTCAATACCGAAATCACAATTTCAGAACTCTTCATACAATCTGCATTTCCAAGATTAATTTTTCAAGATTAACCCCCAAAACTCACTCAGACCAACAAAACACTTACATGTCTCAAAATTAGCTTGTTCCACCAATCACTGAACAAATTCTCCTTCAGAAAACATGTCACTCATAACACACTGACCTAAAAACACGAACAACAGGGAGCTAGATTTTCAAAATAATTTCTGCAGAAATGCTTGGAATTTGCCATCATTCTGATTTGAATGTGCTTTTATCAGTTTTGAAAGTAGTGTGTTAGCATATGAAAAATATCCTGCAAATATATATATAGTTTTTTGCAGTTTGTCGCCTCTGGCTTGGTTTGCTCAGTTGGGGACACTAAATGTTCAACTAAATATACAAATAAATCTAACTAGTAAACTAAATTAACCATATAAACTAAATTACTGATCTAAAGCCCACACTGTTACTGTATGACAGTTGAAATGAACTGACAAATGACAACAGTGTTTGTGGATTTGACAAATGTGGGGATTGAATGCATTTTGTCTGAAAGCAATGAGAAATTATTCACAGTTTGGTCCGAATACACTTGTGTGTCGCTGAATGTGTGAAAAGTTTTGAAAATGTGGTTGAACAATGCTTGTTAGCAATTGAAAAAAAATGTAAAGGGAAAGTCCCACTCGAAGATGCACAATTATTATAGCACAATTTTTAACACCCACACCCCCGGACCTCACTCATTTTCAAACTGTGGTTACGGCCTTGGTTGTGTCCCACTCTTCCATTCAAAGTTACACATGGGTTCATAGTGAGCAAAAATGTCCATGTCAAAAAAAAGCTGTCATTTTTTTCTCACCAGCATTAGTTGGTAATTACAGCTTGTAGGCTGGGAGTTTTCAGAGAGTTACGGCTTGTACCACGTGACCGCTGCTCCAGAGAAAACTGGTGGCCCTTCCAGTAGTAAAGCTTCCATGTGAATCAAGCATTCATTTTGTAATCATTTAACTGACGTTTGCCGATGCAGACAGTCTTTATACTAATGTAATGTAATTATGTGTACCACATTTGTCCATATTTTTTATATTACCCGTTATTATTAACAATGAATTATTCCCATTTATTAAATGCTTTTTATTTCTTGTATAGTATTATAGTTTTGTTTTATTTTCTTTCATTTTATTGTGCTTTGATATAATAGAGTGGTGTAGGTGTGGCAGTTTGCATTGCACTGGTTCCCTCCAGGAAAACCTAACAGGATTTTCCCATCGGCTTTTGGGTTATCGCTAAAAACTCTGTGATCAACAAAAGTTTATGATACTTAAACGTTTTGTCCATTTTCACAGATAAACACATATTTTATGAATTCTGAAGCCTAAATGCATTCAGCAAAAGTAAAAAGCTAAAGGAAGGCTATAAACGGACAGCATTCTCAAAACATTTTCCCCAGAAGATTTGAGATTCACTATAGATTATAATAGCACAGTTATGAGCATAATGACCCTGTCAAAGCGGATTGAGTTTACCTATTCAGCAGTTTAGAACATTTTATATCCTGCATTAACTGGTATTTTCATGCAAGGTTATTCATTTTGTGGAAAATGTAACCTGCACTAGACCTATGCCCTTTCATGTATGTGTAAGGGTTTTGCAGTAGGGGTTGGGGTTCTCATGGCAATGCGTATCAATAGTAATCTCGTGGAATGTATACAGCAAAATGAGTTTAGGCGTGCATATGAGGCGCTTTTGGGTAGGGGGTGGGGGGTTCATACCAGTGATGCGCGGGTCAATGTATAATCAACCCGCACCCGACCGACGTTTTCAACTAACCCGCCCGCAACTCGGACCGCACAAAAAAAGAAGAAAATATTGTACCCGACCCGCAATTTTTTAAAGTAGTAAATGCTCATCGTAGCGTCATTGGGCCATTGAGAAAATGTTTCAGGCCCTGACGTGATGCGCTCAGAGGAGCAGCGGCGAGAGCAGGCCGTTCCTGAGCCGGCCCATCATTTTCCATTTCAGCTCTAGATGATATTACTGATGAACGCCATGTTTATGTTTCGACCCGGCTTGAAGAATTCATCAGCAGGAGAGCACTGAGAGAAGGCCCACTTTTGGAAAAGTGTGAAAGCCCTTAGGAGCTAGCTTCACTTTCTTATGCCAGCTGAGTGATGTAGTTTCTGTTGCTAATAAGTTGCTTTTGAAGCTTCAACTAAATGACATGTTTATTTACATAACACTAGACTATATCATACAGCATTCAGAAAAATAACAGTTTGTGCTCCTAATGGATTGATTTATTCATTTATTTCATTTCATTTTCTTAACAATTAAGATGCTGCATGTGTTTATCCAGTCTAATCGACGTGTGCGTCTCTCCCCCGACTTTCCCAACAAAAATCCCCCCCCCCCCCCCCTGCTGAAAAATCCAGCTTAAACCAGCCTAAAGTGGTCAGGCTGGTTCTGGCTGGTCTCCCAGCCTGGTCATAGCTGGTTTATCAGACTGGTTTTAGAGGGGTTTTGACATTTTTTGTAGCTGGTCAGGCTAGTCTTAGCTGGTCAAACTGGTCTTAGCTGGTGAAACTGGTCTTAGCTGGATATTGTTGGTCTTAGCGGGTAATTGCTGGTTTTAGCTGGTCAGGCTGGTCTTAGCTGGATATTGTTGGTCTTAGCTGGTTTTAGCTGGTCAGGCTGGTCTTAGCTGGTCAGGCTGGTCTTAGCTGGTAATTGTTGGTCTTTGATGGTTTTAGCTGGTCTTCGCTGATTTTAGCTGGCCAGGCTGGTCTTAGCTGGTCAGGTTGGTCTTAGCTGGTCTGGCTGACTGTCCCTATTTTTTCTGCCACTTGGTGTTTAGACAAATAATGTATATCTGTTTATGGACCATGTAATCTGATTAATTTGTAATTAGATAAAATGTTCATCAGCTAAGTTAGGCTGGGAGACCAGCTAAAACCAGCTAAGCCAGGCTGGAAGACCAGCTAAAACCAACTTGTCTAGACTGGAATACCAGCTTGACCAGATAAACCAGGGTGGGAGACCAGCTAAAAGCAGCTGGCCACCAACTTGTCCAGACTGGAAGACCAACTTAACCAGCTAAATCAGGCTGGGAGACCATCTAAAACCAGCTTGACCAGCTAAATCAGGCTGGGAGACCATCTAAAATCAGCTTGACCAGCTAAATCAGGCTGGGAGACCATCTAAAACCAGCTTGACCAGCTAAATCAGGCTGGGAGACCATCTAAAACCAGCTTGACCAGCTAAGTCAGGCTGGGAGACCATCTAAAACCAGCTTAACCAGCTAAGTCAGGCTGGGAGACCATCTAAAACCAGCTTGACCAGCTAAGTCAGGCTGGGAGACCATCTAAAACCAGCTTGACCAGCTAAATCAGGCTGGGAGACCATCTAAAACCAGCTTGACCAGCTAAGTCAGGCTGGGAGACCATCTAAAACCAGCTTGACCAGCTAAGTCAGGCTGGGAGACCATCTAAAACCAGCTTGACCAGCTAAGTCAGGCTGGGAGACCATCTAAAACCAGCTTGACCAGCTAAGTCAGGCTGGGAGACCATCTAAAACCAGCTTGACCAGCTAAGCCAGGCTACTAAAACCAGCTACTTCCATCTTAAACCAGCTAAGACCAGCCAACCAGCTTAGGCTGGTTTTAGCTGGATTTTTCAGCAGGGCCCTCTCAGAAAACACATAAAACTGACTTTACTGAGCTAAATGCGTTTAAAAGTAGCCTATTAAAATGGTACTATGGCATTGCTCAGTTCAACGTGTTGGGAAATCGGGCATTTTGTCCCGCGTCAGCATTTATTCAAAAGTTAATAACGCTCAACATTCAAAAGGTAAATAAGGATTTATTGACCGTGACCCGAATATCATTAAAAATTATTTTGGATGACTCGTAACCACAGGCACCCGCTCATTTTGGATCAACCCGCGCATCACTGGTTCATACGTATGATACGCCATAAAGTGCGTATATGCACGCGAAAAACGGTGTACCATATGCACGCCAAAACTCATTTTGCCGTATACATTCCACGAGATTGCACACTCGTATTATTTATACTCATTTTCGTGAGATCGGGCTCGGCAGTCTGAATCTGCCTTGGCAAGTTTCAGCAACCATTGATTTTTGGCAGATTTTGTTGTGTGTTCGGCCCTCTCAGCTCTGGAGAATTACATTAATGTATTATTGTGTATCTGTTGATATGATTAAACATGATTGGTGTTTTAAAGAATTGTATCGTAATTAAAACAGTCAGATAGCCGTGATCATGACTGTCTGCTTAAGCTTCATAGACGCTCAATCCAGCCGCCCGCGCTTGCCTCTCATTTCAAGGAAATGATTCTGATTTGTATGGAAACTGCCGCTATTGTCAATGAGCTTTATGTATTTACAGCGACAAGACAACAACTGGGCGGCAGCCAACAGACGAAAGCAGACATCAAAGGCAAGCTTTTCTGTCTCATTACTGAAATCACACATGCTCGCACAAGCACTACAGTTTGCACAAAAAGCTGTCAGCGCTGCCCTGACCATTTGATCAGTTAGCCTATAGTGGAGCAACTTAAAGGCTACACGTGACATTTTTACACTAGCGAGGTAATAACAGCTGTTTAGAGACGCACAGAGGGAGCAGCGAGCAACTCTTACAGTTAATATACTCATTAATGTGTTCACAACTCATCATGTGTCGGGTCGCAGCAGAGCAATGACTTTATAACTCACAATTACGACTTTATAATCTCAGAATTCTGACTTTATATCACGCAATTCTGACTTTATATCACAGAATTCTGACTTTAAATCTCAGAATTCAGATTTTATTACACATAATTCTGACTTTATATCTCAGAATTCTGATTTTATATCACATAATTCTGACTTTAAATCACATAATTCTGACTTTATATCACATAATTCTGACTTTAAATCACATAATTTAGATTTTATAACACATAATTCTGACTTTATATCACATAATTCTGACTTTATATCTCAGAATTCTGATTTTATATCACATAATTCTGACTTTATACCACATAATTCTGACTTTATATCACAGAATTCTGACTTTAAATCTCAGAATTCTGATTTTATAACACATAATTCTGACTTTATATCACATAATTCTGACTTAATATCAGAATTCTGACTTTATATCACATAATTCTGACTTTATATCTCAGAATTCTGATTTTATATCACATAATTCTGACTTTATATCTCAGAATTCTGATTTTATATCACATAATTCTGACTTTAAATCTCAGAATTTTGATTTTATAACACATAATTCTGACTTTATATCTCAGAATTCTGATTTTATAACTCGCAATTGTGAGAAAAAAAGTCAGAATTCTGAGATAAAAAGTCACAATTACTGTTTTTATTTTTTTACAAGGACGTATGTTTATTTGTTACTGCAGTGTGTCATGCATTTGTGTGTCTCTTGTTCTCTCTTTCGTTACTCCAACAGGTACAACGACCAGCTGTATTCAGTCTAACAGTGCTTGACGTGATTGGAGAATGAAGGGGAGGAGCTGAGATATAAGTAGAAGCGGATCAATTGAGAAGAGGGAGAGACTTTCTTTTGCCAAGTTGAATTCTTCCTCCTGCCCAGACTCTGTTGTTTGGATTGTTGTCTTTTATTCTGATTGAATGAGCTCAGGATCTTGTTGTGAGTTCTTTAGTGGGAAGAGAACTAAAGTGTTACCTTTAATTTAGTCTATGATCTTATGTTAAGTATGTTTGTATATTCTTCTTCATTTATTTGTAATTTGGGGATTGTAGGGGGAGGGTTAGGGTCTTTTCTCCTGTTTTTGGGTAGGTAGGGAGTAAGGGAAGTTTAATGTCTTTTATTTCTATGATTTTTTTCTAGGACATTTATGGAGATTCTTGGGTTAGTTATCTTATGTTCTGTTTGTTATTTTGGCCTGGCCCTCCCCTGAAGTATTATCCCCTGTATTTGATTATTTGTTATTCTTTGAATTGTATTTCTGTACCCTTTCATGGGATTTTGTATTATCTTTTCAAATTAAAAGATGTTAATCTGAATTGGTTGATTCTATTCTGGGACAGGAGGTTGAATAATCTTGGTTCTCTCTCCAAGATTTCTTTTATTTAATCTTTACTTTTTTTGTTACATTGTTACTGACTATTAACCCTAGACGGGTAGTTATGTAACAATATGTGTAAAAATATATAGCCCCTTTCAAAATATATTTGCATAGAAGTAGGCTATAACATTTTTTTCGGTTTAAGCCATTTTAACTGTGGAAATCTATTATGATTAATATATTTAAAACTATGTGGCTTCTGTGTTTTATGTTCAATATTTCCAAAGCATCAATGCTTAGGCTACAATAAAACAGATCGCATGTCTGGTTGCTAGAACAATAGCCACATGAAAGCAAAGCAAAGCAGGAAATTACAACGCACATGGCTCCGACCTCGCTAAAGACTCACTCCACCGCCGGGGAGTTTCATTCTGCTCTCATCATCTCCATCACTCATCCTCTTTAAGGTATGTTTAATGCATGCTTGATACAAAAACATGTTCAATACATTTCGACAGTAAACCGTTTTGATGATTAGTAAGAACCTCTATTGTCGGCATGTAAAATATTTTGAAAAATAACTGGTATGGACTGTGGAGTAAATCAGGTCAATCTTTCTTACTCCTGCTGAATAATTAACTGTGCTGTGATAAAATCCTGTTGTTTATTAGAATATACGGATATAGCTCTTAACTGCATCTGTAGCTTATTTCTACACACTGCACAGTATAGGATTTTGTGCTTTTTCATGGAGGAGAAGAAATGTGCAAAGTTTTCGTAAAATAAGGTGTGATAAATGAGTCTTCGCATCACATGTCTAACTCTCCTGTGATGATAATTATGTTTAAGAAATCCTGAATCATTTCAGTCAAGTTATTAAATTGTGTCAGTTCTACATAATCTCTGACGTCCTGATCTTCCTCGGACTGTGTTTTTTTCTCTTGTTCTGAACTGTAGTAATGTAGTGCAGTATGTCTAACCCCACGCCGTCTTCATCTAAACCTGCTAACCCAGTTCTTCACATTCACTGAAGTTTCAGGTGTGTTGGGGTTTTCTGAGAATAAGACAGACTTCTAGCACCCTCTAATAGTGTTGGTTTGATGATTTCCAGGCCAAAACCAGCGCAAAACTTTAACTTATTGTTAACTTTAAGAACATTTTTATTTTTTTAATCAAGAATATCCTGGTCACTGAATGCGGTCAGGTGACACATCTTAACAGTTTCCCAGTCTTTGTGTGAGGATCACTAATTTAATTTTAAGGCCTTTTTTGTTGAAAACCCTTACTTCAAACATAATTATTTGGATATTTTACATAATTTTGAGATGATAAATTATAGAAGATGATGATCTTAACTTTTAAATCCTCAACAATACATCTTTTTCCCACAAATGTTTAAATATTTGTTGTAAGTATTTGTTCTGTGCTTAAAATACAGTTATTTTTTTCCAGCACTGGATCATGCCGAACATCAGTGTGTCGTGTGCAGAGATTGGGGACGGTGTGGGGTTTGTGTACGTGATTCTGCCTGTGATACTGAACCACACACTCAATAAAGACTGTGAGCAGAGCTGGTACTCAGAGGTGACCGTTATACACACACACACACACACACGCATATGTTGGGTTTTCATGTTTTATGGGGACATTCCATAGGTGTAATGGTTTTTACACCGTACAAACTGTATTTTATATCCCCCTACACTGCCCCTGCCCCTAAACCTACCCGTCACAGGAGACATTCTGCATTTTTACATTTACATTTTCTTAGTCTGATTTATAAGATGTTTTCCTCATGGGGACCAAAAAATGTCCCCACAAGGACGAGGATTTCGGATATTGCCATCTTTGTGGGGACATTTTGTCCCCATAACTTAGGGTTTACCAGGCCACACAGACACACACACAGAGACAGACACAGAGACAGACAGACACACACAGACATAGACACAGAGACAGACACAGAAACAGAGACAGAGACAGACAGACAGACACACACACAGACATAGACACAGAGACAGACACAGACACAGAGACAGACAGACACACACACAGACAGACACACACACACACACACACACACAGTGCTACTCTATCTCTAGATGTTTTAAACAATTTTAAATCTAAAACTGCAAAAAGCAAATTGTCAGAAATCCATTTAGCGCATGTTCACAGAGGAAAACAATTGAAAAACAGCATTCTCTCAATACTGTCTGTTTATTTTACTGAGTGAGGAATCGGTTCTCATGATTCAGTGAGAGAAGCAGTCCAAAATAATTCAAGTAGATTCAGGCCGTTTTGAAAACGCGTTTCATAAACCCATTCATAATTTAGAACATAATTTAAGCATCAAAATGTGTGCACAATGCAATTCAGTTACAAAGTTTAACTTCTTGAACCTTATGCCGTTAAACTGAATATACAATTTTTTTTCCCTTTAATATCCACATAAACAACAAATTGTTTGTCAGTAAAGCAACAGTAGACCCCCATTACTTATAAGAGTAAATCATGTGTACCTCTGATGAGAGCAGTCTCAGTGCTATGATACGGTCTAAATCCTGACTGGAAATCCTCACAGATACCATTTCTTTCTAAAAAGGAACATAATTGTGAAGACACTGCCTTTTCAAGTATTTTTGACAGAAAGGGTAGATTTGAGATTGGTCTATAATTGACTAATTCTGTAGGATCAAGTTGCGTTTTTTTAATAAGTGGTTTAATAATAGCCAACTTAAAAGTTTTCAGTACATATGTAAGATGAATTAATGATATTAAGAAGAGGATCTATGACCTCTGGTAGCATCTCTTTTAATAGCCTAGTCGGTATAGGGTCGAGCATACATGTTGTCGATTTTGATGATTTAACGAGTTTAGCCAATTCTTCTTCTCCTATAGCAGTGAATGATTGTAATTTTTCCTCAGTGACACTACAATGCTCTGTCTGATGTGATACTGTAGTAGACGCTGCATGGTTATAATTTTCTTCCTAATATTATCAATCTTACATGTAAAGAAGTTCATAAAGTCATTACTGCTGTGCTGTTTACAATCATCAGAAGTTGAAGCTTTATTTTTGGTTAATTTAGCCACTGTATTGAATAAATACCTAGGGTTGTGTTTGTTTTCATCTAAGCGTTTTGAGAAATAAGCAGATCTAGCAGTTCTTACGGCCTTTCTGTATGCGATCATGTGCTCTTTCCACGAAATTCGAAATGTTTTGTTTTCTTCCAGCTGTGCATTTTTCTGGCTGCTGTTTTAAGGGCCCGAGTGTGCTCGTTGTACCACAGCGTTGGACTATTTTCTTTTATCTTCTTTAAGTGCAAATGGCACACACACTCGCACTACACCACACATTAATTGATCCTCTTGTGTTTTATTTGTTCAGGACGGGCGTCTGTTAGCAGATCCAGCGATTCCACTCAAACTGATGGACCCTGTTATTTCCGTCTCATCTGATCGTCTCGTCTCTTCTCACTGTGTGAATCTGAGCCATGAGATCATCTGTCATTCTGAGGGAGTAATTCAACTCAATCTCATCATTCATCTGTTTTCATATTTAATCCTTCATCAACTCTATAAATGCTTCTCTAATGCTTCACTCTTTCATTTCAGTTCAAATATGAGAGCATGTTCAGAGGTGAGAGAGACACTTCAGTCAAACACATCAGTCTGATTCAGATCCTGATTCAGATCAAACTCTGTGTGAACTCAATCTTCTGTTGATTGTGAATGTGTTTTTCAGTGAGGAATGAAACTGCAGCGACTCCAAACTCAGGTGAGTTTCAGCTGATAAACGAGTGTCTAATTCACTAATAAAACACTGATTCAGATCAAACTCTGTGTTGAACTCAATATTCTGATGATTGTGAATGTGTTTTTCAGTGAGGAATGAAACTGCAGCGACTCCAAACTCAGGTGAGTTTCAGATAAAATAATGTGTGTCTAATTCACTAATAAAACACTGATTCAGATCTGATTCAGTTTCAGTGTGAACAGGCTCATATTGTCTGATATTTGTGGTCATTGTGTGTTTTAAAGGGGTCATGAATTGAGAAATCAACTTTCCCTTGAGCTTTTGATATATAAAAGGTCATAGTAATATAAGAATATCCTGTAAGTTTCAGAGCTAGAAACTTCCTTGTTAGTCAAAGAAAAGATTTTATTGACACCAAGCCCAGCAAACGATTGATCTCAGAATGCGCCACACCTTGACGTCATCGCGTGGTGAAACACCGCCTCTCCAGAAGAAGAACAACTCCTGATTCTGTAGCCCCGCCCACCGACTCGTGCCTGACATGACATACATTGAGTTAAAATGCATCAAACATACCGTATACAATGTTACAAGCAATAAACATACAACCAAAGCTTCATTTGGATTCCAATATTATGAATGCATGGATTAACTTAATTTTTTTAATGAATGTCCAGCTCACATGGGGAAGACATTGCACGTTTGTTCCTTCATTCAACCAGATTTGTTTGTAAACAAGACACTGTATTTGCAGACAGGCTGAGATTACATGAATGAATGACGCAACACACTAATGTGAGTTAAAAAATGTTTTGTATGTGACAGTATTGCATTGTTACAGATACTATTGATCATGTGTACGTGTCTAACTGAACATACCTTAGCACGCTGTCACAGGCTGGAGAATCCTTTACTTGAGGTGTTGTTGGTTCGGGATCTGACTCAGACATGTATGGACCAGGGCTCGCAAAGCCCAACGTCGCGGGGCTATGTGTTTTTCAGACGGGCTACCAAAATGTAAGCCCGGCCTACCGACGGGCTATCTTAAATAGTGAAATAGCATTCCTTTCTTGATGTGCGTGTGTGTGTGTGCGTGCGTGTGTGTGTGTGTGTGTGTGTGTGTGCACGGTTTGCAGTTATATTCACCGATCGGGCGGGCCAAGTAATAAAAAATAACGTTAATATTAATCGCGGGTGAATGAGAGATAAATCATGTATCAAGCCCTGTAAGCGTTTCCCCACACACTTTCAAAACAATCCCCAGATGTACTGAGGGGAGTTGAAGCTCTTAAATATGCCAATATTATCCAATTCTAGCCGTGAGCATTTACTTCCAAGTCTTCAGTGTGGCATGCCCATCAAAACGGAGCGTGTCTTGAGAGAGCCTCAAAACCATGGCAGAAAATAGCCCATTACTTATTCATTATGTTTTTAAATTTAAAAACCACATGAACTTCATAAGTTGACCTCAGAGAACAGTATACATTTTTTTTTAAAGCCAGTTCATGACCCCTTTAAAGATGTTCTGGATGAAGTGACTCCGTCTCTCCAGCTCTCAAGTAAAACATCAAGAGCTTTAATCCTGAACTCTAATATTGATTTATTATTAGAGATCGGCTGATTTCATTGGTTCATTGATTGAGTGGATCAGCTGATTTGATATTTGATTGCTTGTATAGATCAATTGTGGTGGCTGTTTGCTCTCTTCTTCTTCATCATCATCATCATCATCATCATCCTGTGTTTCGTGCTGCGGAAAAGGATCTTCAGGTGAGTCGAGAAGCTTTAATTGTGTCAGAAAAAGTAATGAAAACTAAAACTAAAATATGATTGTTAATGGTGTCAGTCAGTGTTGTAGTCGAGACCAGCTCATTCGATTCTGAGTCGAGACCGAGTTCAGAGAGAGTTGAGTATGAGTCGAGACCGAGACCAAGACCAAGACCAGAGAAAATTCACAAACAACATTAGAACTCAATTTAATTAGCTTTTTAGTTACGGAGGGCGTGCACAAGAGTGACTGCAGAAAAATTGCTGTCTTTTATTGCAAAAGTGTGAATGTGCCGGAGGGAAAGAGGGCGGGCCGCCTTCTGTTAGACATTTTTGGGTGGAGAGGTTCAGTGTTGAGATTGTCAGCAGTCATCCTATATGTTTTCATTTTATTATTTAATGGGGTGCTAAACCACGATTTCACTTTTCTAACTTTAGCTAGTGTGTAATGTTGCTGTTTGAGCATCAACAACATCTGCAAAGTTACAACGTTCAAAGTTTAAAGCAAAGGAAGATATTTGCTTTTAAAGAAATCAATTTCTAAGGACTACAGCAAACGGCCGCTAGGGACTACAGACATTCCTCTAGGGTCTCTGACATCACCAGCCCCAATATTTACATAAACCGCTCCTCCGAGAATATGAAATAAGGGGGGCGAGGCCATTTTGTATCGCAGCGGGGAATATTTGTTGTGGTATAGTTAGTAGGCTGGAGTGTTGTTGCCAATGGCGACGAAACGCTGTTATTTTCATCTGGAGTGCAGGTCCACTTTGTTCAGCTTCCTAGGGACGGGGGTGCGTTGCAGTGCGTTTAACATACAACATGTTATATGCATGTGTGTATGAGACAGAGGGGAACAGGTCACATTTGCAGCAGATATATGCTGCCCATCACAAATCAAAGCACGAGACAGACAGGGGAGAAGACCGGAAAATGTGACATAATGGACAATATTCGTCTGTATTTGCAACACATGAGCCGCGGTTCAGCTGCGTGAGACAAACACTGCCAGTGTGAATGCACAACGGGCGCGCGCTGCACATCTCATGCAGGAAAGCTTCCACAATCTGCACCAGTTCAATGCAGGATTCGCACAACGGCTTGTCCTGAAAGATGGATTTAAAAACAGAAGCTGTGGCCACAACCTGTAAGTATGATTTATTTTTTGTTGATGTGTTTTCCTGTAATAGTTTGTGTTGTTAATTGTACGTTGTAGCAAGGAAGTACACAGATGACAACGCTCATTTGGCTCTGCAAACCAGTTTGTTAAATGCTCATTCATACTTAACGTTATCCGACAAACACCTAACGTTACAAACTTTTTAAAATCTCAACAGCGAACTTGGCATTAGTGTAAATGATTCTTTGATTAGCGCTTTTATGTATTGTTTATCTACAGGCATGCTAAACATGCTTCTGTGTTTGATTTGGATACTATAGTAAACCCAATGTTTAGTGTTCTTTCTTGCGACAGATATTTGGCTATAATCGTTCTAAAAATACAACAGTGCCATTCAGTAGCGATCACTATAGATCCGCAGTCTTTACTCTTGAGGACTGAACAGGTTCTGCTCGATCATCTTCACTAAAATGTTCTGGGTCTGATTCAGGCTCAAATTGGTATGGTTTTATAGACGCCATTGTACTACCCACAGCACAGGCTAGTAGCCTGAGGCTACCGGTGAAGGGAAGGGGCGGGACGGTTCCGACAAACGTGCACTAGGCGGTGAGCCAATCACAACACACTGGGCCAGCTAACCAATCTGAGCCCATTGCGTATTTTTGAGGGACTGGCTTCATACAACCCGGAAACCATCAGACCGTTTTACAAGGAGGGACAGAGCAGTGTAGAATAAAGGTCAAATATATGAAAAATAATGATTTTTTTTTAAAAACGAAGCATGAACACGTTACAGTGCACCCCACAAACACAGTCAAGCCTTCGAAAGAGTGTGCTTTACCACCCCTTTCATTAAACAAGATTTGATTTTCTCTGTGACACTTTTGTCCTACTTTGTAAACAGAAAATATATTAAAATAACACAGATGAGAAATAATGTTGTGTATGACAATGTATGTGTATCATTCTTTTGACCATAGCGTACGATCATGCTTTTGACCATAGCGTACGATCATGCTTTTGACCATAGTGTATGATCATGCTTTTGACCATAGTGTATGATCATGCTTTTGACCATAGTGTACGATCATGCTTTTGACCATAGTGTATGATCATGCTTTTGACCATATTGTACGATCATGCTTTTGACCATAGTGTACGCTCATGCTTTTGACCATAGTGTAAGATCATGCTTTTGACCATAGCGTACGATCATGCTTTTGACCATAGTGTATGATCATGCTTTTGACCATAGTGTATGATCATGCTTTTGACCATAGAGTACGATCATGCTTTTGACCATAGTGTATGATCATTCTTTTGACCATAGTGTACGATCATGCTTTTGACCATAGTGTACGATCATGCTTTTGACCATAGCGTACGATCATGCTTTTGACCATAGTGTATGATCATTCTTTTGACCATAGCGTACGATCATGCTTTTGACCATAGTGTATGATCATTCTTTTGACCATAGCGTACGATCATTCTTTTGACCATAGTGTACGATCATTCTTTTGACCATAGCGTACGATCATGCTTTTGACCATAGTGTACGATCATGCTTTTGACCATAGTGTACGATCATGCTTTTGACCATAGTGTATGATCATTCTTTTGACCATAGCGTACGATCATGCTTTTGACCATAGTGTATGATCATTCTTTTGACCATAGTGTACGATCATGCTTTTGACCATAGTGTACGATCATGCTTTTGACCATAGTGTACGATCATGCTTTTGACCATAGTGTACGATCATGCTTTTGACCATAGCGTACGATCATGCTTTTGACCATAGTGTATGATCATTCTTTTGACCATAGCGTACGATCATGCTTTTGACCATAGTGTATGATCATTCTTTTGACCATAGCGTACGATCATTCTTTTGACCATAGTGTACGATCATGCTTTTGACCATAGCGTACGATCATGCTTTTGACCATAGCGTACAATCATGCTTTTGACCATAGCGTACGATCATGCTTTTGATCATAGCATACGATCATGCTTTTGACCATAGCGTACGATCATGCTTTTGACCATAGCGTACGACCATAGCGTACAATCATGCTTTTGACCATAGCGTACGATCATGCTTTTGACCATAGTGTACGATAATGCTTTTGACCATAGAGTACGATCATGCTTTTGACCATAGTGTACGATCATGCTTTTGACCATAGCGTACGATCATGCTTTTGACCATAGTGTACGATCATGCTTTTGACCATAGCGTACGATCATGCTTTTGACCATAGTGTATGATCATTCTTTTGACCATAGTGTACGATCATTCTTTTGACCATAGTGTACGATCATGCTTTTGACCATAGTGTACGATCATGATTTTGACCATAGTGTACGATCATGCTTTTGACCATAGTGTACGATCATGATTTTGACCATAGTGTACGATCATGCTTTTGACCATAGTGTACGATCATGCTTTTGACCATAGTGTACGATCATGCTTTTGACCATAGCGTACGATCATGCTTTTGACCATAGCGTACTATCATGCTTTTGACCATAGCGTACGATCATGCTTTTGACCATAGTGTACGATCATGCTTTTGACCATAGCGTACGATAATGCTTTTGACCATAGAGTACGATCATGCTTTTGACCATAGTGTACGATCATGCTTTTGACAATAGTGTACGATCATGCTTTTGAGCATAGCGTACGATCATGCTTTTGACCATAGCGTACGATCATGCTTTTGACCATAGTGTATGATCATTCTTTTGACCATAGCGTACGATCATTCTTTTGACCATAGTGTACGATCATGCTTTTGACCATAGTGTAGGATCATGCTTGTGACCATAGTGTACGATCATGCTTTTGACCATAGCGTACGATCATTCTTTTGACCATAGCGTACGATCATGCTTTTGACCATAGTGTACGATCATGCTTTTGACCATAGCGTACGATCATGCTTTTGACCATAGTGTACGATCATGCTTTTGACCATAGCGTACGATCATGCTTTTGACCATAGCGTACAATCATGCTTTTGACCATAGCGTACGATCATGCTTTTGACCATAGCGTACGATAATGCTTTTGATCATAGCGTACGATCATGCTTTTGACCATATTGTACGATCATGCTTTTGACCATAGTGTACGCTCATGCTTTTGACCATAGCGTACGATCATGCTTTTGACCATAGTGTACGATCATGCTTTTGACCATAGCGTACGATCATGCTTTTGACCATAGTGTATGATCATGTTTTTGACCATAGCGTACGATCATGCTTTTGACCATAGTGTACGATCATGCTTTTGACCATAGCGTACGATCATGCTTTTGACCATAGTGTACGATCATGCTTTTGATCATAGCGTACGATCATGCTTTTGACCATATTGTACGATCATGCTTTTGACCATAGTGTACGATCATGCTTTTGACCATAGAGTATGATCATTCTTTTGACCATAGCGTACGATCATGCTTTTGACCATAGTGTACGATCATGCTTTTGACCATAGCGTACAATCATGCTTTTGACCATAGTGTACGATCATGCTTTTGACCATAGCGTACAATCATGCTTTTGACCATAGCGTACGATCATGCTTTTGACCATAGTGTACGATCATGCTTTTGACCATAGCGTACAATCATGCTTTTGACCATAGTGTACGATCATGCTTTTGACCATAGCGTACAATCATGCTTTTGACCATAGCGTACGATAATGCTTTTGACCATAGTTGGAACCGTACTCCTGTATGCCCCCCCCCCAAAGTAATATCTGCAGTTATTATTTATTTACATATCTTTATTATTCTACTTCTATTATTCTATCATCTATCTAATGTTGTTGTTGTTTATTTATTTATTTTATTTTCATATTATGTTAAATACCAAAACCAATAAAAAGACAATAGAAGAGAAACAATGTTGCAATGTGACTTTCTGGAAAGCAGGATCACTACAGGTAGTGATGTTAACACTGACACCAAAGCTCCGAAGTGTGTGTCAAAAAAATGAAACGATTTTCAGTGATGCTTGATTCGTTCTATCAAAATCACGTGCCCAATGACGACCGAATCTTCGTTTCACACACACCCATGTGACTGCTTCGTACTCTGATTCAAAAAGGTCTAAAAATGTGTGACACAGGTTGTTAGAAATGTTGTATAGCGCTAGTTTATTGTTGCAAGACTTTGTCATGGCTCTGAAATGTGGGAACACTTTCATTTGAATTCGTCCAATATAGGGCTGTAATCTCCCAGTCAATTAGTTGATTATTAGTCGATGCGTTCTGGCTCGACCAAAATTCTGATTGGTCGATTTTTTTTGCTGCGTTCATTTAAGTTTTGCAGCGTTCATTTCATCAGTTTTGCCGCGCCGCGTTCATTTCATCAGGTGGAGAGCACTAATTGCTAATGGAGGTGTTTTCAGAGCAGCCCTGTTTCACAGGTAACAGTCTGTCTTCAGAACACCCCCTTGTTTCCTCTTCTTTTGGATTAGCCCAACCCACTGGTGAAGAGAAGTCTCTCTCTGGTCCTTTGTTTTTCATTCCCGGCTGGCTCAAACGCACGCCCATAGTGGTAAACTTGAGGAACGCCCATCAACTAGGGATGGGCGTATCGATATGAAGTATCGATATATCGATACTGATGTGAGCATCGAAAAGTATCGATACTCAAATAAAAATATCGATACTAAGGCGTTTTTTTTTAACCAGTAATTTTGTTTATTTAAAGAGATGATTTAATGCATACAATACGAATAACCTATGTTACCGAATAGTTGTGTAGTATAGGACTATTTTCCTGCTCATCTGAACCATGATCTGAACGCACGCAAATGCTGCAAGACCGAACCAATCAATCACAGAGAGAGCGTTCGGTCACTGATGACACTGTATTCAAACAGAGCTGCATTTCCCAAAACTATCATAAGAAACCATTGATGCTTTTGGAAACGCAGCCCAGACAATGCTCTTCAGAAGACAAAAAAAACATGTTTGAGTTATTTCACAATAAACAAATAGAAACTGTAGCCTACATAGAGCAATTAGGCTACTCTTTAAATTTAATGTTAAAAGCTGAAATTGAAAATGTTCTATTCTGTAACTAATGTTAATATAAATCTTGTCATAATAAAAAGGTGCATTTTATGAGTGCAACTTCCTGTCACTGGCAGTCCCTTATGAAAATGTAAAAAACATAAAACATAAAACATAAAAAAAAAACATGTACTACAGTGACGATAGTTCAACTAGTATTTGTAGATTTCCATGGTTACCACTACAAGTAAATTTATTTTAACCATGTGTTACAAACAAAAATATGATCGAATGAGTTGAAATTAAGGCATATTGAATGTTAAAATTCCTTTCAAATATAATGTTAAGTGGGTATCTTTACCCATTTTACTCTTAGTAATTTTAATAATTTAATAATATAAAAGTTCAGTTTAGAAGTATCGTATCGGTATCGATATCGGTGATACTGGTTGAGTTGAGATGGCGCCGAGGACGGCCGCAACGTCGCGAGCTCTGCTGAAGCATTGTAGTTTTTTGTTTGTTCTGTTTATAGTTTTTGTGTTTTTTGTCTTGGATGTTGTCTGCCTTACTACGTACGACAGACAGACACTTTTGGACATTGGTTCGGCAATCGCACACCGAAAACCGGACTTTAAATTCATCAACGACGACACGCCGTTTACAAACACAGCAGCGGAACCCTTTGTCTGGGTGGCCCGGCCGCGGTGACGCGGCCGGAGAAGGGGCTGTAGAGCTGGCGTACTCGTCAGAGTAAGACGCCGCGCAAACCGACCCCCGCTTCCCAGTATTTTACTGGCAAATGTTCAGTCTCTGGACAATAAACTCTGCGAGCTGAGAGCGCGGATCTCTTTCCAACGAGACACGAGGGACTGCTGCATTATCTGCCTTACAGAAACTTGGATGTCCGCTGAGATTCCAGACTCAGCCATCGAAACCACGGAGTTCTCCGTGCATCGGATGGACAGAGAAAAAGATCTCTCCGGGAAAAGCAAAGGCGGGGGTGTGTGTTTTATGATCAACCGATCCTGGTGTGACCAGAGGAACGTACACTCTATCAAGTCTTTCTGCTCTCCTGATCTGGAATTTCTCATGGTTCTGTGCCGACCATTCTGGCTACCGAGGGAATTCACCGCGGTCATCATCACAGCGGTGTAAATTCCCCCACAAGCCGACACAGACCGGGCACTAAAGGAACTGTATAGGTCAGTGAGTGAGCAGGAAACCGCGCATCCTGAGGCTGCGTTTATTGTGACCGGGGACTTTAACAAAGCCAACTTCAAGCGCATCGCACCCAAATACCACCAACATGTTAGCATCAACACGCGAGGGAACCGTGTTTTAGACCACTGCTACTCCCCCTTCAAGGAGGGTTACAAGTCCCTCCCTCGCCCACCATTCGGCAAATCAGATCACGCGTCCATTCTACTTTTGCCCGCTTACAGGCAGAGACTGAAACAGGAAGCACCAGCCCTCAGAACCATCCAGTGCTGGTCGGACCAATCGGACTCTATGCTACAGGACTGTTTTGATCACGCGGACTGGGAGATGTTCCGGTCGGCCTCTGATGACGACATCGAGGTCTACGCTGATAGCGTAACGTGTTTCATCAGGAAGTGCGTAGATGACGTTGTTCCGACCAAAACAATTCGGCTGTACCCAAACCAGAAGCCGTGGATAAATGGGGATGTTCGCGCGGCACTCAATGCGCGGTCCCTCACCTTTAACTCCGGTAATGCGGAGGAGCATAAACAAGCAAGTTATGCCCTCCGGAAAACAATCAAAGCAGCAAAACGCCAGTACAGGGACAAGATTGAAGGACAGTTCAACACCACCGACTCCAGAAGCATGTGGCGGGGAATTAACATCATCACAGACTATAAAAGGAACTCAAACTCCACCGTGAACACCGCTGCCTCTCTCCCGGACGAGCTCAACACCTTTTATGCTCGCTTTGAGGGAACAAACACCGCCCTCGCGGAGAGAGAGCTCGCGGCTGAAGATACAGAGGTTAGTGCACTCTCCGTATCTGAAGCGGATGTAACCCGATCCTTCCGGCGGGTGAACGTCCGTAAAGCTGCGGGTCCAGACGGGATTCCCGGCCGCGTCATCAGAGCGTGCGCGTGCCAACTGGCTGGAGTTTTCACGGACATTTTCAACCTGTCCCTCTCCCTGTCTGTGGTCCCCACATGCTTCAAAACGTCCACCATTGTTCCTGTACCTAAGCAGTCAAAAACACTCTGCTTAAACGACTGGCGTCCTGTTGCTCTGACCCCCATCATCAGCAAATGCTTTGAGAGACTAGTCAGAGACCACATCTGCTCTGTTCTCCCCCCCTCACTGGACCCACTGCAGTTTGCATACCGCAAAAACCGCTCCACTGATGATGCCATTTCATCAACAATTCACACTGCTCTCTCCCACCTGGAAAAGAGGAACACATATGTGAGAATGCTGTTTGTAGACTACAGCTCAGCATTCAACACCATTGTGCCCTCCATACTTGACATGAAACTCCGGGCTCTCGGCTTAAACAGCCTGTTATGCAGCTGGATCCTGGACTTCCTGTCAAACAGACGCCAGGTGGTCAGAATGGGCAGTAACATCTCCTCACCACTGACTCTCAACACTGGAGCCCCTCAGGGCTGTGTTCTCAGCCCACTCCTGTACTCCTTGTACACACATGACTGTGTGGCAACCCACAGCTCCAACACCATCATCAAGTTTGCTGACGATACGACGGTGGTAGGTCTCATCACTGACAATGATGAAACGGCCTACAGAGAGGAGGTGCACACTCTGACACGGTGGTGTCAGGAGCACAACCTCTCCCTCAACGTCAGCAAGACCAAGGAGCTGGTGGTCGACTTCAGGAGGAATGAGAGAGAACACCGCCCCATCACCATCGATGGAGCACCGGTGGAGAGAGTCAGCAGCTTCAAGTTCCTCGGTGTCCACATCACAGAGGAACTCTCATGGTCCGTCCACTCCGAGGCCGTTGTGAAGAAGGCTCATCAGCGCCTTTTCTTTCTGCGACGGCTGAGGAGGTTTGGAATGAGCCGCCACATCCTCACACGGTTCTACAGCAGCACCATAGAGAGCCTGCTGACTGGCTGCATCACCACCTGGTACGGCAACAGTACCGCCCGCAGCCGCAAAGCCCTGCAAAGGGTAGTGCGCACGGCCAGCTGCATCATCGGAGGTGAGCTTCCCTCCCTCCAGGACATTTACGCCAGGCGATGTGTGAAGAGAGCTCAGAGGATCATCAGAGACTCTAGCCACCCGAGCCATGGGCTGCTCTCACTGCTGCCATCAGGCAGACGGTACCGCAGCATCAGAACACGCACCAGCCGACTCCAGAACAGCTTCTTCCCACAAACAATCAGACTCCTTAACTCTTGACCCATCAGGATCATAACACACACTGGACAGAATATCACTCAGCACAACCCACTGTAGATACACACACATTATATACACATTTATTATAATTTATTATTTATCATATAGCACCTATTGTACATTGGATCTCTACTGTGAATAATAATGGATACTGTACATTGTATATTATTATTATTATAGCTTAATGTATACTGTTTAATGTATGTTTAGTGTATATTGTTTAAAGTATATGTATATTGTAAGTATGTGTATATTGGTTAAAGCTGTGAGAACTACACTCACATTGTGTAAATTATTTATTGTAGTGTTTTACTGTGCTGTGAGTAATTGTGGGCGCATCAGATGTGTAATCTGATGCTGCTTTAAATGTTGTACATGTCATGACTGCTATGTTGCTCGGAACTGCACCAAGAATTTCACCTGCTGTTGCACTTGTGTACATGGCTGTGTGACAATAAAGTGATTTGATTTGATTTGATTTTGATAAGTATCAGTATCGTATCGAAAACAAAATAAGTGGTATCGCCCATCCCTACCATCAACATACACATGAGGGGAAGCGTCACAACACCACGCTTCAGTCGTGCTGCAAAAGTGGATCTGTACTGTCGGTTTTGCCGTGTTCATTTCATCAGGTGGAGAGCACTAATTGCTAATGGGGGTGCTTTCAGAGCACCCCAGTCTGTCTTCAGAACACCCCCTTGTTTCCACTTCTTTTGGATTAGCCCAACCCACTGGAGAAGAGAGACAGATTGAAGAAGGCTAGTTTGCTGTATATTATTTATTTAATTGGGAGAGCATTTTTTCTGCTCTTGATCTGGCTTGTTTAATAAATATTCCTTATATGCCTTTTGTGTTTAAGAGTAAAAGCTTTAAGTTAATAGTCTATTCGTGTCTCAGCAGCGAAGCTGAGCTTATCCTGTGTTCGAGCTGCACAGAGCGGCTGAAATGATAGTGTCTGTCAGTTAGTATAATACATATGACAAAAACAATTTTTCATGTTGCATATTCCTCAAAAGTTCTTGTGACGATATCACTAGTTGACAACATAGTACAATATATATATATATTTTAGGGATGCCACAATTCTCAATATAATATTGAACCATTCGGTACGGCATTCACGGTTCAATACGCGCTTGTGAATTGCGTTTTTTTTGGGTTTTGCATTGAATTAATTATTTTTCTACAAATTCTATTATTTGCCTCCATCCCAATACTGAACAACGCGACATACATTCACATCACACGTTAGTGGTGGAGTTATACTCACGGAACACTATAGCCTAGTTATTCACAATCAAGAAAGTTCATTATTTGCATGCGTTTTAAAGCCTTGACGGCTCGTTCGCGTGCGCGGTTTTAACAGGCGCTTTTCCAAGGGTGCGCACTAAACGCCTGTCAAACACATGATTACTGAACTAAGTAGTCGTCTTACTGCGCTAATACTGTCAAATACACACAAGGTTTACATAAACGCTGTCGGTTATGTCTAAAGTGAAAGTAAAATCTTGTGTCTCATCAGATGCATGCAGGTCTTAAAATGACAGCAGTGCAGTAGTGAACACGCTGTCCTTAAAGGGACAGTTCACCTCTAAAATTATGTCATTATTTACTCACTCTAATGTTGTTCCAAACTTGTATTCATTTCTCAATGACAGAATTTTCATTTTTGAATGAACTATCCCTTTAATGTTAATACAACAGCAAAAGACTTTTTATTAAAGACTTTTTAAAGAAATTTTATTGTGAAGTCTAGTGTTTTATTTTTACATTTATTCATTCAGTGTCATATTTAAATGCTGCGGTACTGCTCTGAGCTGCCAGTGTAAATCTTTATATATATTTATTTTATATTATACAATACACTAGGAATGTGTACAAGGTTTTTTTTGTAAAGTAAAGTTTTAAGTTTAAGTAAGGGTTTTCAATTCGTTTAAGTACAATAAAGAAAGAGTATTGCAATACAGCTCTTGCTCCTGTCGCCTAAGAATAGAATAGCAAAAAACTGAGGTGACAAGCCATCAGAACCGAACCGAACTGAAAACCGTGGTTAAAAACCGAGGTATGTATTGAACCGTGGACTAACTGTATTGTTGCATCCATCCCTAATATATATATATATATATATATATATATATATATATATATATATATATATATATATATATATAATATATATATATATATATATATATATATATATATATACAGTGAGGAAAATAAGTATTTGAACACCCTGCTATTTTGCAAGTTTCTCCCACTTGGAAATCATGGAGGGTCTGAAATTGTCCTCGTAGGTGCATGTCCACTGTGAGAGACATAATCTAAAAAAAATCCAGAAATCACAATATATGATTTTTTAACTATTTATTTGTATGATACAGCTGCAAATAAGTATTTGAACACCTGTCTATCAGCTAGAATTCTGACCCTCAAAGACCTGTTAGTCTGCCTTTAAAATGTCCACCTCCACTCCATTTATTATCCTAAATTAGATGCACCTGTTTGAGGTCGTTAGCTGCATAAAGACACCTGTCCACCCCATACAATCAGTAAGAATCCAACTACTAACATGGCCAAGACCAAAGAGCTGTCCAAAGACACTAGAGACAAAATTGTACACCTCCACAAGGCTGGAAAGGGCTATGGGGAAATTGGCAAGCAGCTTGGTGAAAAAAGGTCCACTGTTGGAGCAATCATTAGAAAATGGAAGAAGCTAAACATGACTGTCAATCTCCCTCGGACAGGGGCTCTATGCAAGATCTCACCTCGTGGGGTCTCAATGATCAAAATCACGTGCTTAATGATAATGATAAGCATCATGCTTTGGGGGTGTTTTTCTGCACATGGGACAGGGCGACTGCACTGTATTAAGGAGAGGATGACCGGGGCCATGTATTGCCAGATTTTGGGGAACCTCCTTCCCTCAGTTAGAGCATTGAAGATGGGTCGAGGCTGGGTCTTAGAACATGACAATGACCCGAAGCACACAGCCAGGATAACCAAGGAGTGGCTCTGTAAGAAGCATATCAAGGTTCTGCCGTGGCCTAGCCAGTCTCCAGACCTAAACCCAACTGTGAATCTTTGGAGGGAGCTCAAACTCCGTGTTTCTCAGCGACAGGCCAGAAACCTGACTGATCTAGAGAAGATCTGTGTGGAGGAGTGGGCCAAAATCCCTCCTGCAGTGCAAACCTGATGAAAAACTACAGGAAACGCTTGACCTCTGTAATTGCAAACAAAGGCTACTGTTCCAAATATTAACATTGATTTTCTCAGGTGTTCAAATACTTATTTGCAGCTGTATCATACAAATAAATAGTTAAAAAATCATACATTGTGATTTCTGGATTTTTTTTAGATTATGTCTCTCACAGTGGACATGCACCTACGATGACAATTTCAGACCCTCCATGATTTCTAAGTGGGAGAACTGGCAAAATAGCAGGGTGTTCAAATACTTATTTTCCTCACTGTATGTGGTAATGTTATCCTGTTTATTCTAGAATCACTTAATTTATGTATTTTATTTCTCCTTTCCTTTGTATAGACCACACACACACACACACACACACACACACACACACACACACACACACACACACACACACACACACACACACACACACACACACACACACACACACACACACACACACACACACACAGAGACAACAATGTAACCAGTAAACTTGATGGACATTAAAGTAATTTAAATGGGGTTCCTTTCTGCGTGTCCTTACGACACACCATGGCGATGACCAAATCTACCTAGAACCAATCCACCTTCAATACTTCAGTATGTGTATGTGTATGTGTGCGTTGTGGTGTAATGGGTTTTATTATGAAAGGGGGGTTTTATTATGAAGCGTCTAACAGGAAGTACCGGAACTACTAGGTGCTCAGGGTTATGTGAATCAATGTGAGTTGGAAAATGACGCATGAATAAATGCTGTTCAGTTGCTCTACAATGTGTCGCTTGAATCTATGCCCAATAACACGACATGGTGTCAGAAGTCGGGCGGCAGTAAGAGCTTAATCGCCGGGGAGTGAAAGTAAGCTGTTCTGGGAGTGAAAAAGAAGGTTTTATCAGGAGAAAATAATGTCGGATGCAGAGGAAGCGGGAGCAAGCGCACCGCACACGCAGCCTCGCAGGGTACCGCCCCAGCTACAGTTAAACGGAGGCAACAATGCTAACGTAAATCCACCCCCGAACGCCACATTCACCATTCAGCCTCCCGAAGCGTTTGATTTTTCTAAGCCTCAGCAATGGGAAAAGTGGATACGGAGATTCGAAAGATTCCGTCTAGCCAGCAATCTGCATCTTAGCTCCGAGGCTAACCAGGTAAACACGCTCATCTACTGTATGGGGGATGAAGCGGACGATATTCTACGAGGTCAAACTTTATCGGACGTGCAGAGACAACAGTATCAAGCGGTAAGAGATACTTTGGACGTATATTTCGTGCCCAGGAAAAACATTATCTACGAAAGAGCCCGGTTTAATCAAAGAGTGCAGCTAGCTAATGAGACTGTTGACTCGTTTGTCACCGCGCTTTATGCTTTGGCGGAAAACTGCAACTACGGTGCACTACACGATGAGTTAATAAGAGATCGCCTCGTCGTGGGACACAGAGACACTCTAACTGTATGTGATGATTTGTTACTGAAAGGCACCAGACTCGTGATTCCTACCACTATGCGCAACTCTGTTCTCAAAGCCCTACATGAGGGACATCAGGGAATGTCCAGGTGCAGAGAGAGAGCTAGAGAGACAGTGTGGTGGCCTGGTCTGAGTGGCCAAATCAACGAGCTTGTAAAAAACTGCACCACATGCATTAAGGAACGAGCCAATTCAGTGGAACCATTAATGCCCAGTGTGCTCCCGGAAAGACCATGGCAAAAAGTTGGAGCTGATCTTTTTACTCTTAACAACAGTAACTATGTTCTGGTGGTGGACTACTATTCCAGATTTGTGGAGTTAGCAAAACTGACGCCCACGAGATCAGAAGATGTTATAGTACACCTAAAGTCAATCTTTTCCAGACATGGCATTCCAGAGCTTTTCTACAGTGACAATGGACCTCAGTTTTCAAGCCAGTTGTTCAAAGACTTTGCAGCAGAATACGGTTTCAGACATGTAACCAGCAGTCCAAAATTTGCTCAAAGCAATGGTGAGGCTGAGCGTCACGTCCAGACTGTGAAAAGACTACTAAAGAAAGCAAAAGACCCATATCTTGCACTTTTAGCCTACAGAGCGACCCCATTGGCTAATGGATACAGCCCAGCGCAACTACTAATGGGACGGAGACTTCGTACGCCAGTTCCTCAGCTTCCCTCGTTGCTCATTCCCAGCCTGCCGAATGAGGCTACAGTGGTGAAGAGAGAGAGAGAAAGGAGACTAATGGACAGTTTAGTGTTTAACAAAAGACATCGTGTGAGAGATCTTCCTCAGCTTTCACCAGGACAACCGGTGTGGATCACAGACACCAAGAGTGAAGGGACTGTTATCTCACCTCATTCTACACCCCGCTCATACATCGTGGAAAGCCCTTCAGGAGTCATCAGGAGAAATAGACATCATCTATTGCCATTGCCTGAAATCACACCAAAGGTTCAAATTCCAAGTACACCAGTCTGTCCAACAGAGGGCGCCAGGCTCACACCAAACTACTCAGAGTCTGCAGTTAAGACTCCAAAGGCAGCTTCCCCAGGTCCTGTCAGAACCAGGTCTGGTAGAAGTGTTATAAAACCTCAAAGACTGGACTTGTGAATACAAAAGAGTACGGGAAAAAAATAAAAATAAAAAAGAGAATGTGTTCTATAAGTTGTTAAAAGAAAAGAAAAGAAAATGTTTTCGTTCATGCAGTAAATGTTCATTTAAGTCTGCATTCATCTCCTAGAAAGGGGGATGTGGTGTAATGGGTTTTATTATGAAAGGGGGGTTTTATTATGAAGCGTCTAACAGGAAGTACCGGAACTACTAGGTGCTCAGGGTTATGTGAATCAATGTGAGTTGGAAAATGACGCATGAATAAATGCTGTTCAGTTGCTCTACAATGTGTCGCTTGAATCTATGCCCAATAACACGACATGCGTGTTTCTTTGTTTGCGTGCACCTGCATTTATTTAGTCTACTTCCTTTATCCGTGAGTTTTATTTGTTCACAAACAGGAAAAATGTCCACATTCACAATACAAAATGTTATCTTTATTGGTTTGAGTTACTAGGAGTATGCAATGGAACAGATTGTTGTCATGTATTTAATTTACTGATGCATTCATTCATTAATCTATCCATTCATTAATTTTTTCTTCTAAGATAATGGTTGCAAAACATTTTGCGACACAGTGCTTTCCCTCACTTTCACCAGCAGAGGTCCTCGTTGAGCTCTGATTTGAAAAGCTTTGAGTAATGAACCTTTGTCTGATACAATTGTGCTGAAAGCTTCACTGGTTCAGAAAGCTTCACTTTGCCATCACTAACTACAGGTTTTTGGCAGGTGGACAGTGTTAAATAGAATCGAGTCATGGGTGTGGGAGAGAACCTGGCGGGAGTCTTGCAGTTTGCACTAACGTCTCAACAGTTTCAATCATTGGACGTGTCAATCAAACATCAATTTAAAGAAATATTCACGTACAGTAATAATCATGAAATATTTTGAATGGGACTCGAGTGGACTCAGGAATGAGTCGAACTCCTTATATGTTCAAGTACGAGTCAATACAGAGTCCAAATGCACACGAGTCCATGACAAGACCAAGACCACAAATATGGTCTCGAGACCGAGTAAGAGTCTGAGTACTTCAACACTGGTGTCAGTAATGAACATATGCTTTTTTTATTGACCCAGATGGCCCTTATCTGTAAATATGAACAATAATACTCACAATTTTATAATTTACTGGATGCATGGAAATATTATGATGAGATGATGAGTGTCATTCTGTGTTCAGATGTTTTCAGAGCGTCTGCCAGCGCAATGATCCAGGAAACAGGCGAGTGAATCAAACTGAAGGAAAGATTTGAATCACATTTAAGAGCTGAAGCAGACAGATGGTGTTTTAATGAATCTGAATGTGTTTCTCTCAGGGATCCTGAATCTGATGATGAGACGCAGATGAAGGTCAGATCTGATTCTCCTGATTCACTTCAGTTCAACGGCTCCGTGTCCAGAGGATGATCATGGAACAACTCTATTCTTGGGTCATTGTGTTACCGATGTCTTTGACATCTACAGATGCTTCAGTATAAAGTCTAACGGACACACTTTGTGGTTATGGAACTGAACTGAATCAACACTGACTCAAACTGAGCTGATAACAATGACTCTTTTGTCTTTTAGAACATCCGTTTCTTTCTGTGAAGCTGTACTTTATAAAGCGTTGTAGAAATAAAGCTGATGGATGATTCCAGATGAAAGCCAGTGGTTGGTCCAGTGTGTGTATTTAGTGTCTCTGTTCAGACAAATGAAGTTGTTTGTGTGAGAGGATCACAGACGCTGTTCCTCATGTATGTGATGATCTTCTGTGCTGTCTATGTAGGGAGCGAAGAATCTCACTATTGCTGAAGCTAAACTAGAGAGGTTAATGACTAGTTCATCTGTGCTCAATCTTATAAATTAATTTATTACGTGTTTGATGAGGTTTGATCTTTCGCAATTCATTAATACAAAGCTTCAATCTGATCATGTCACCGTTATTAAACATCACAGCGTCAGATCTGGTATATTATTGCTGACAGAATCAAAAACGTTAATTCTGTTCTGAACAAGTGCTCTTGTGTATGTGTGTCTGTCCGTGTGTGTGTGTGTGTGTGTGTGTGTGTGTGTGTGTGTGTGTCCGTCCATAAAGGCACATGCAGGAACATCAGGCACCACCTTCGTGTGATCACGCGATGACGTCGACGAGAGGATTAAATGATGTGGAACTAAAAAGTGAAAGTAAACGACCTTGAACAGCAGCTCGACCAGTGTTGCCACATTGGGCGGGTTTTTGAATTTGGTTGTGCAGGTAAAAATGGGCTTGGGCGGGTGGACAAAATTTGGGCTGCATGTTTGGGGTCAGTTTGGCAGTTTTCAAAAATCAAATTTTTTTTAGTCTAACCGGTTAAAGGTCCCATGGCATGAAAATTTAATTTTATGAAGTTTTTTTAAACATTAATATGAGTTCCCCTAGCCTGTATATGGTCCCCAAGTGGCGAGAAATTTTGATGGGTGTAAACCGAGTTCTGGCTGTCTTTCTCTGCCTTTGAGAAAATGAGAGCTCAGACGAGCTGATCTGGAATTTTCCTGTTATGACGTCATAACAGGAAAGGTTACCTCCCCTTCCTCTGCTTTGCCCATTCAGAGCACTCAGAGAAAATGGATTCAGTGTATGTCAGCACAGGCTTTACAAACAGACTTTACAATATGGATTTGACTGCACCGCGACAAACGGTGAGTAACAGTGTTCATTACACTGCACAGCAAAGCTCTTTGAACTGTATTCATGTCGACGTCCTGTTTGCTGTTAGTTGTGGTGAAAGCATTTTGTGAGAGAAAACGCACTGCAATGACAGAGTTTGGGACTGTTTATTCAGAACTCTCAGATACAAATAAGCTTGCGCTAACAGCAACAACTCAGTACAATAAATGAAGCGGACCCTGTCCGAATGATGGCTAGACTTTACTGATGTTTCAGGAGTTTATTGAAACCGTTTATCTCTAAAAATCACTGTAAGAGCTGAACAAAAATCAAAGTGCGCATAAACACCTCTTACACAAACTCTCTCTCCATAGCATTATCAATAACAATACAGCGAAATACACAAACATACTCATTACAAATGACAGTAAACAAGCCCATACACACCTATTGTCTTTTCGGGGGGTGCTAAACAAACTGTAAACTTTAAATCTGCTTAAACCCACTGAATGATGAACCGCAAGCTCTCGTGAGCGCTCCCTCTTTTTTCATATCGCTCCGTAGACTGCAAACCCGTCAAAATAAAAGTCCCGACTTATTTGCACAGATAATACAGACCTAAAACCTATTTAAATTCACAGAAATGTCAAAAATGTACACAAAAACGAATTATAAGATACATTACAGTGAATTCTGTTACAATAAAACTTCCTCCAGCTCTCCATGGTTCATGAGTGCCCAGTCAGTCTCTCTCTCTCATGTATGCAGTGCCTCGCTAAACCACGCCCCCTCCGCAACATTTCAAATGCAAAGATGTCAGCCAATCACAACAGTGGGCGTTTTGCAGACACAGCAGACACGCCCCTTGAAACAGGGCATTCAGCCACAGGGCAAACAGCAGTATAGAAAAAATGCCTTTTATTTCTAAATTATGACATCAAAAAATCATACTAACAATATAAGTACACCTTGGAAGACATTATAAAATAACAGAAAAATGCCATGCCATGGGACCTTTAATAAACTAAAACTCAAGTGTGCATGTACTCCATAAAATTAGTCATTTATTTACATTTATGCATTTAGCAGACGCAGATGGGTTAAATGCTAAGCACAAATTACAAGTATGGGTCACCATACTTGGCCACACGTCACTTCACTTCAATGTTACAGAATCACACATGCATGCACATCATATTGTAAATAAGAATCATCTACATTCTGATGAGCATCTTCAAGCATGGATCTTCATGTGTTTCTTCAGGTGACTTTTAAAAGGGAAACTCTTCCCACACTGATCACACGTGTGCGGCTTCTCTCTGCTGTGGATCCTCTCGTGTGTTTTCAGACTTCCTGACTGACTGAATCTCTTGTCACAGTGTGAACACTTGTAAGGTTTTTCTCCTGTGTGAATCCTCTGGTGCAGTTTTAAACAGTTTGCTCTAATAAAGGTTTTCTCACACTCAAAGCACATGTACTCTCTCACACCGGTGTGTATTTTCTCATGTGCTTGTAAACTATACAGCAGTGAGAAACTCTTTCCACACACAGAACATGCATGTGGCTTCTCCTTCGTATGAACTGTCAGGTGTTTCCTCAGGTCTGATGCCCTGAGAAATGTTTTCCCGCAGTGATCACATGAAAAAGGCTTCTCTCCGGTATGGATCCTCATGTGTTCTTTAAGGTGTGCTAATTGTGTGAAACTCTTCCCACACTGATCACATGTGAATGGTTTCTCTCCAGTGTGGATCCTCATGTGTACTTTAAGGTGTGCTAATTGAGTGAATCTATTCCCACACCGATCACATGCGTGTGTCTTTTCACTGGTGTGAATGCTCATGTGCATTGTAAGATGTACTTTTTGTGTGAAGCTCTTCCCGCACTGATCACATGTGAACGGCTTCTCTCCGGTGCGGTTTCTCATGTGTTCATGTGTTTGAGGGAAACTCTTCCCACATTGACCAGGTTTGACATGATGTTCCTCTTCCACTTCACTCAGTTCTTCACTCCTCTCATTCTCTTCAATCACATCTGAAATGAAAAAAAGTTGGCACTTTTTTATTGCCTTTTTCATTTCACATTTTTTAGTAATCATAATAAATTAGGTATCATTCGAAAGCTTATAAACTCAAAATTCCTCCTGTTTTCCCATGGAAACGGTACTCCAAATTCTTCTAGCAGGCTCCTCCCCTTGTGGGCATGTTCATGTTTAATATTACAAAATTCATTATAACTACTCTATAATCAAAACCTTTTCTAATCGTGACAAAAATACATATCGTCAGAAAGATCTGAGTCTGTCTCACTGTTTTTATGATAGAAGTGATATTTGGACAGAAATGTATTAAATGGTTATTGGACGATACATAAAAAATAAACATTGGAATGTGGATGACACCTGGTGGCTATTTTTGGTACAGCACAAAAGTAATTATGTAAAAAATAATGAAGTTTTAAAAAAAAAACTGTTTAAGGGTGAGTTAAACCATTGATTGTCATTTTTTTACCATTCAGGCTCATAGAGAACTGAAATCGGGATTTGATTACTACGCACAATAACTTGATAAACTCGTTTTGCGCATGACTTTATCAGCCACATTCTCTAATATACCGCCTTCACTAACTGCAAGTTAACCGATAACGAATTGGACCACCCATCAAAGTCAGGACATTAAAAATAGAGCTAAAGTACGGTCAGGTCAGCCGACAAAAGAGGCACATCATCAGTATGAAGACTCTCTCGTTCCAACATAAGAAAACATTTCTCAAATGGCCACAGGAGTCCATATTCTGGGCTTGAGTGGAAAATTAAATCAACTGAGGTTGTGCGGGCACTTGTTTGCACATTTGCAAAGAAATTTAACCATTTATCTAACTTGAAAACACCAGATACACACAAAAATGAGAAAAACCTGCTTGCTTCTGTGTTCTTCAGATGTTATTTTGTAGTAAGTAATGGGAAATGCAATGGAGTATACAAGTATACATTTTATTTAAAAAATGTAGTGGCGTAAAATTAAAGGTTGGGAGAAAAATTTAGGCAAATGCAGATTCTCCCAAAATACTTACTATAAAAGTATTATAATTGTTATATTACACCACTGCTGAATTTTTTTTTACTTAGTTTGGTGTTACTGCTTATATATATAGTTATATACAAGTTCTCCCACTTGGAAATCATGGAGGGGTCTGAAATTGTCACCGTAGGTGCATGTCCACTGTGAGAGACATAATCGGAAAAAAAAAATCCAGAAATCACAATATATGATTTTTTAACTATTTATTTGTATGATACAGCTGCAAATAAGTATTTGAACAGCTGTCTATCAGCTAGAATTCTGACCCTCAAAGACCTGTTAGTCTGCCTTTAAAATGTCCACCTCCACTCCATTTATTATCCTAAATTAGATGCACCTGTTTGAGGTCGTTAGCTGCATAAAGACACCTGTCCACCCCATACAATCAGTAAGAATCCAACTACTAACATGACCAAGACCAAAGAGCTGTCCAAAGACACTAGAGACAAAATTGTACACCTCCACAAGGCTGGAAAGGGCTACGGGGAAATTGCCAAGCAGCTTGGTGAAAAAAGGTCCACTGTTGGAGCAATCATTAGAAAATGGAAGAAGCTAAACATGACTGTCAATCTCCCTCGGACTGGGGCTCCATGCAAGATCTCACCTTGTGGGGTCTCAATGATCCTAAGAAAGGTGAGAAATCAGCCCAGAACTACACGGGAGGAGCTGGTCAATGACCCGAAAAGAGCTGGGACCACCGTTTCCAAGGTTACTGTTGGTAATACACTAAGACGTCATGGTTTGAAATCATGCATGGCACGGAAGGTTCCCCTGCTTAAACCAGCACATGTCAAGGCCCGTCTTAAAGTTTGCCAATGACCTTTTGGATGATCCAGAGGAGTCATGGAAGAAAGTCATGTGGTCAGATGAGACCAAAATAGAACTTTTTGGTCATAATTCCACTAAATGTGTTTGGAGGAAGAAGAATGATGAGTACCATCCCAAGAACACCATCCCTACTGTGAAGCATGGGGGTGGTAGCATCATGATTTGGGGGTGTTTTTCTGCACATGGGACAGGGCGACTGCACTGTATTAAGGAGAGGATGACCGGGCCATGCATTGCGAGATTTTGGGGAACAACCTCCTTCCCTCAGTTAGAGCATTGAAGATGGGTCGAGGCTGGGTCTTCCAACATGACAATGACCCGAAGCACACAGCCAGGATAACCAAGGAGTGGCTCTGTAAGAAGCATATCAAGGTTCTGGCGTGACCTAGCCAGTCTCCAGACCTAAACCCAATAGAGAATCTTTGGAGGGAGCTCAAACGCTGTGTTTCTCAGCGACAGGCCAGAAACCTGACTGATCTAGAGAAGATCTGTGTGGAGGAGTGGGCCAAAATTGAGATCAGATCTCAACCCAATAGAGCATCTTTGGGATGTGGTGGAACGGGAGCTTCGTGCCCTGGATGTGCATCCCACAAATCTCCATCAACTGCAAAATGCTATCCTATCAATATGGGCCAACATTTCTAAAGAATGTTTTCAGCACCTTGTTGAATCAATGCCAGAATTAAGGCAGTTCTGAAGGCGAAAGGGGGTCAAACACAGTATTAGTGTGCTGCTCCTAATAATCCTTTAGGTGAGTGTACAAAGTATGTAAATGAACACAAATGAATACAGTCTCACACTTTTTCATTAAGTTTTGAATTATGTGCTGGTAATGTAAATATTTTATTCATGCCATGTATGTAAATTCAAGTTCACTCAAATACATATTCATTATTTTTAAACATTTGCTAACTAACAAATCAGTCGTGATGAGAACATAATGTTAAGTGTGGACAGATATTAACGTGGGTGACTTATGCCTGATGGTCAAAGCTTATTATTTTCTGTTATTGGTAAGAATCAATACTCTCAGATGACCAAAACCAGCTTTGCTATTGCCTGATGCATGATAATAATCTGTACAGTACTGTGATTGGAGCACAGTGTACATATATTGTTAGCTAGCATTATCTATACGCTAACACTCACCGAGACACCTGCTCTGTTCTCCACTGTTTCTCCTCACACGACAACTAAATTTGTCTCCTCTAATCATTGATCTGTGTAATCCTGGTCTGTCTCTAGTTGTGTGTCATAATTGTATGGCTGTGGTCTGCCATATGAGCACCATGACGCATGCGCGAGAATATGACGCAGATCCGGCGTTCGGGAATCCATGAAATGCACACTTTAGCCCCATTTTGAGCTCTACGCCGAGACCTAAAGCACGATCAATGTAGAATTCAACAGCTTAGATACGGCGCGTCTTCCTCTGCTTGTAAACACATCTCCTCCTCGCTTCTGGGTCATGTGTCCGAACGCCGGATCTGCGTCATATTCTCGCGCATGCGTCCTGGTGCTTCGTGAGTTCACGCCTAAGGCCAACAAGGAAGACAAGAACAAGTTGAATAAAGTCGTTATTTTGATTTAGTTTTTCGCACAAAAACTATTGTCGTCGCTTCGTAAAATTATTGTAGAGCCACTGTAGTGAGATGGACTTTGTAACAACGTTTTTAGTACCTTTTATGGGTCTTGTGAGTGTGAATGTACTGAATGCCTATCTGAGGCCTTTCTCAGCCATCAGCTTTCAACAAAAATATCTTCATTTGTGTTCCGAAGATGAACGGAGGTCTTACGGGTGTCAAACGACATGAGGGTGAGTAATTAATGACATGATTTTCATTTTTGGGTGAACTAACCCTTTAATAAACATATCATTTCCTCAGCGTCCAAACTGCCATTGCGATCCATTGTTCCCTTTCGAGGGAACTCTCACTGCGTCGGAACGACACTTTGGGGATACTCCCTAAGCACTAGCGAATCTGAAGTCCGTATAGCCACTAAACCAATCTGATTGGCGTGCGTGATGACGTCATCGTGACGGCGTACCCGGAAGTATAAAGCGGGAGCCGGCGCACTGAAACGGCAGTTATTGCTCTTCAGCATAGCGCTCTCTGTTGAAATTGTCTGTCTATTTACTGTTGTTTGTCACAGTTGCAAAAGTGTGTGAATGAAAAGGAAAGAATGGAAAAAAATGTGAGAGAGTTTAAGCAGTGTGTGCATCTGTGTCACTGCTTTATTCGGGGTCAGATGCACACCTGCTTTGTGTGCAGTGTCTGGGTGTTGAGCATGCTCGTGCAGTTCTCGAGGGAACTGCCTGTCAGTGGAAAAGCTGCTCACACTCAGACTGCTCCACTCTCGGCTGGCCGTGTTCGATGAGACCGGCCAGCTTTGTGAGCCCCAGGGTTCTGGACCCGCGATCGCTGAGGCGTCTCGGTGTCACAGACCATGGGGTTCACAGAAGGACTTGTCAGCGGGATCTGGGACTGCTGCGGCACTTTCCCAATCCTTGTCTGACAGTTCTAAAGATCTTCCTCCCCGTGTGGAAGCCCGCGCTGCGGCTTCTTCCCCCGGGGTTGAGGATCTGATGCTTAAAAGCTGGACCCGCGATCGCTGAGGCGTCTCGGTGTCACAGACCATGGGTTTCACATAAGGACTTATCAGCGGGATCTGGGACTGCTGCGGCACTTTCCCAATCCTTGTCTGACAGTTCTAAAGATCTTCCTCCCCGTGTGGAAGCCCGCGCTGCGGCTTCTTCCCCCGGGGTTGAGGATCTGATGCTTATTCTCTCCGGTTCCGAGGAGCCAGATGAGTGGTGCATCAGGGCAGGTGGAGAAGCAGGAAGTGTTTCATCGCTTCATCCACTCGCCCAAGAGGAGCTAATTGAGGTTTTTGACTCGTGTGGTGGCCAAATTGAAGAGCAATTGGCCACAGGAAGTGCCGGAAATTCAGCCACCTAGTAGGCTGGACGACCGGTTTCTTTCTCGCCGGGTCCAAACACCTCGCCGGGGTTTACCTTTCTTCCCGGACCTACACATCGAGGTGTGTAGGTCGTGGAGGAAGCCCTAAAGAGCTCGATGAGGGCGACGGTCCCTCTTCGGAGGATGTGCTGGAGCTACGGAGGGCTGCAGATTTGTCTCTCCGCATCACCAGGGAGATGGCCCGTGCTATCGGCCGGGCCATGGCCTCCGTGGTGATGGTGGAGAGGCATCTCTGGCTGAATCTATCGGGGATGAGGGAGAAGGATAAGTCCTTCCTCCTAGACTCCCCGATTTCGCCTTCTGGTCTATTTGGTGACGCGGTTGAGACCGTTGTCGCCGGGTACCAGGAGGCAAAGATGCAGTCAGCAGCCTTCTGTCAGTGCCTCCCTCGCCACTCAGAGCCTGGGAAAGCGGCCCCTAGGGGGCAGCCTCAGCCGTCTACCAGCTCCTCGCACCGCCAGGTGCAGAAGGAGAGCGTCGCCTCTAGAGCCCCTCCTCCAGGAGCCTGGCAACAGAGGCGGCGTTCTCACCAGCAGTCCCAGCAGCGGTCTTTCACTCCTGGAGGCGATCTGAGGAACGTACTCCAGGGAGGGAGGCTGCTGGGAAGAAGTCCTAGCTTCGGCTGGACTTCCAATAGCGGTCCCCCCCGCGGGGGAGCAACCGAGGTTGCTTCCTCTGCGGCGCTCTGGGGAAATCGAGGTAATCCCGCCGTCTATGACGCTTCGGGCCCCATCGATTTCCCGCGAACGCATGCTGCTCCAGCCGCCTCCGGAAGGACTTGCGGCTGGGCAGCTAACGCGTCCGCGCATAGAGAATCGTTCCCAACCACTTCCTGCCGGTCATCCGCTTCAGGGGGTTGGGGACGACGCTCGTGTAACACCCGAAGCCAGCCTCGAAATGCTCATGGTCTCCATCATCGTGAGTTAGATCCAGTTCGAGGACTGGTTCGTCAGGATAGATCTGAGGGACGCATACTTCCATATCTTCATCCTTCCATGTCACAGGAAGTTCTTGAGGTTTGCTTTCGGGGGCGAGGCGTACCAATATCGAATGCTTCCCTTCGGTCTAGCTCTTCACCCATGCACATTCACAGGGTGCATGGATGCAGCTCTGGCTCTATTAAGACTCCAGGGCATCCGTGTGCTGAATTTTCTCGACGACTGGCTCATATTGGCCCAGTCGTACGGGATGGCAGTTCGGCATTGAGGTGTCGCTCTGGCCCGTATAAAGTGCTTGGGGCTGAGACTCAACACAGCAGGTGTGTTGACGCCGTCCCGGAGGACTACGGTTCTAGGGATCGTATGGGACTCGACGACGATGCGGGCACAATTGTCTCCCGCGCGAGTCGAGACCATACTGGCGATGGTCTCAGAAATTAGGCTAGGCCACAGCATCACTGTAGAGCACTTTCAGGAAGTGCTGGGGCTCAGGGCAGCAGCGTCCAACGGGATACCCTTTGGCCTGCTGTACATGAGACCTCTACAGTGGTGGCTGGAAACCAAGGGGTTTCCCCCAGAGGGAATCTTTTCCGTATGATCAGGGTAACGCGCAGATGCCTTCGTTCCCTAGTCACATGGAAGAAACCTTGGTTTCTGTCCCAGGGGTCAGTGTTGGGAGCATCCTGTTGCCGGGAAACCGTTTCAACAGACGTCTCCTTCATTGGCTGGGGCGCCGAAGGCGCTTGGGTTTCCCTAGTCCTAGTTGTGCCCGGTCTCCGGCTTCACACTAGGGCAGGCACGACCCTCGGTAGGTCCCAAGGGTCAGTGTTGGAGCGTCCTGTTGCCGGGAAACCGTTTCAACAGACGTCTCCTTCATTGGCTGGGACGCCGAAGGCGCTTGGGTTTCCCTAGTCCTAGTTGTGCCCGGTCTCCGGCTTCACACTAGGGCAGGCACTACCCTCGGTAAGGTCCCAAGGGCCAGTGTTGGGAGCGTCTTGTTGCCGGGAATCCGCTTCAACAGACGCCTTCCTCACTGGCTGGGGCGCGGTCATGGACGAGGCCAGCCTTGAGAGGCTGGTTCCCTCAGTAGATTATCTCGGCGCATGGAATGCCTTCCGAATATTTCTACATGGGTCCTGCGTACTGTAGAAGAGCAGACATCCTGTCGAGGCAGGGGCTGAGGCCCGGGGAGTAGCGACTCCACCCAGGGGTGGTGGCGTCTCGAGGGACGTCCCACTGTCCACTGTGGTGTTCCATCACGCATCCAGCCCCGCTGGGGTTGGATGCCATGGTTCAGACTTGGCCGAGGCTGCGTCTGTATGCTTTTCCCCCGATTGCTCTGCTCCCGGGAGTCCTGGACAGAGTCCGCCAACAGGGGGTCAGCCTACTTTTAGTAGCACCCCGTTGGCCGACGCGAGTTTGGTTCTCGGATATCATAGCTTTGCTGGCAGGTCCTCCATGGCAGATTCCTCTGAGGAGGGATCTCCTATCTCAGGCAGGGGGCACTATATTTCACCCCCGGCCGGAGGTTTGGAACCTTTGGGTCTGGCCCTTGAGGGGGTCAGGTACGTAGATATTGGCCTGTCGGCAGAGGTGATAGAGACCTTACTCAGTTCTAGGGCTCCATATTTCAGGAGACTGTACAGCCCCAAGTGGTGAGCCACTTGGTGCAGGGAGCATGAGGTGGTCCCAGTTAACTGGCCGGTGGCTTCAGTGCTGGAGTTCCTCCGAGATCGCTTCTCTGCGGGTCCAACCCCGTCCACACTCAGGGTGTCCGTGGCTGCCATAAGGTTTTCCACACTCCTTTGGGTGATGGGCTTGGGTAGACACCATCTGGTTGTATAGTTCCCCTGTGGGGTTCGGTGGATGCGGCCTGTGGCTCGTTCCAGAGCTCCCAACCTGGGATCTGGCAGTGGTTCTCGAAGGCTGGCTGAGGCCCCCTTCGGACCATTGGAGTCAGATGAACCAGGGAATTTAGGATTGGCAGTTCCCTGGTTCTTCAGGCATTACATCCCCCGCCTCACGTGACGGCGGAGTAAGATACCTTCACTGTGCAGCACTTTTGAGTGCTGGGGCTCAGTACAGCAGCGTCCAAGGTGAGACCTTTTGACCTGCTGCACGTGAGACCTTGACAGTGGTGGTTGGAAACCAAGAGGTTTCCCCCAGAGGGAATATCTTTCGTATGATCAGGGTAACGCGCATATGCCTTCGTTCCCTAGTTATATGGAAGAAACCTTGGTTTCTGTCCCAGGGGTCAGTGTTGGGAGCGTCCTGTTGCCGGGAAACCGTTTCAACAGACGTCTCCCTCATTGGCTGGGGCGCCGAAGGCGCTTGGGTTTCCCTAGTCCTAGTTGTGCCGGGTCTCCGGCTTCACACGAGGGCAGGCACGACCCTCGGTAGGTCCCAAGGGTCAGTGTTGGAGCGTCCTGTTGCCGGGAAACCGTTTCAACAGACGTCTCCTTCATTGGCTGGGGCGCCGAAGGCGCTTGGGTTTCCCTAGTCCTAGTTGTGCCCGATCTCCGGCTTCACACTAGGGCAGGCACTACCCTCGGTAAGGGTCCCAAGGGCCAGTGTTGGGAGCGTCCTGTTGCCGGGAAACCGTTTCAACAGACGCCTCCCTTCATCGGCTGGGGCACGGAAGGTAAAGGAGTGGAGAAGTTCTCCCTACGGTGCTGGCGCTAGGGTACTCAAGTCCTAGTTGTGCCCGGTCTCCGGTTTCACACTAGGGCAGGCGCTACCCTCGGTGTGGGCTAGTGGGTACTCGTTCCCCAAAGTGTCGTTCCGACGCAGTGAGAGTTCCCTCGAAAGGGAACGGCTCAGGTTACGTCTGTAACCCTTGTTCCCTGAGAAGGGAACGAGCACTGCGTCGCGTCACCACACCTCGGCACGCCTGGAGCGCATGCTTCAGAGCAATAGCTGCCGTTTCAGTGCGCCGGCTCCCGCTTTATACTTCCGGGTACGCCGTCACGATGACGTCATCACGCACGCCAATCAGATTGGTTTAGTGGCTATACGGACTTCAGATTCGCTAGTGCTTAGGGAGTATCCCCAAAGTGTCGTTCCGACGCAGTGCTCGTTCCCTTCTCAGGGAACAAGGGTTACAGACGTAACCCGAGCCGTTTTCCTATCGTTGAAATTCACTGCACTCCCTCCCGTTATGTCCGGTTTTAGATGAAGAAGTAAAATTCTCTCACAAAAACGACTCCAAAAGCCTTAATAGTTTATTAATAAGTATATTTTAAAGAAAATCTAGTTCCTACATTATTTTTATATACATTGACTCACTGGGGTCTCTAATCTGCAATATGCCCTTTAAGAATCCATCTCATTCAGTTCTGATCGACTGCCTGCTGTGTCTCTCCATTAATATCAGCATCAACGAACCCCTCCATTTCTCCATGGATCTTCATGTGTTTCTTCAGGTGACTTTTAAAAGGGAAACTCTTTCCACACTGATCACACGTGTGCGGCTTCTCTCTGCTGTGAACCCTCTCGTGTATTTTCAGAGTTGATAACTGATTGAATCTCTTGTCACAGTGTGAACACTTGTAAGGTTTTTCTCCAGTGTGAATCCTCTCGTGTGATTTCAGAGCTGATAACTGATTGAATCTCTTGTCACAGTGTGAACACTTGTAAGGTTTTTCTCCAGTGTGAATCCTCTGGTGCCGTTTTAACTCACTCCCCCATATAAAAGTCTTCTCACACTCAAAGCACATGTACTCTCTCACACCAGTGTGTATTTTCTCATGTCTATGTAAATATTGGAGCAGTGAGAAACTCTTTCCACACATAGAACATGCATGTGGCTTCTCCTTCGTATGAACTGTCAGGTGTGTCTTCAGGTCGGATGCCCTAAGAAATGTATTCCCACACCAGGGCCGGCCCTGACCAATTTGCTGCCCTAGGCAAGATTTTACTTGGTGCCCTTGTATCAAGGTTTAGCACTACATGTTATCAGTCTAAGTTGCGGAAACACTGGTACTGTTTTATTTTTTTAATGCATTGATGTTTTTTTATTTTTATTGTTGTTGTTTTATATGATGTCCAGTCCATTCTACCCCATCATTATGTTCATGATATTATTATTATTTAATTTTTTTTAAAAGGCTTGTGATAGTTAAACTATACAAAAATAGCACCTACGCCACATTACAGCCTAAACACAAATAAGTACAAGCACAAACTATTGAGAACTAGCAAAAGTGTTTGTTTTCCAGTAGATGGCAGCAAACTTCCACTAATATGCACATTCATGTTTTCACCATGAATTAAACTGAGAAATTTAGATATTTAATGTCAAATTTACATAAAATTTTGCTATTTTAAATAAACCTGTATATAAATATCATTACTAATTTCCGCAAATTCATTTTAAAATGTCCATATGTCCCCTTAAAACTGCACAACTGTAGAGTAAAAACATTAGGCTATTAAAAAAGTGATATTACATGCGTTTAAAAAAACAGATATGATTTTTTTATTTTTTGACAAAATACACTGTCTGTGGCCACTGGAGAACCCAAAACAGCTGCTTGCATATAGTTTAAGGTAAAACTGGAATTAATTAGCGTACATTAGTATTTTACTACTATGCAATTAAATAAACTGTTCATTCATTACATCACTTTACCTCTGTCTTTACACTGCAAAAAATGCTCTTCTTCTTTAGTAAATTTTTCTTGTGTCCAGTCCAAACATCAAAAAATTCTTAAATCAAGATGTATTTACTAGTAAAATGACATTAGATAAAATTTTTCCTTGTTTTCTGGGGGGAAAAAAAATCAAAATTAAGTGAGTTTTAGCTTAAAACTAGCACAATTATCTGCTAAATGGGGTGAGAAAAATGATCTTATTTCTGTTTGGGACAGAAACATGAAACAAGATTTTAATCAGAAAAAAGATTATTTTTCTCACCCCATTGGCAGATAATTTAGCTTGTTTTAAGCATAAACTCACTTAAGAAAAAATAAAATTTTACTTATCTAGTAAATGCATCTTGGTTTAAGAATGTTTAGATATTTAGACTAGAAACAAGACAAAAATACGAATAAGAAGAGCATTTTTGCAGTGTTTCCCTTATCTTGCCTGCATCAGAGGGCTTCTGTTTTTTATGACACTACAAGTCGGCCATCCGTCATAAATTATCAGGCAACTTTCACCGTGTCAAAACCTGGAGCGAGCGGCCAACACCCTTAAAAATGAAAGCAATCCTGTCTACATTAGATGCGGCGAGAGGCGACGCGACACAACAAATTCCCAACGTTAAACTGATCACGCGTTATATTTCTGACGCACTTCAGTAGCTCGGCGGGGGAGATCGATGAGGCGGACCGGGAAGATGCGGGGGACTTAGTTACGTTTTTTTGCGCTTTATTTGGTAATATTTCAAATGAATGTGAATAAAATAGTATCAGTAATACATTTTGGCGCCCCTATGGATGAGTGGCGCCCCTAGCATTTGCCTATTCCGCCTATGCCACGGGCCGGCCCTGTCCCACACTGATCACATGTGAACTGCCTCTCTCCAGTGTGGATCTTCATGTGTTCATTAAGGTGTTCTGATCGTGAGAATCTCTTCCCGCACTGATCACACGAGAACGGCCTCTCTCCGGTGTGGGTCTTCATATGTTCATTAAGATGTGCTGATTGTGAGAAACTCTTCCCGCACTGATCACATGTGAACGGCCTCTCTCCAGTGTGGATCTTCATGTGTTTCTTAAGGTGTGCTGATTGTGAGAAACTCTTCCCACACTGATCACATGTGAATGGCCTCTCTCCAGTGTGGATCTTCATGTGTTTCTTAAGGTGTGCTGATCGTGAGAAACTCTTCCCACACTGATCACATGTGAACGGCCTCTCTCCAGTGTGGATCTTCATGTGTTTTTTAAGGTTTTCTGATCGTGAGAAACTCTTCCCGCATTGATCACATGTGAACGGCTTCTCTCCGGTGTGGGTCTTCATGTGTCTCTTAAGGTGTGCTGATTGCTTGAAGCTCATTCCACACTGATCACATGTGAACGGCTTCTCTCCAGCGTGAACTCTCATATGGACATCAAGATGTTGTTTGGTTGAGACACTCTTCCCACACTGAGTGCAGGTTGTAGATTTCTTGGCTCTTGTTTTCTTTATAAATGTGTTTTTAGTCTTTGAGCCACTCAAAGGTTTCTTCTCTCTTCTACTCTCTTCCATCACGTCTGAAATGAGAGGAAAACAGTTTCATTTTATTTTCAGTACATCAGTTGCAGTAAAGTGGAGTAGACTGTATATTTTTACATTATAAAATGATTATTATTTATGTAAGTTTGTAATAGTTTTTTCTTATCATTAACTGTGTCCTGCATGTTTCACTCAAACTTGTTACTTCTGACATGATTTTCCTCCTTTTAAAAATTGACATCATCTGGGCTCTTTAGACAACATGGTGTGTACTAAACTGAGGTCTGTGTTATTCAAGTCTTAAAGATAAGATTTGGTTTTATTTCACAATGAGCTTGTGCTCAAACTTTAATGTAGGTGTTCTGCCCCCGCTTCTGTGTGTGTGTGGCACAGTCTAGCCTTTTACATCAGCTCGGCAGATAGTTAACAGTTTCCCCAAGACAAAGAATGAAGCTTGTTTATCCTTTCCAAACTTTACTCAGGAAGCACTGTAAAACTGCAAAGAACAATACATTTCAGTATTCCATTCAAATACAGAAGTTGTTTATGAATAATATTGCAATTTAATCTGATAAACATAAAAATAAATGCGCTAGCTTAATGCTAACTTCTATGGGAATTTACATTACGAAGCTAGGGTTTAGCATATGCGATCAAAATGCACATTCAGAACTAACAAAGGATATCATACTATTATTCTTAGTGCTAGATGATGAGATAACTATATGACTTCGTACTTACAGACAAACGTGTTTTCTGACCAAATTAAATCAAGAGAGAAAAATGAGGCCGCTTAATTCACCGAGAGACACTGAACTGACGCGAGACTGCTAGTAAAATGTAAACAACATGCTAGGTTAGGAATCGCCACAAGAGGTCTCTCTTTGCCCAGATAAACAACAGAACATAACACTCCCCGCTTGTTATAATGTATTATAACACTATTCCCTTTTTACAAGTAGAATAACTTCTGAGACTGGTCTAGAATACACCCGCTGAATGTCTCGTCTGCCCACCCTCACATCCACTTTGCGAACTTTAGAATCTTTGCTGGGAATGGCGTTCACCACCACTCCGACGGGCCATTCATTCCGCTTGACCTGAGCATCCTTGAGCAGCACAACATCTCCTTCGCTCAGGTTTGGCTTGTCCACGTGCCACTTTCTCCTCGGTTGGAGTAACACCAGGTATTCTTGACGCCAGCGTTTCCAGAATGAGTCGGCTAACGCCTGCACTTGCTTCCACTGCTTGCTGTAAAGGTCTTTAAGGTCATACTCTCCCGCTGGTGGCAGCACTGGGTCGACTTTCTGTGTTAGCAGCATGGCAGGTGTGAGCACTGTGGGCATGTCTGGGTCGGATGACACAGGAACAAGGGGTCTAGCGTTCATAATGGCCATAACTTCAGCCATGAGTGTGACCAAAACTTCATGAGACAGGTGGGCAGTGTTTGTCTGCAACAACAGTGCATCCAGTATCCTACGGGCAATACCTATCATACGCTCCCACACTCCACCCATATGGGAAGAGTGGGGGGGATTAAAGGTCCAGGTGCAGCTTTGATTGTGAAGGTAAGCATTTAGTTCCTGATCATCAGATTTGATCTGAAGTTCCTTGCATGCCCCAATGAAGTTCGTTCCCTGGTCAGAACGAAACAGGCGGACAGGACCACGGACCGCTGTGAATCTCCTTAATGAATTAACAAAGCTTGAGGAGGACAGAGACTCGAGAACTTCGATATGCACAGCTCTTGTTACCATGCAAGTAAAGATGACTGCCCAGCGTTTGTTCTCTGCAATGCCGCCGCGAGTTCGTCTTGAGCTTATGGTCCATGGGCCGAACACATCGACACCTACATTTGTGAACGGAGGACCTGGGTCGAGTCGTTCAGCAGGTAGGCTTGACATTTTTTGTTCTTCCATTCTTCCTCTCAGCTTATTACAGGTCACACATTTATGTATGATGCTTGACACCAGTCTCTTGCCTCCAATCAGCCACAATCCAGCAGAGCGAACAGCACCCTCTGTCAGATGTCTTCCCTGATGAGCGACCTTTGCATGGTAATGTCTCACCAATAAGGTTGCTACGTGGTGCTTTCCGGAGACAATGATTGGGTGTTTCTCTTCCCAGGGTATGTCAGCCAAAGGAATGCGTCCTCCAACTCTCAGAAGGCCGTCCTTATCCACAATTGGATTCAGTTTCCTCAGAGGGCTCGACTTTGGAACGACTTCACCTCTGGAAAGGCATTTCATCTCCTCAGCAAATGTATCGTGTTGAGCGTTTCTGATGACTATTAGTCTTGCTTGTGTCGGCTCATCCGTATTGGCGATTGAGCCCTTTGTATAAGACCTGGCCTTGTGTATGAGCTTGGAAAAGGCTCGAATAAGTGACTTCCAGTTGGAGAAGCGTTCAAATCGGTTTGATCCCAGCTCTCCTTCAAAGGTCTTGGTTATGAAAGCTTGGATCTGTGGGCGTACGTCTGCGTCTGCTTCAGGGTCAATGAGCTCAAACTCCTCTGGCGGTGTGGTGTCTTTGGCTAAGAAGGCTGGACCTTTGAACCAGTTGGTGTCTTTCAACATGGCAGCTGGCACTGAGCGAGTCCCATGGTCTGCAGGGTTGTGTTCTGTGCTGACAAAGTGCCATTGTTCCGGGCTTGAAGACTTTCTGATGCGTGTGACTCTGTTGGAGACATATACATAGAATCTTCTACTTGTGTTGTTGATGTAGCCCAATACAATCCGACTGTCTGTGTAGAATGTGACCTTGTGGATGTCTACGTCAAGCTCTTCTTTAATTAAGTCTGCCAATTCAACAGCCAAGACAGCAGCACAAAGCTCGAGCCGTGGAACAGTGTGTGGGGGATGAGGAGCCAGCTTTGCCTTGCCCATGAGGAATCCAATGTGAGTGTGTCCATTTTTATCTGTTGCTTTGAGATAAGCCACTGCTGATATGGCCATAGTGGAGGCGTCGGAGAAGATGCAGAGTTCTCTGTGTTTTGTGGAGCACAAGGAAACTGCCGCATAGGGTCTGTCAATTTGAAGCTGCTCAAGCTCACAGAGTGAGTCCGTCCACATTTTCCACTGTTCCTCTTTCAGCGCTGGCAGAGGAGCATCCCATTCAGCTTGCTCGGCAGACAGCTCTCTGACTAAGACCTTTCCTTTGATTGTGACAGGTGCTACAAACCCCAGGGGGTCGTAAAGTCCATTGACTGTAGAAAGGATTCCCCTTCTAGTAAAAGGCTTCTTTTCTCTAGATACACGGAATGTGAACGTGTCTGACTGTAAGTTCCAGGTGAGTCCCAAACTCCGCTGCAGTGGCAAGGGGTCAACAGTTAGCTCTAGATCCACCAAGTCTTTGGCCCTCTCCTCAGGGGGAAAGGCATCCATCACAGTACGACTGTTAGAGGCTATTTTGTGTAACTTGATGCTTGACTCTGCTAATATCTCTTTTGTGTTTTTCAGTACAGCGATGGCCTTTTCGTCGGTGGGGAATGAGGAGAGCCCATCATCAACATAGAAATTTCTCATGACAAACTGTGTAGCTTCACTGTCCCGTTCCTTTACTCCATGCAAGGCTGCTCTTCTCAGGCCGTAGATGGCTACTGCAGGGGAAGGAGAATTGCCAAAAACGTGCACTTTCATGCGATACTCAGTGATGTGTTTGTTTGGGTTGTTGTCTTTGAACCACAAAAATCTTAGAAAATCACGATGATCTTCATGGACAATGAAGCAGTAGAACATCTGCTGGACATCTGCAGTTACCGCTACAGGCTCTCTACGGAAACGCATGAGGACCCCCAATAGGGTGTTGTTCATGTCGGGCCCACTGAGAAGAACGTCGTTAAGGGAGGTGCCTTCGTGTTTCGCACTGGAATCAAACACTACACGTATTTGGTCTTTTTTCTGTGGGTGATAAACGCCGAATATTGGTAGGTACCAGCATTCTTGTTGTGGCCTCAGTGCTGGGGCAAGCTCCGCTTGATCAGCATCAAACATTGCTTGCATGAAGTTGAAGAAGTGTTCTTTCATGCCATGTTTCTTCTCCAGCATGCGACAGAGGGAGGCGAGGCGATTGAGAGCATGTTGTCTGTTGTTGGGCAGACGCAGCCTGTTTGGCTTAAATGGCAGCGGTGCTACCCAGCAGTTTGCTTCGTCTATGTAGACTTCCTTATCCATGAGGTTAAGGAACAACTCATCTTCGATGGACAGGCTAAGCTGATCGTCGCGCCGTGTTCTTTGAAACACGTCTCTGCTCAGGCTATCTGCTTCATTGGCTGCATGAGACACACATGGAAAGGTGTGGGGTGGTACAGCACTGTCAATCTTCTCTCTGACCATTAAGTTGCTGATGCATGGGTTTAGGATGGAGTGGCGTCCGCTTGTCAGCACACTGGTTCTGAAGACGCTGGCAGTAGTGGTTTTATGTGCTCTTCCCAGACACACATCTCCGATTATCACCCATCCAAGGTCGAGTCGCTGTGCAAACGGTGCATTGTGTGGCCCATTACATTGTTCACGCACTTTGTGCAGCCGTATTATGTCTCGCCCAAGTAGGAGGAGGATGGACGCATTGGGATCCAGGGCTGGGATTTTGTCTGCCAAGTGTTTGAGGTGCGGATGATGTCTGGCTACCTCTGGTGATGGTATTTCGGACCTGTCGTCTGGCAGCATGTCACACTCAATCAGAGTAGGCAAGGAAATGTGGATGTTACCGTCTACTGATTCCACTATGAAGTTGCTGGCGCGTCTCCCTGCTGTATCCACCACTCCTGAGCATGTCTTCAGAGTGTACCTCGACCCTGCACCTTGAATTCCAAAATGTTCAAAGAATTCTGTTCTTCCAAGGGACTTATTGCTCTGCTCGTCAAGAACTATGTAGGTCTTCATGGCTTTGTCTCTTTGTCCAGCAGGATACACTAAGGCGAGACAGATTTTGGAACAGGATTTTGACGTGTTCACACTCCCACAGATTTCTGTGCATTTGGACGTCACAGACGGAATGGCCTCCTGCGGCTGCCGCTCCCCGCTGTGATCCACGGTACTCACATGTACATCAGTTTTCCATGGGGCGGGCCCTGGATGTAGCGCTGACAGGTGTTTGTCACTGTTGCACTCCTGGCACAGCAGAGGCCTGTTACAGTCCTTAGCAACATGAGTGGATGAAGCACAGCACTTGAAACAGATGCGTTTTTCTTTCAGATACGTTTTCCTTTCCTCCAAAGTTTTGTTTCTGAAGCCACGACATTTTCTCAATGGATGAGGCTTGTTATGTAGTGGGCACTGTTTGTCGGGATCCTCTTGTTTCCTGACTATTGTTGTATTATCTCTGTTGCTGTCACTTGTTGAGATTTCAGTCCTCCTTACAGCAACTGATGTTCTCACGTGATGACTGGCTGGCTGATAAGCACTCTTTTCTGTCTTTGTTGCACACCATGCTCCTGTAATGCTGGCAAAACTAGGATCGTTGCGTATTTTTGCCTGTTCACAAACAAAGTTGACGAATACTCAAAAGGGAGGATATGGCACCCTGTGTTGTTCTTTGTAACGTGATCCTACAGTAATCCACCTCTCTTGTAGGTTGGGAGGGAGTTTCTGGACTATTGGGCTTACTCCACGGGAGGTGTTGAGATATGAGAGACCAGGTAAGTATCCATCTGCTCGGGCTGCTTCAAGTTCCATGAGAATGTCTCCCAGTTCTCTTAACTTGTGGTTTTCTTTGGCTGAGATCTTAGGAAATTCCTCAGCTTTTCTCAGAAGAGCATTTTCAATCTCCTCAGGTGAGCCATAAACATCCTCCAGTCTTTGCCATAACATCCTGAGGCCAGTGGGTGCATTGTGAATGTGTACCGCTCTGATTCTTTTAGCTTGCTCAGATGACGAAGGCCCAAGCCATTTGCACAGCAAATCAAGTTCCTCTCTAGCGGAGAGTTTCAGGTCATCAGTTGAACTGATAAAGGACGCCTTCCAGGCCCAGTAGTTCTCCGGCTTGTCGTCGAACTTCAGTAGACCCGAGCTCACCAGCTCTCGTCGCATCAGGTACTTCCCTAGATCTGTTGCAGTCATTGCACTGGGTGGGCTTGTGTTGTACATAGGGAGTTGGGAGGGCTGTGTGTAGTAAAACTGGGGAGGCTTGAAATCGTCACTGGTTTGTTTCACATTGTGGGAGAGCTCACTGTATGATTTTCTCTGTGCAGTGCTGGTTATCTGATTTGGGGTCCAGATTGGTTCTCCTTTGTACGAGTGATTTTGAGTTTGTTCAAGAAACTTGTGTTCACTGATTTTACTTGGTGACGCGTTGACCTGATTGTCATATCTGTTCGCTTCACTGCTGTCCATGAAAAGCTGGCGCACTGGTGAAGTCGTCTGTGGTCTTGTATCTGATTGTGAAACTGCAACTAAATTTACTGTATTGGCTGCTTTTGCACTCTGATAAAGCTGGTGACCTGGATGTATGACAGGAATCTGCATTGCAGCATTTCCACAATGAATTTCGACTGGAGTTAGAGGCATTGGGGTTTTTTCTATTTGTTGAAGTGGATTTAACAGTTCATATTCCTCCTCAGCAGCTGCTTCAAGACTTTCAGCTTCGGCGTTAGCAGCAGCCGCCGCCTTTGCTAATTTCAGTTCATGCAAACTAGCGTTTAGAATGGCTTGTTGTTTTATTAGTTCTGCCTCTTTTCTAGCAAATGCAAGCTCAGCACGTGCGGCTTCTGCTTTAGCCCGTGCTTTCAATGCCATAGAATTAGCCACAGATTGTCTGCTGGTTCTTGAGCAGTTAGATATTTGTGATCTGGTTTCTAATCCATCCAAATCTTCTTCTTGTATTCTGTGTGTCATGATGGTTGCTTTAAGTGATTTTCTACTTACAGATCGACAAACGCTGGCCGTTAGAAGAGTTATGTCTTTTTACTGTTCTGCCCCCGCTTCTGTGTGTGTGTGGCACAGTCTAGCCTTTTACATCAGCTCGGCAGATAGTTAACAGTTTCCCCAAGACAAAGAATGAAGCTTGTTTATCCTTTCCAAACTTTACTCAGGAAGCACTGTAAAACTGCAAAGAACAATACATTTCAGTATTCCATTCAAATACAGAAGTTGTTTATGAATAATATTGCAATTTAATCTGATAAACATAAAAATAAATGCGCTAGCTTAATGCTAACTTCTATGGGAATTTACATTACGAAGCTAGGGTTTAGCATATGCGATCAAAATGCACATTCAGAACTAACAAAGGATATCATACTATTATTCTTAGTGCTAGATGATGAGATAACTATATGACTTCGTACTTACAGACAAACGTGTTTTCTGACCAAATTAAATCAAGAGAGAAAAATGAGGCCGCTTAATTCACCGAGAGACACTGAACTGACGCGAGACTGCTAGTAAAATGTAAACAACATGCTAGGTTAGGAATCGCCACAAGAGGTCTCTCTTTGCCCAGATAAACAACAGAACATAACAGTAGGAATGAACATCACCCAAACCTCGCCTGAATCTACTCTTCTTCATATCCCACACACACCATGGTCATATCACTAGATAATCTGCTGGTCACATTGGGCATTACAGTTGACTCACTACATATCAACACAAGGTCCAGTCATTTACTGTGTTTATACAGTTCTTTGTAAATGTGCAATAGTTAATTCTCTGTTATTTAGTCAGGAGTCAGTAACTCGCCTGTTGTTAGGGACCAGGTGAAAAGGACCCGGATGCTGACGCAGTTTAGTTTCATTTACGAGCATTATTACTACTAGAGCAAGACGAATCTAACGCAATGATAATGCCAGTTCATCCACGAGGCTGCAATACTGAGTAATCACATGTGTGAAAGTGTGTCAAAGATAAAGTTTGTTTCTTTATTATACTGTGTTAATATTATCATTCATTTACGAGCATTATTACTACTAGAGCAAGACGAATCTAACGCAATGATAATGCCAGTTCATCCACGAGGCTGCAATACTGAGTAATCACATGTGTGAAAGTGTGTCAAAGATAAAGTTTGTTTCTTTATTATACTGTGTTAATATTATCATTATAGTTTGTCTTTTGAGACGAGCATATCAATCGGTGTATACACATATTTCTAATGTTGATGTCATACAAAATGCGGATTGCATTCATTTGCATATTGATGTTTTATCAGTGTTGTATATTTATAATGTATTGTTGTTTCTCTGTTTAGAACCACACTTAACTACTGTGCAAGTCTGGAATGAGTGGTGTGTGCATCTGAATGCAAAAATCATTTAAAGGGTCACTTCAGCGCTGGGAAGATGAATGTGTATTTAAACTGTCATTTATGTAGTAGAAATGTGAAATTATTTTTGAATTTGGGGCCATAACTCTGGAAGACTTGGAGTTTGGAGCTTTTCTTTGAGAAAAGAACAAAGTACAGCACTGAAGTCATCCTTAAGAAAGGAAGATGTGTTCAGAGTTTTGCCGACCGGATATGGTGAGAGTTTAATCTATCATCTAGGCTTGCTCCGCTTCACCTTCTCCATAGCTCTGGTTGGTTGTAGCACTATCCTATTGCGTGCAGAGGAAATATGAAAGACAACCGTTTATCCCGACCCTTGGATTGAGGCCAACCAATGGTGTGTTCCCAGACCCAACATCTTGATGTGGGTCTGGCTTGTCAGGCTAGTCTTAGGCTGCTGTCACTTTAAGATTGAATGCTAGGATCTAATATACTGATACAAAACTAGTGTTCACAGAGATGTTTACGTTCACTTAAGCCATAACCGACTGCATTTACAGGTGATACTCCACATGATGGGCATTTTGACATCTGTGTATGTACAGGGGGTGGTCATATAATTAGAATATCAACAAAAAGTTGGTTTATTTCACTAATTCCATTCAAAAAGTGAAACTTGTATATTATATTCATTCATTACACACAGACTGATATATTTCAACATTTTCAAATTATTTATCTTAATTTTGATGATTATAACTGACAACTAAGGAAAATCCCAAATTCAGTATCTCAGAAAATTAGAATATTGTGAAAAGGTTCAATATTGAAGACAGCTGGTGCCACACTAATCAGCTAATTAACTCAAAACACATGCAAAGGCCTTTAAATTGTCTCTCAGTCTAGTTCCTATAGGCCACACAATCATGTGGAAGACTTCTGACTTGACAGTTGTCCACATGACGACCACTGACACCTTGCACAAGAAGGGCAAGACACAAAAGGTCATTTCAAATGAGGCTGGCTGTTCACAGAGCTCTGTGTCCAAGCACATTAATAGAGAGACGAAGGGAAGGAAAAGATGTGGTAGAAAAAAGTGTACAAGCAAGATTGTGAAACAAAACCTATTAAAAAATATGGGGGAGATTCACAAAGAGTGGACTGCAGCTGGAGTCAGTGCTTCAAGAACCACTACACACAGACGTATGCAAGACATGGGTTTCAGCTGTCGCTTTCCTTGTGTCAAGCCACTCTTGAACAACAGACAGTGACAGAAGCGTCTCGCCTGGGCTAAAGACAAACAGGACTGGACTGCTGCTGAGTGGTCCAAAGTTATGTTCTCTGATGAAAGTAAATTTAGCATTTCCTTTGGAAATCAGGGTCCCAGAGTCTGGAGGAAGAGAGGAGAGGCACACAATCCACGCTGCTCGAGGTCCAGTGTAAAGTTTCCACAGTCAGTGATGGTTTGGGGTGCCATGTCATCTGCTGGTGTTGGTCCACTGTGTTTTCTGAGGTCCAAGGTCAACGCAGCCGTATACCAGGAAGTTTTAGAGCACTTCAAGCTTCCTGCTGCTGACCAACTTTATGGATGCAGATTTAATTTTCCAACAGGACTTGGCACCTGCACACAGTGCCAAAGCAACCAGTGCCTGTTTAAGGACCATGGTATCCCTGTTCTTAATTGGCCAGCAAACTCTCATGGTTCGACGCATGCGCAATGGTATGTTACCTCAGACAGTCGGTATCCTTTTCGTGCAAAATAAGAGGTGTATGTTAACATACAGTAAAAGACAGTAAACACAAAGTGCTGCAGGTCACATCACGTGTAGATATAAAAAACTAATTATTACTGTACATTACTAATAAAATAAATAAGGTTGACTGTATCCTAAATTGTGGATATTTATGATATATACAGAACCAAAAACCGTGACCCTAAAACTGTGATATGAACCGAAACGTGGGTATATATATTTTGAGACTACAAGCTAGCTAAAGCCAGGCAATTTAAGCTTATTCGCCATATTTTAAAACAATCCATGTCAGCCATTTCACAACAAGACTGGAGCCGCCTGGCCGAAGCCCCTTCCATGACGCAAATTCACATCTTGAGGAAGCTCAAGATAGTCAAGCGTCCAACTGCGTGCATTATTCACACAAGTCGTGTCTGGTGTGAACGCAAAGTAAGAAAGAATAATCCCTAGAACTATTAATAACTTCTAAATTTATGAGAAACACTTCATCAGCCATTAACAATGGCCTAGGCCACTGCTGTCACATTCTGGAACAACTGATGAGCACAAACAAATTTAAAGCACGTGCGGCTCACGTGGCAAGGTTCAATCTGACGGCGAGCGTCCTATTGGTGATGAAAATTGTGTCATGTAAAAACTGAAGAAGGAATATTCTGGAAGTGTCTCTGTAATCTTGATAAGCACCACAACAAATACAAAAATATGAAAAAATACAGTTTGATGTTCTTTTAAATAAGCAGGTTTAAGAAACAGAAAGTTTCTGCTTTTCCATGAGCGACACATACTGTCAAGAGAGTGAATATGCATTTTTTGCATGGGTCTGAACAGACAAATCTTGTGTGAAAATCAAACTTAATATTCATTCCGATCATTCTAAAAAACGAAACTCCTCTCACAGCCCTATTGCTAGCCTGTGCTGAATTGTCACCATGCATGAGAGTCACACGGCAGCAGGGGCATAAATTTCCTCTAAAAGTTGGGGGGACAATAAACATGAAATTTCTCAAGAGCAAAAAAAAAACTAAACAAAAAAACATTTCGTACTTATTTGGCGTTTTGGTGAACTGAAAAATGACCTAATATCATTTCTTTTCTCTAACACAAAGCGATAGTAGTTTAAATACGATTAAGGTTCACCACGCAGTCATATTATAATTATTAAATTATCTTGCGTCCTCCACAGTATTTTATACTATGATATTCAGATATTTAGATATTCATGATCTGCCACTTATTATCATATTGAGCAAAACCCTACACACATCTGACTGAACTTTCGGTTCAGAATTAGCCAATTTTTAGTATTTGGGGGCGGTTGCTTGAATTTTGGGTTCATTAGCCGATTATTCGTAATGAAAAACACAACAACAATACAGTCCAATGACACACTCCCTTAAATAGGCGCTTTTACGCTTTGAAACCAAATCTTTGATAATCTTGTCTATCAGCGGTTTGCTCGTTCGGCTCGTGCTGTATTGAGCAGACACGTTCAGTTTTTAATTGTTTTGTCAGTTCTCTAACTGAACTAAATGATGTTATTACTGTACAGCGGAGCGGGGCGGTGCGGCGGTGGGCAAGGGATGTTAACAGTGTTTTGCCTAATCTGTATTAAAGAGAAAAGAATCACTTCATCTGACGTTTAAAGTGAATAAAATAGCCTTGACAGCTACTTACTGGTGTTTCACAACTGCTGTCTGAAGAGCCTTGTTCTCTCCCCAAACTTGTGTGGTAGTTTTTCTACGGTCTATGGGGAACGTTAGTTGAGGTGCACGGTGGATCAAACCAATGTGAGGCAAGAGGGGAGGGGGCCTCAAAATGTTTCTAAACTTAAAACGCATTTTTTGTCCCGTTTGCGTTTGTATTGTTTTACTACTTACACATTTATTTTAAGTATATATTGTTATATTATTTACAAAACTCTGCATGGTTTTTAGGGGGGGACAGCGCTCATATTGGGGGGGTCCTGTCCCCCCGTGATTTACGCCCCTGCGCGACAGAGACGCGCGATATAATATAGGCAGTCATTGCTGTAGTTTTTACATTATTATGAAGACATTAAAGATCACAATCTCTACGATTCTCTTGAAAAGTAGTTCATAAACTTCTACAAGATCAATCACGATAGCTCCTGTAGCTCAAACAGTACAGCGTGGTGCTAGCATGGCCATGGGTTCGATTCCCAGGGAAAGCAAGAACTGACAAGATGTAAATGTGTTCCTTGACTGCGATGTAAGTCGCTTTGATTAAAAGCGTCTGCCAAAAGCATAAATGTAAAAGTAAAATGTCCCTCATCATAAACTTATTGATTTCTCCACTAAGTGGTTTCTCCACTGCATGGATTCTCATGTGTTTCTTCAGGTGACTTTTAGTAGAGAAACTCTTCCCGCACTGATCACATGCTTTCATGTGCTCACTCACGTGCTTTCATATTTCCTAACAGACTGAATCTCTTGTCACAGTGTGAACAGTTGTAAGGTTTTTCTCCAGTGTGAATCCTCTGGTGCAGTTTTAAACAGTTCGCTGTAGTAAAAGTCTTCTCACACTCAAAGCACATGTACTCTCTCACACCAGTGTGTATTTTCTCAATTATATTTTCTATTCTATTTTCTCAATATCAGCAAAGGTGTTTTGCAATACAATTTGAACACAGTAAGTACATTGTACTTATTTTTTTGATGTAAGTACATAAAAGTTAAGGCCACCTAATATAAAGTGGGGCCGGGAAAGTTTATGTACTGTTTATTGCTAAAATAAAATTGATTAACTGGATAAAGTTAAGAGACCATTTAACATACCGTACCAACTTGGTATCAAAGTACCGGTACTAGTCCGGACATCTCTAAAGGACACCAGTCATTTTTCCAAGAGATTTTCTTTTTTATTATGTTATATGACAACATAGGAGAGAAAGACAATTTTCTGGAGGGATGGTCTTCATTCCAGCTTTCTGGACACAAGGTTGTTTTTTATAGGGTACTTAAACAGAGAATTAATTGTATAACCAGAAAAACAGGTTGTTTACGCTATACCTCGTGCTTTCACGCGGCACAATATACCCTTGAACAAATGCATAGAGAAACATGTTGTTCATTGTTCAAAATAGATGTCTTTTGGAGAACTTGTGACTTGTGTCATGTGCATTAGTGGGAAAACAACATCATGCTACACAATTCTTCCTTACAGAGAATTTCAGTCACGTGTGCATAATTGGAGAATTTATGCTACATATTCCTGTGTTTAAGATAATCTCACCATGTAACCCTCACACTTCAGACCCACTCTGACTAAATAATGATTATGAATATTGATATTAAATAATAAAATCTTAGTCTTCACAGACATTTGAATTTGAATTTGAATTGAATTTATTTCACACACTTCATCATTTTAAAGACAAAATTAACAATTAACAATAGTTTCAGAAAGGTTATTGTGTGTAAAATTCAGTTTTGTGTGTGTAACATTCAGTTTTATATTTAGGTTATTTTCAGGCCTTTAACATTTATGTCTCATCCAAAAGAATTTCAATAAAAAAATCACTTGCATGTATATTTATTTCACTTGTTTTACTCTGTTGCTACTGACTCAACAGTTTTCAAGTGTCTAGTTTAAAATGAGACCAGATTTATGAACATAGACCATAGGGTTTAAGAGCGGCAGACATTTTTACTTGGGTATGTTGTTTTAAGAAAAAGACGCAAAATGGCATTCTGCGGCGCGATTCGCGCAAATGAGGCGGCGAGATTTGTGCGATTTGCGCGATTGAGGCGGCGCGAATAACGCGGATTGAGCGTTTTGAATGCGCGATTTACGCGAATCGCTCAAGTTGAAAAATCTGAACTTTGGCGGATATTTCACGATGCGTTAACCAATCACAAGCTTGCTCTAGTAGTGACGCATTTACAAGCGGAGGCAGAAATCCCAACAACAATGGAGGACAAGATAATCGTGGCCGCATGTGGATACCCGGAGCTGTATGATACATCATCCTATCACTACAGGAACAGGAATAAAAAGGATCTTGCTTGGAAGAAATTGAGTTACCCTCTCAACAAAATCTATGTCAGCCATTTCACAACGAGACAGGAGCAGAAAAAAAGAGCCAGAGCCAGCGGCAAATGTGAGAAGGACTAGCCGAGGAAAGGCGGGTCTCGCCGGGTAAACGATCTCACAACTCCGAAAACGCCAGATAAAATGCTCAAATAGGCACTCTTTTTATAAATTAACCACAGATTTGAGCTTTAAACAACTATATTATCGCCTGAAAAAGTCTTTAAACCATGTTTTGTCATACATTAATAGTAGTATTTTTTACAAAAAGACGTCAAGTGACCGAGACGAGCTGGCTCATATAGGCTTATATAGGCTCATATAGGGCAGAAGCCCCTCCCATGACGCGAATTCGCGTCTGTTGTGTAGTTGTCACACACGAATTTCACACGCGAATGAAGCGAGTAAACTCAAAATGTTCAAGCGTCCGGTGTGAACGCCACATAAGAGATGAATGTCTCTAGTATCGACAGCAGAACCGGTAACGTCAGAGCTTATTGATACTGTGGCCTTTCGTATTTTAGCGCCGGGGCTCGTTTAATATCGGGTTTTGGTAGCCATTCCTACTTAAGCCAGAATTTTGACTCTGAGCGGCTTTATATATATGGCACAGGTTTTACTTAAAGGTCCCATGGCTTGGATTTTTTTATTGTATTCTATAATGTATCTTGAGGTGTACTTATATTGTTAGTATGATTTTTACATCATAAAATGTCATAATTTAGAAATAAAAGGCTTTTTTTAACTGATTACTGATTTTAGCCTCTGGCTGAATGCTCTGTTTGAAGGGGCGTGTCTGCTGTGAGACTTCAGTGAAAACGCCCACTGTTGGAAGCAGAATGAAGTGTACCTCCCCTTTAAGAAACTTTGGACGGGTTCTCTCCTCGCTCAGTTGATAAACTACGCTGAGATGAGGATGTATGGTGGCTCACGGAGCAATTTCACGATTTAAGTCATGTTTACCCATTTGGTCACAAGCTAGTGTCACATCTCTGAAACCTCTTCAATCACTTTACAAACGAACTGTAAAAATATTGGATAAGAAACCATGCATTTCTCATCATTGTCCAATATTACAAAAACACATATTATTCAGCTGGGAAAACATGGTAAAATTTGCAGATTTATGTCTTTTCTATAAAATTATTCATGGTCTCTCATCCCCTCCTCTACGTCAGTTTGTCAATATTCGAACAGCTGATTATAGCAGAACCAGACGAGGGGAGATTGATTATTCCTTTTAGGAAAAGTGTATTTGGCCAAACCGCTTTTTTTGTTCGAGCTGCTACTGAGTGGAACCTAACCCCCATATACATCAGAAAACGTAACCACATATAGTACATTTAAGATTCAGTTAAAGAAATGGTTAATTGAAAATCAGAGCTGTCAACATTAGCCCAATACTAGACCTGTTTCGCTGCCTCCTGTTTGATTCTTGCGTTGTGTGTATGTCCTCATGTATTTGTCTGCTGTTTGTCTGTTGTTGGTCGGATGTGTTTTTATTGTACATCTTAACTTAGTACTTTTTAAAATTGTATTGTAATTGTTATATTGTTATGTAAAATGTAAATTTTTTACTCTCTTTTAGGATGACATCTGTCTAGGGACTGCAGGTGAAAAATAGCCTTTTGGCTAACTCTGGCATATTGACAGAAATGTTAATTAATATGCACTGTCCCTGTAAGTAAATAAATAAATAAATAAATAAATCAGAAATACAGTAACCAGCAACAACCCCCTTACATAAAGCACGCGCCTCTCACTCTAGGCTGGTCGCGACTATGGTTGATATGACGGGAGTCACACGCGTGACGCATGGAGACAGGATCTATTATTCGCCTTGGCCAATCACGTTGACAGGACAAAAATAAACAATGTAGCGACTGCAGGTTTAGGGAAAATAGCGCAGTAAAAGTACAGATACAGCACTTAAAATGAACTCAAGTAAAAGTAAAAGTACACTGTTTTTAAACTACTTAATAAAGTACAATTCCTGAGAAAAACTACTCAATTACAGTAACGAGAGTATTTGTAATTCATTCCTTTACACCACTGGAAATCACTGATCAGAGATCAGGCATTAATGAATGTTTGTGGCGGTGCTGTCGAATCCATTTCGTAAAAGCCTGTGCTGACATTGTGAGTAAAATAAACTGAATCCATTTCCTCCAAATTCTCTGGGCTGGCAAAGCTTTTCCCCATATGACGACATACAGGGAAGATTCCAGATCGGCTCGTCTGAGCCCTCATTTTCTCAAAGGCAGAGAGAGACACCCAGAACTCGTTTTACACCAATCAAAATCTCTAGCCACTTGGGGACCATAGACAGCCGAAGGGGACTCATATTAATGTTTAAAAAACCTCATAAAGTGACATTTTCATGCCAAGGGACCTTTAAGTTATGTTTACAACCCTGTCAGCCATTTTGAAAAGTGTATGTACTTGATACAGTTTGGTGTTTACTGTTTATTGCTAAAATAAAAAAAATTAAATAAAAAAAACACAATGTATGAAATGTGAACTATATTGAGAAATGTCCAAAATCTTGGTACCATCGTAGATATAAAATATGGAACAGCTAAAATCATACATTTCATTTGACCTGATGTTGACAGTCAATATGAAAGCTTCTCAAAACTCCCTTTACTGACCATTTGTTGAAAACAAACAAACAAGACTCGTTCTGTTCTCCAGCATCATGAATGAATGAAGAATAAACACCAACCTCTTTGTTCTTCAGGATCTTCAGTGTGTTTCATTCTGCAGGTTCTGGATCACTCGTGTTCTCACTGTCCTCTTTAATAAACTCAGTCTTTGCAGATTTCAGCTCTTCCTGATGCGCTGATGCTCGTCTTCACTTGTAGTCTGATGGGAATATTCCAGCATTTATTGATCAACTGATGTGGGCGGAGCTTCACTGATGATGTAATTTATATGGGAGGAGCTTCACTGATGATGTAGGTGCAGTGGGATATATATATAAGTCCCTCCAGTTTTTTTGCGATTCCACGATCGCTGAATATCAACATAATGTCACGTTTTTTTTGCGATCCTGCATAATTTGTAATTTTACCGCAAAATAAATTGCAAAAAAAAAAGACAAATACACTCATAATTACGCCTAAATGTCCATCTTGGTGGTTATGTCTTGAGTGAACAAGTTTGGAACGTGTCTGTCAGTTTTGAATCTGTGCATTACTGTAGGTCTTAGAGTGAAAGCAATCTAATATCTAGCCCATAATCGCTCCTGTCTGTGTGTTAATGCTCATCAAACTACAACAACAGGGGAAAAACACACAGTAGCCTATTCAAACTTAACGTGCTGTTTGTATCTGTATCTTTATGTTGTACTATTTACTTGTCCTATTGTCAATTGTTTTTTAGTACTTATTTTATTTCTGACTGTTTACTTGATTAATTAATTACTTTAAGACGTTGGTCATATTCCCCAAGTTATCATGTTATTAAAGCTAGACAGTACAGCACTGGATTAGCCTTTTAAGATACCAAAATAAACCAGATTCGTGCATTTTGTTTGCTCTATTGTCATGTATGACTATTGTGCATCTAACATAAAACATAATATGGTAAATAGGCCTGTCACGATAACTACTTTTTGTTTCGCGATATATCGTCCCAGAAATATTTATGATAAACAATATTATTGTCATTTTAAGACAATTTCATGCCACTGAATATACAGTGAGGAAAATAAGTATTTGAACACCCTGCTATTTTGCATTAGAAATCATGGAGGGGTCTGAAATTGTCATCCTAGGTGCATGTCCACTGTGAGAGACATAATCTAAAAAAAAAAATCCAGTAGCCTTTGTTTTAAATTACAGAGGTCAAACGTTTCCTGTATCTTTTCACCAGGTTTGCACTGCAGAAGGGATTTTGGCCCACTCCTGCACACAGATCTTCTCTAGATCAGTCAGGTTTCTGGCCTGTCACTGAGAAACACAGAGTTTGAGCTCCTCCAAAGATTCTCTATTGGGTTTAGGTCTGGAGACTGGCTAGGCCACGCCAGAACCTTGATATGCTTCTTACAGAGCCACTCCTTGGTTATCCTGGCTGTGTGCTTCGGGTCATTGTCATGTTGGAAGACCCAGCCTCGACCCATCTTCAATGCTCTAACTGAGGGAAGGAGGTTGTTCCCCAAAATCTGGCAATACATGGCCCCGGTCATCCTCTCCTTAATACAGTGCAGTCGCCCTGTCCCATGTGCAGAAAAACACCCCCAAAGCATGATGCTACCACCCCCATGCTTCACAGTAGGGATGGTGTTCTTGGGATGGTACTCATCATTCTTCTTCCTCCAAACACGTTTAGTGGAATTATGACCAAAAAGTTCTATTTTGGTCTCATCTGACCACATGACTTTCTCCCATGACTCCTCTGGATCATCCAAATGGTCATTGGCAAACTTAAGACAAGCCTTGACATGTGCTGGTTTAAGCAGGGGAACCTTCCGTGCCATGCATGATTTCAAACCATGACGTCTTAGTGTATTACCAACAGTAACCTTGAAAACGGTGGTCCAGCTCTTTTCAGGTCATTGACCAGCTCCTCCCTTGTAGTTCTGGGCTGATTTCTCACCTTTCTTAGGATCATTGAGACCCCACGAGGTGAGATCTTGCCTGGAGCCCCAGTCCGAGGGAGATTGACAGTCATGTTTAGCTTCTTCCATTTTCTAATGATTGCTCCAACAGTGGACCCTTTTTTCACCAAAGCTGCTTGGTAATTTCCCCGTAGTCCTTTCCAGCCTTGTGGAGGTGTACAATTTTGTCTCTAGTGTCTTTGGACAGCTCTTTGGTCTTGGCCATGTTAGTAGTTGGATTCTTACTGATTGTATGGGGTGGACAGGTGTCTTTATGCAGCTAACGACCTCAAAGAGGGGCATCTAATTTAGGATAATAAATGGAGTGGAGGTGGACATTTTAAAGGCAGACTAGCAGGTCTTTGAGGGTCAGAATTCTAGCTGATAGACAGGTGTTCAAATACTTATTTGTGGCTGTATCATACAAATAAATAGTTAAAAAATCATATATTGTTATTTCTGGATATTTTTTTTTTTAGATTATGTCTCTCACAGTGGACATGCACCTACGATGACAATTTCAGACCCCTCCATGATTTTGAAGTGGGAGAACTTGCAAAATAGCAGGGTGTTCAAATACTTATTTTCCTCATTGTATAATCCTAATATAACAGCATAATAATGCAAGTAGACCTACACACTTTCAAATGACAACCTTTTAATTCTTTAGATCATGGAAATTAAGGGTAAAAATATATTATTCTAAATAAAAAAAGAGTAAATAGTAAATAAACATCTTGTGGAATGGCTTTAACACTCGTCATTCTGCGTTATATATTTACAGGAGATGTGAAGACATCATCATAATAAATGAGGTGAAAACAGGAACTATGGAGATGAAATAAAGAGTCTTTTCAGCAGCTCTGTTAATATTGATGAGCCTCAGACTATCAACACTCATTCAACAAGACATTCAGATCATCAGCAGATCATCTCACTTTATTCTGACTGTTTGCTCTTACAAACACATTATTCCACTCAGGATATATGACAAAAGACTGTTAAACTGCTCTACTGAGAGACAATACTGTAATATCTCACAATAGGACAAAACATAAAACAATAGCCTAATCTTCGTCAATCACCACAGATAAATAACAATAAAGTAGCCCAATTACTCTAATAAAAGTACACACACACTCGCTGCTGCTGCACTAAATGTTTATTTCAGGAGGAAGCCGCTCCAGTAGCGCTGAGCCCGATGAGAACAACACAGAAATGAGCCTTCATCAAACTCTATAAAGTGTGTGTGTGTGTGTGTGTGTGTGTGTGTGTGTGTGTGTGTGTGTGTGTGTGTGTGTGTGTGTGTGTGTGTGTGTGTGTGTGTGTGTGTGTGTGTGTGTGTGTGTGTGTACGTGTGTGCCCAGAAGAACATATGGTTTCCATTCAAACGGAATGTATAAGTCAACATATGCACTAAAACCTCTCTCTCTCTCTCTCTCTCTCTCTCTCTCTCTCTCTCTCTCTCTCTCTCTCTCTCTCTCTCTCTCTCTCTCTCTCACACTCACACACACACACACACACACACACACACACACACACACACACACGCACATATAGGGGTTTTTTTGTGAAATGTGTTGTTGATCTGAAAATTCAGCTTTGTCCCCGTTATGATTGAATCACAGGACCGGGTACCAGTTGCCTTGCCAAAAAACTCTTTATTGTCATATGTATCAGACATAGGAGAGAAAGTTGTCTTCGTGCCAGCTGTATATGTTTCTCTGGGGTGGTGCATTAACAGTAAGCATTATATATCACTGACTAGACAATTTGCAATTCCTTACAAGGTAAAGAAACATGTTGGTTTGTTTAAAATAGAATGTATACTTCATGCTTACATCAGTTGATATTATAAGCTACTATTACATCATTGGAAACAGGTGCTACACATACGTTAAGGTCCTTCATACAGTCCTTCATGTACACACATGACCAAAATTATCTCCCTGTGTCCCTCTCCCTACCATATGACAGTTATATGTCATGCAAACTTCAGCTCATGCAGTATATATATCTTTCTCATGCACTTAAACTTCACAAATACATTATAAATTCAATTATGAATATAAATAATATTAAAATAACATTTCTGATCTACATGTGGGGATAGGCGTAATGGTTTTTATACCGTACAAACCGTATTTTCTATCCCCTTACACTGCCCCTGCCCCTAAACCTACCCATCACACACACACACACACACACACACACACACACACACACACACACACACACACACACACACACACACACACACACACACACACACACACACACACACACACTGCCCCTGCCCCTGCACCTACCCATCACAGGAAACTGCACAGTTTAGTGGAAACTACATGTGTGCACATTCCTGTACCAAATATAACTCCTCCCATCTCTCCTTGGGACACATGTACGGACACTGCCTGACTCTACATTATACAAATAATTATGAAAATAATAAAACAAAATTAAACAATAAAATTTCCATTCATTAAAATATCTTCTTGTGTTCAGCAGAAGAAAGACACTCGTACAGGTTTGGAAGTAAATGATGACAGAATTTACATTTCAGGGTGAACTATTCCTTCCCCTTGTTCATCCTTATGGACATTTCATGGCTTTTTCAGTTTTTGGTTTAGTTTTTTTGATAACGTTGCCTGTGTTCATGCTAACTGCATACACGTGTGTGTATTTTTATTGGAATTGTAATATTTTACCGCCATTTTGGCACACAAGATACTTCCCCATTGAAACCCGTTAAAACTGCAATGTTTAATCCCAGTGGCATTTGATGCAATCTTTGTTAATAGGCTTTTATTTTTGTTGGCAAATTTTAAATTTATACTATTTTTTTACCAGATGGTGCCATTTTCTCAGGTTTGGCCTATAAAGCAAATACTCACTTTATTACTGTTTTCTTTTTATGCAAATTATAAAGCCAATTTGATAAATTATGTAGCTGTAACTGTGTGGTGTCTTGGTATGGATGTCAGAGTGTGGTGTGTATGCATGTAATAAAAAGAAGTGTGTGTGTGTGTGTGTGTGTGTGTGTGTGTGTGTGTGTGCGCGTGCGTGCGTGCGTGCGTGCGTGCGTGTGTGTGTATCAGTGGAGATCTGCTGGCACCTATTGGGGAACAGTTGGCACTGCGCCCAAATAAAATCTTACTGAGAGCTCATTTATTCAGATATCAACCTCAAATTTGAAACAGTTTTTTTTTTTTAGATTTATGGCTTTGATATTCTAGCAGTTTTAGAGTTTAACATGTTTCAGTTTTTTTTTTTATAAAATATTATGGTAACACTTTACAATAAGGTTCGTTAGTTAACATTAGTTAACTACATTAGTTAACATGAACTAATAATGAACTGCACTTATAAAGCATTTATTTATCTTTGTTAATGTTAACTTCGACAGTTACTAATGCATTATTAAAATCTTCATGAACAGCTGGATTTTTTGAACTAACGTTAACAAAGATTAACTAATGCTGTTGAGGTGTTGTTCATGGTTAGTTCATGTTAACTAATGCCTTAACTAATGTTAACTTATACAACCTTATTGTAAAGTGTTACCAATATTATTCATCAATCATTTTCATAAACTGAAACCTCTATAACTTTTTTGGTTTCACTTTTAAACATTTTTGATTTCAACAATAATCTGCCATCTTCTTTAAAATGAGACCAAACTTAAGTGTGTGCGCCCAATATTCATTTGTATGACTGTTTTTTGACATGGACATTTTTGTTCATTGATCCTAATGACCTTGATTCGCTGCTTCAGGTGTGTTTTATAGGGCTGGAGAAACTAAATCAGACACACTTTCTTTTGATATTGACGCATTAACAGATTTTAGAAAACTAGAATAAATATAAAGAATTTAACGGTACTATAATCATAATTTGAATATTTTGTTTTGAGCAACTTTTTAAGTGAATCATATTGTGGTTAGTATATTAACATTATTGACTGAATTGACTTGTTCTTAAGAAATATCATGCTTTCTTTTTCCGATTTCAGAGAACCAATAGGAAAAGAGTCGTCTGTAATGATGGACAGACCGAGCCTTCCTCATTGTGAATAACTATAGGTTCTTTTTTGGTCATGAAAAATGAAGATTAATAAAATAAACAAAGCCACATTTGTTACATAACATTTATATTCCTAAATATTAATTGCTCTGCTGTTGAAGGATTTAGCCGACTTCTTTTTTTACATATTATTTCTCCAAAATCCTCTCACAAGGGATACTTGTTGATAACATGCACAAATATTTTTTAGCAAGTACATACAAAAGAGGGAAAATTACTGATCTCTCTGTACAATAAGTTAAGTTAAAGGATTAGTTCACCCTAAAATGAAAATTTCCTGATGATTTACTCACCCCAATGCCATCCAAGATGAGGGAACGATCGGCCGTTTTAAAAATAAAAATGAATATACTTTTTAACCTAAATTGCAGCACTGCGAGGTGCTAAGGATGACATAATCATGTCGGAAAGGTCACGCTATATGTAGAGGGAAGCACCTCCCCCGTGTTTACAAAGTACTCATGTAAAGACTAATGCAAAAAAAAAAACCTACTACATTTTCAACTTCAAAATCGTCCAATATTGTTGTTTTGTCTTTTTTTTTTGTTGCTAAAGGGCGTTTGTAATATTATTCTTCACATGACAAGGTGGGTCGTGGAGTGGAGTTAGTCCAGGGGACTGTCTTAGTGAAGCAGGGGCGGGCCTGGACCGTAGAGCAGAGGTGGGCCTGAACCATAGAACAGAGGAGGGCCTAGACCGTGGAGAAGAGGCGGGCCTGGACCGTGGAGCAGAGGCGGGCCTGGACCGTGGAGCAGAGGAGGGCCTGGACCGTGGAGCAGAGGAGGGCCTGGACCGTGGAGCAGAGGCGGGTCTAGACCATGGTCAGAGGCAGGCCTGAACCGTGGAGCAAAGGCGGGCCTGGACCATGGAGCAGAGGCAGGCCTGGACCGTTGAGCAAAGGCGGGCCTGGACCATGGAGCAGAGACAGGTCTGGACAGTGAAGCAGGGGCGGGCCTGGACCGTAGAGCAAAGGCGGGCCTGGACCATGGAGCAGAGACAGGTCTGGACAGTGAAGCAGAGACAGTCCTGGACCATGGAACAGAGGCAGGCCTGGACCGTTGAGCAAAGGCGGGCCTGGACCATGGAGCAGAGACAGGTCTGGACAGTGAAGCAGAGACAGTCCTGGACCATGGAGCAGAGGTGGGCCTGGACCATGGAACAGAGGCAGGCCTGGACCGTTGAGCAAAGGCGGGCCTGGACCGTGGGGCAGAGGCACGTCTGGACAGTGGAGCAGAGTAGGGGTTCACCGTGGAGTTCACTGTAGGGATGGTATTGGCCAGGTGATGAGTGGTAGGAGCGAGTCAGAAACATTTGATATATCTTCATATCTTCATATGAAGAGTGTGTGAGTGATTTGAGCAGCTCTCGGATGAAGAAAAATGATCACTCAAATGTTCTGTGTTTCAGGCACCAGTGGAGCTGGTGATGATCATGTGTTCATTAGTTCTGGTGCAAATGTCCATCTGCCCTGTAATAATGCTCTTTCTGATTCTGACTGCACATCAACTAAATGGAACAAAACAGAAATTTAACATCAGTTGAACTGATAAATGGAGGGATGAAGATGAAAGACACAGAGAGACATGAGAGACAGAGTCTGGGGTCTGACTGCTCTCTGAACATCAACAACATCACAGTAGAAGATTATGGATCTTACACCTGCAAACAATATGTGAAGAAACATAAACAAGGACCTGATGCACGTGTTTCTCTGCATGTTCTTCATGGTTTATGATTGTGTGGTCAATTAAAAAAAATGGCAAATTATCCCTTTAATCTTTCAGATGATGATTGAAGAGTCTGTGATTTGTGTCTTGTGTTGTGTTTCAGTGTCTCCATCATCATCATCATCATCATCATCATCATCATCATCATCATCCTCCTCACAGACTGAGATCAGTCCAGGCCGCTCTGTGACTCTCTCCTGTCAGTTGTATTCATATGATGGATCCTCCTGTGATGATTGGGTCCGTTCTGAGGGAATTGAGCTGTTGTGGTTGAATCAGGCTGGTGTTGATCTTCAGACAGACTCCAGATATCAGATATCAGCTCCAGATCCCTGTATCATCTCTCTGACTACAACACTCCTGAATGAAGATCACAACAGAGAGTGGAGATGTGAAGTTACTCACAGGAAAAAAAACTCAACCCCCATGGAAAGAACCTATATAAACATATATGTTTTAATATAGGTTTTGATATAGGTTTTCAAATCAAATCAAATCACTTTATTTGTCACTCTACCATATGCACAAGTGCAACAGTAGGTGAAATTCTTAGGTGCAGTTCCAAGCAACATAGTAGTCATGACATGACATGTACAACATTTAAGCAACAACAGATTACACATCTGATGCGCCCACAATTACTCACAGCACAGTATACACTACAATAAACAATAAATGATTTACAATAATGTATATACAATAATTATTGTATATAATAATATACAATAATTAATATATGTGACATATATAAAAATGGCCGTTTTCCTATATTATATGTACATATATGCACATATATGTACACCTATATGTGCACCTATATGTTTATCTAGAAACTGCATTAAGACCATACAGAAATTTGGTGGATGTAACGGTGAATGTGTGGATGTGTATGAGCTGTAATGTGAATCTGGAAGTGACTTGAAATTGGAAAAAAGGCTCGATTGACAAAATAAAAAAAACACAAACCATTTTGTTATACATTTCCTTCTTTTCCACTATCTTCATACAAAAACAAAAACAAAAACCTTGTAAATGTTTCAGGAAGACGTGTAGACATAGCTTTCCATCTCCTCTCACTTAATTGCCATAGATAAATTCCATAGCATGCCAATTACACGTGTTCTTTTTTTTAGTTAGTTCTTAGTTATTGCAGTGATAATAGATAATATTATAATATGATCACCACCAGAGGGCCCTGCCTTGTTTGCCTGTTTGGACTTTTATTCTATTTCTATTTTAATTTCTTGTAACTGTTATTTGCACTGTCCATGGAGCGGACCTGTTTACATTTCACAGCCAGTTGTATATTGTGTATATAACTGTGTATGTGACAAATAAAACTCTTGAATCTTGAATATGAGCTAGGCATCATGTATGACAGTTGCCAAAGTGAGATATGAGCTACAAAATGACCAGATCCTGCCATGAGCTATATAGGAGACATATCTTGTATGTATAGGGCTTATGTGTGGATATAAATAAGCAATACAGGAGACCTATATATGCACATATATGCACCTCAATCTTGCCTATATGTGGCATATATACGCATATAGGTTTCATATATGTGCATATATCCTCATATAGGTTCTTTCGATGTGCAAAGACCTCAGTCACATACACTTTCATGTAGTCAGGTGAGACAACACTCTTTATTTCCTAAATACATTTTGGAAATATCAGTGGTCAAAGCCAGAAAATGCATAAAAATCCTTATATTTCCTAAAACTGACCTCCTATATGGGTCATACATTGAATATAAATCAGAATAGTCCACTAAAGCCCAGTGTGAGCCGTGTAGGACAGTTGGCAACCCTATTTTTATCTCATGCTGTGTAATATTATAGAGCATATAATGTTGTACTTGTATCTTTATTTAGCATTGAAAGGTTGCCTACCTATTTCATATTTCAACATGTTGCCATTGATTTCAAACATTATAGTCTGGCAATAGTTCAAATAGTAGCCTACTGTCACAACTCACCAGTGTGAGTGTCCATGATCACCACCAGAGGGCACTCCAACCCGGACTGTCTTAATGTCACAGACTACATTTCCCATAACTCACTGCTCCTCATCCCTGATTCCATGCACCTGTGTCTCATTACCCTGTTTACCTCAGCCTATATAAGCCATGTTCATTCTGTCTTTCACTGTGAATTTTTGTTTAGTGTTACACTGCAATTCTGAGCGTTCTTCCCTATTTCCTGTCTTGTTGGTTTTTGGATCTCCCTGACAACCAAAAACACACATCTTTGGATGTCTTGCCTGTTTCCCGGATTACTCTTTTGCCTCTGTCCCCTGCCTTGTTTGCCTGTTTGGACGGCCTGCCTGTGTTTTGACCTTGCTGTACTTTTGACTACGATTGTGGATTACCCTTCAATAAAGCTGCATTTGGATCCTCAATCTTCGTCCCTCGGAGCAGTATGTAACAGAAAACGTCACCGCACCATGAATACAGCAGTTCCTCTCATGTGTCTCCAAGGTAACCGCAGTTTGAGGACTGTGGCTGAGTTTTTGGAACTCATCCCTCAAGTGAGCTTTGAGGAGGTGTCTCTTAGAGACTTTCTTTGAGGGGGACTGAGTGAACCACTATATTCAATGATGCCACTGTGTGTCTGATAAATATTCCCATGACTTTATTTTTCAGGGAACAGAAGAGGCACTGATGACTCTGTGGTGAGTATTGCAGGTCGATCCGTGAGTTATTAATGTTCATAAGCTCTACTCTACAGAGGACTGAAATGTGTATTAATCAGATCAGATAATGACAAGTTCGCAAATTTGTACTCTTTCTGGTCTAAAGTCACAGATAAGAATAAATATGATGGAAACAATAGCCGTGTTTCCATTACTCTTCAAATTGCGCAAATTTAAGTTGCGAATTGAAAATACGCCAAATGGAAACATGTCAATTTCGCAAAAACTCCCATATATTGCAAAAAAGTTTATGCTCGCATGAGGTGGTTTTTCAGGCAATTCGAAAAAGGAATGTTTCGCAAAACTGCAATGGAAACGGTTTTTGCATTTACACGTCACCTGGTGAACATTTTTTGAACTCAAGTATGTCGTAATAAGATCTTATGACGTTAAAACGTCATTTTCTCCTAATAAGGCAAGGCAAGTTTATTTGTATAGCACATTTCATACACAATGGCAACTCAAAGTGCTTTCCAAAAGAAATAAGAATAATTTAAAAGATAAAAAGAAAAGAAAAGAAATATACAGTTGTAAAGAGAACTAAAACCAACAATGAACAAAGGAAATAAAAACTTAATAAAAGAATAAAAAGATGATGCATAGATAAGATAAGGTGCAATCAGTCATACGTACAGTGGCACAGCTCATTCAGTAAATGCACAGCTGAACAGATGTGTTTTGAGTCTGGACAGATGTGCACAGATGTGTTTTGAGTCTGGACAGATGTGCACAGATGTGTTTTGAGTCTGGATCTGAAAGTGGCTACTGTTGGAGCACATCTGATCTGTTCAGGAAGCTGGTTCAGCTGCGGCTGGCATAATAGCTAAAAGCAGACTCTCCTTGCTTTGAGTGAACTCTTGGTATTTCTAATTGACTTGATCCTGATGATCTGAGTGATCTGTTGGGTTTGTATTTAATCAGCATATCTGCAATGTATTGAGGTCCTAGGTCATTGAGTGACTTATATACAAGTAATAGTACTTTAAAATCGATCCTAAATGTAACTGGAAGCCAGTGTGCAGACCTGAGGACTGGTGTGATATGGTCAGATGTTCTGCTTCTGATCAGCGTTCTGTATGAGCTGCAGCTGTCTAATGGTCTTTTTGGGAAGGCCGGTGAGAAGACCATTACAATAGTCCACCCTACTGGTGATAAAAGCATGAACGAGTTTCTCTAAGGGCATTTTCACACCTGAAAGTCTGCATCAAGGTCCGAACCGAAGTTCATGTTTTGATGCATTTTATACATTCGGTTAGTTTTGGTTTGGTTTCACATTGCAATTATGCGAGCGCACTAAAGAACTTTACATGACACACTTGCGTCCACTCGTCATCATCTATGTGGACTGCATCTGGACATTGATTGGTTTGTAAACGGACGTGCGTCTGACGTCAGCGTCTTTGACAAGAGTGAATGAACGGACGCATATCGTTGCCATTATTGAAAAGTGCCCATTGCTTGACTATTTTCTCTTCGTTACGTTTAAAAGTGGACATTTCAAGCTTTATATACACATTTCTCATGTCTGTGAGACAAGTAGCTGCTGAGTTTCGGTTTGAGACGCGCTTCAGTTTATGTGCAAAGCATGTGATCACTCCCGCGATTATTGTCTGCTCTAGACTATTTGCTTCTTATTTATTAATTCCAGGCAATTATCTGATTAAACGTTGATTAAAATTAAGATACAATTTATACAAAATGAAATTCACATTAAAGAAAGGCTTTCTAAGCTAAATTTATTTCAAAATCATTTGCCCTTCTGTCTTCTGACATATTGCGCATCTTTTCACTTTTCATAATCAATGTAGCCTAGATGAAATTTAAAAATAACATTATAATATTTAAACATAACCAGGAACTTCCTGTAAATGGTCTGAAAGTCCGAACCATACAGAAAATGCTTTCACACTACAAACGAACCGAACCTTTGTTCAGTTTGTTCAAATTTTGTCTATTTGGTCCGGACCGTGGTACGGGGGAGGTTTCACACCTGCAATTTTGATTCGGACCAAACTGAAAAGTCAGAAAATCCGGACCAAACAAGGCGTGAAAGCGCCCTAAGTCTTGCCGGGAAACAAAGCATCTAATTCTTGATATATTTTTGAGATGATAGTAAGCTGATTTAGTTATTGCTTTAACATGACTACTGAAACTCAGGTCTGACTCCAAAATCACACCAAGATTCCTGACTTGATTTTTTTGTTATTAGACCTTTAGCCTCAAGGTATGCGTTCACCTTGAGAATTTAATCTTTATTTCCAAATGTAGTGATTTCAGTTTTGTTTTCGTTTAACAGAAGAAAGTTTTGACATATCCAGTTGTTAACTTCATAAATGCATTAGCACATAGAGTCAATGGAGCTGAAGTCATTAGGTGATAGGGCTAAGTAAATCTGGGTGTCGTCTGCATAGCTGTGGTAAGCCATTTTGTTCTTTCATTATTACTTATGGTCACCTATACTCACATAATAACCTCTCCCTTCTAAGTATGACCTGAACCATTTGAGGACCATCTCAGAGAGCCCAACCCAATTTTCTAGCCTGTCAAGAAGTATGTTGTGGTCAACAGTGTTGAATGCAGCACTGAGGTCGAGTAGTACTAGAATTGATGTTTTGCCTGTATCTGTGTTGAGGCGAATATCATTTATTATCTTTATGAGCGCTGTCTCTGTGCTGCGATGCGGTCGGAAACCAGAATGAAAATTGTCAAAGTATCCGTTTGAGCATAAGTATTTGTTCAGCTGACTGAAAACGACTTTTTCAATGATCTTGCCTATGAAGGGGAGATTTGAGATTGGTCTGTAGTTGCTCAGTATGGAGTTATCCAGATTTCTCTTTTTCAGGAGAGGCTTAACTACTGCGGTTTTAAGGGAGAAGTGGGGAGTGTGTCAAAGGCGCAGGTTGATGTTTTAAGGTGCTGTACCGTTTTTTTCTAAAAATGTACCATTAATTTCTTTGAAATCAGACATGGTAACTTTCTGAGGTTGTGGTCTGATCTGACTCACCCCAGAGCAACTCAAGGATGTGCTGATCACCTTTCTGATATTATTGATTTTCTCGGAGAAGAAGATAGCAAACTCACTACATTTGCTGTCTGAGAGCATTTCACTGAGAATGTGACTCGGAGGGTTTGTTAGTCTCTCTACAATAGCAAAAAGAGTGCATGTGTTGTTTATGTTTCTGTTTATAGAAGAAGGTCTGTCTAGCTTTGCCTAGTTCCACATTGAAAGCACGAAGACTGTCTTTATAGATGTTGTAATGAACTACAAGTTTTGACTTCCGCTACATGTGTTCAGATTTCCTGCATTGTCTTTTCATACTTTGGACTGCTGTTGTGTTTCTCTAAGGTGCTTTTTGTCTGCCCCTATTTTTCCTGACTTTTTTGACATGTCCAACTGGGAGGAGGCCCCGGGGAAGACCGAGGACACGCTGGAGGGACTATGTCTCCCGGCTGGCCTGGGAACGCCTCGGTGTCCCCCCGGAAGAGCTAGAGCAGAGGTCACTAATAGGCGGACCGCGGTCCGGATCCGGACCCAGCCGCCGTTCTGTCCGGACCCGGACCAATAACCCATAAATTATTGAGAATTATTTACTTTTGACGGAGCGTTTCTATTTTAACTGCGCAGCTTTTCTAGCATCTATGGTACTGGTTTAGCGCGGCCCAGGAAACTCAGACCAATAGCATGCGTTGTAAACATGTCACGTGATGCTACTCGAGTCAGACAGCGAGAGATATATACACACACACAGGGAGAGACGAGACGAAAGAGAGACAACGTTTCACATGGTGTGCTCTAAAAAAAGAAAAGTGGACAGCGAAAACAGAACTTTTAATCAAGAATGGACAGATTCTTACATGTTTATTCTTCCCACGGGCAGTTCCAAACCGGTATGTCTCATATGTTCAGAGACTGTCGCGATTATTAAAAGCGGCAATGTGAAGCGCCACTATGAGACAAAGCACAAATCTTTTGACCAAACATACCCACCTAAATCCGCACTGAGGGCACAGAAAATAAACGATCTAAAAGCCCAATATGATCGATCCAGCAGAATCCTAACACATTCATTCACTGCCCAACAACGTGCTAACGAATGTTCCCTTAAAGTTTCTTGGATTTTGGGCAAACATAAAAAACCATTTACTGATGGAGGGATTGTCAAGGAGTGCATGAGTGCGGTAGCTGAAACCTTATTTAAGGGAAAACAAAAAGAAGACGTGTGTAAAAATAAAGCAAATACCTATGTCAGCATCATCAGCCACAAAGAAAACAGAAATATTAACCCATGATGTGCTAGCTCAGCTGGATGAAGCAATTCACAATGCACCATGCATAGGCTTAGCTGTAGATGAGTCCACTGATGTGTCTGACAATGCTCAGCTGTTAGTTCTTGTGAGGTTCTTCAACAAGGACAAGGAAGAGTTCTGTGAAGACCTGTTAGGTGTCACAGCCCTTCAGACCAGTACAAGAGGAGAGGACATCTACCTGGCCATAAAGGAGATGTTACAGAAGAGGGAAATAGAGCTGAAGCAAGTGGTTTCAATAACCACAGATGGAGCCCCTGCCATGGTAGTGTAAATCTCCATCCATTAGCCCAAAAACCGAAAACTAATGACGTGGTCAAAAGGAATTCTGCGTGTTAGCCTTTTCAGTTTTTCGGTGAAGTTCTTTTAATTTATTGATATCTCATTTTAAATCTGACTCCATTAATAATTTTATCTGACTCCAATTCTAAGTGACTCCATAAAGTGTGCTACATTTAGAGTTTATCAGCTGATTTTACGATTAGTTGCGATTTAATTTAGATCGTTGATTTTCTTTATATCTTCCTAGTTTTTATATTCGTTCATCGAGAGACCCTAAATCGCACAGAGACATGACGCGTCCGGATTTTGCGCGCTCACGGGCACAAAACGGTTACTTCTGTGATTAGTCAGAGGATGTAGGGTGAATATTTTACCTTTAAGTGGTTGCACATGCTCACTCAACAAAAAGTGTAATTTTAGCAATATTCACGGACTACAACTTGCTAACCCAGCGAGAGTCCGAAATCGGAATATCGCGCACGCTGCACTCCATGCTTCAGTCGTGGCATCATCGGTTTGATCTATCATAACCCTAGATTTTGCGGTAATAAAGGACTCTACATCGATCCATACTAGAATAACGATTTCGGAACCATACAAGAGAAATCAAGGTTAACATTTATTTTGGCCAGACAGGAAAAGTAAATACGTAAGCAAGAATCCATGGTACACAACTGATCAGCGTAAAAACATAAAACACAATTGCAAAGCAATATGAAAATAATTTAAAAGAGTCATCATGTCTGGCACATCTACATGCAGTTTGCACGGGGGGTCTGACTACAGAATATTCCCCCAGAGAGTTAGAACATCCAGCCTTAAATACTCCAACTAGAACAAAAGGTTTGTAAATATTTGCAACACCCCCACCTGGTTTTGGGGAGTGGATCAGATATCTTTGAAGAGACTACTCAAAGGAGAACTGAATTCTCATTAGTTTTCCAATCTTTCTAATACTACCAGTGACTGCAGTGAAACTGGGACCATTTTACCATTCGCACTGAGACCTTTAAAAAGACATCAAACATGAAAAGGATAAAACAATAAATTTACAAATAACATCATCACTGATATATCTGCATTTGGTGACTTGAAACCAGGACAAGGAGAGGGCAAAATGGGGAGGGGGGAGGAATGTTTGTCAGGGTGTTGTCACAGTTTCTGTGAGATCTTTTCCTCAAGATTAGTGACTTTTATTGTTCAATTGCTGAGGTATGTATCTCAGCTTTTGTCTTAGCACCAAAACCGACTCTTACAGACGGCCCCTGGCCAATTGGGACAAATTCAGATTAGTTCCCAAGGGGACATACTTGGACATTCCTTGTTTCCATATTTTGGATGTAATTTCCGAAGTGTTCATGGTGCTGATCCTGGAGTTAACAACACAAATCAATGAGTGCCGGAGTCAAGCAGTCACCTGAAATAACAACATTAAGACAGGCTGAACATGAAGATGAAAACACTGCTGAAATACACCTCAGCGGCACAGTTCCTTTAGGTGTAGGCGTACTGTGCTGATTGGATGCTGAAGCACTTAGGCAGGATATCTGTTATCCCGTTGGTCAGGTTTGTTTCCACCTGCCGATGATTGTGAGGGTTTTCAGTTTGTAGAATGACTTGTTGTCCCAAGTTAGTTGCGTTAGTAAGCATGAGCAGAAAGTGTCAGTGGAAAGTGTCTTTACACTTTGAGGAAACATCTGTGTCCTCCCCAGGATTCTTATCAATAGCTGACCCTTAGAGAAATCCTCGGTCACCTTCAAGCAGAAGGTTTGGTTTGCCGGGCAGGTCAGATCTCCATGGGTGAAGGAATCATTTCACTGATGATGCTCCATCGTGTGCTAGACACCTGAACAAATTCTGAATAACCATGCAATAATTGAACACTGATGACTTTGTGGTTATTGTGAGATGGAAAAAGAGAGTTGTTGGATAATCACAAGAACATCAAAATAACAACACATGATAAACTCCTGTCAGAAGTGCGAGTGGTAAAAACGGTCTCATTTCTCAGTGTCATATATTTAGTGAGCAAGTCTCATTTGATCGCCAGATTCTTCAATACCACTAGTGATATTGAAGTGGAATTTAAACACGGTCTGGATGAATTGAAGGAAGGGTATCAAAACCATCAATAGAACAGTAGGTTTACCAGCAGTAAGCATAATTAAAATATATCACATAATTAAACATGGAAATACACAATTGGATAATTGCCATTATAAAATTGTTTGTATCAGTTGTTTTGAATGCAAATCATTATTGAATTCTTATGTTTCAATCAGATTACTTAGAGAATGAGATTTACAGAAAAAGAGATTTAAAATCTTTAGTTAAACTTTGGCACTCATCTTCTGCGCATTTGATGTACAGGCGGAGTCACACTCAATGATGCAGGTCTGACTGAGAATTGTTTACTTAATTTATAGAAATGCCTGCATCCCAGATCTAAGCCTTTAGATATATTTTATTGTCATTAGTCATATGTTGGAAACCAGGGGCCCTTCCAGTTTTCAACAATGCTAAGGACTGGACATATTAAACATTTTGTCCATCAGTTTACTGATCAATTAATTGTCCATTAATTAATGTGTGACAAAGCCATGCACATGTTTTATGCATCTTGCAGTGTTTACATACAGGAAGTTGACATGGCTGTAAGCCGTAAAATTATTAAAACCAAATAAAAGGTAATTATGAAAATAAAATTGTTCAAACCAAATAAAAAGGGAATCATGAAAAATAATTCATTTTGTCCTGTATGTATGAAGATTAATAGTGTATGATAAATTTGCATTATGTGTATGATTTTGGCCTGGATAGTCCCATGATCTATGCCAGGAAAAATGTGTTGTGCGGTGATAGAATTAAGGATGTGTGTTGTGTATGGATGTGTATAGGAGATGGGTGGTGTCTATCCTACCATAATCTGTGTTGTATAATTTTATTCCAGTTTTTATACTGGGAAGCCATGTAACTATGTGTGCTGTGAAGTGTGAATGGCTTCATGAAGTCTTTTCACACCCATCTCCGAGATGTTAAGTTGTGTGTGTGTGTCCTGACTTCAGACCCAGTGGAATCTGGATCTGAAGGGTGGCAGCCATTCACCTGAAAGGAAAACAAGCACAGAGCGAAATACAGTTTAATCTTGAACCTTTACACAAATTTAATTAAGATAGATGAGGCTATCTTATTTTTTTCTTTACTGGTCTTAACCAGATATATTGTTGTAGATGGCTTTAACCTGTTACGGTTTTATGCCATTAGGAGAAAATTTGTTGTAGTTTACAAAGACATGTATCATTATCATGATCATGTTTCTGTGAAGAAAAGGTTAGATAAACTGATTTATAATGGTCAGATCTGACTATGTGTAAATGCAGTCAGACCAGTTGCACCTCAAGTTGCTGTTGCAGTTGTGTTTACACAATCTGCTGCATTGTGATTTTATCACACCCAGGTCCCCTGGGGCAATCTCTTTAAATGATGCTGTTTATACAAGTCAGATCTGTTGTTTAGAGCATCAGGTCACCAGGTGTTTATGGTGTCATTTGAACTCTTGACCCTTTGGATCTCTGTGATGTGTGACCCTGTAGAGTGAATGCCTCAAGTTAACATAACACACAACTTTACATTCCCAGTAAAATGACTTCCCCAATCAGGTCCCCTGTAATCTGCTGCTCCCAGAGAGGAATTTGCTAACACTTGCGAGTTTCTTTGCAATGGAAAACTTGTACCTCCCCTTTCTTATTGGGTTGAGATCAATGAAATGTAAATTATTAGGCCTTGCCTGAATTCAACCTATTCAAGTTACAACAATCAGGTTACTAATTTAACTGGGCATTGTAATTTTTCTCATTTAAATTCTTGCACAAATAGAAGGAACATGGCTCTTTCTCTTTAGGTTTTTTCCCTCTTCAGTTTCTTCCTTCACATTTCTTTCATTAACCATTTATATTCTCCTTCCCATCATTTCAACACTAATAATGCTCTTGCCTCCCTACTTGCACATCCCATCTTTCTACATTCTAAACCTTCTCATACTTTCCCAACCTTCTTTCCTCTTCTAAATAATGCTGAATTATCCTGAGATTAAAACCATTTCTGGCATTTATAATATAATTTACATTATAATCATAATATAAATCATATTATATTAAAATAGTATGAATTAAATAATCATTTTATTTGCTGGTCTCAAGAGGATCTCTGCTGAGTCATTTGTCCATAATAATTTGTTATCATCTCACTGATCTTTAGATTGACCTGCAGCTGCTGCTGTGCTGGCCTGATCATTGGGTGCACAGCAATACGACCAAACTGGAAGCCAGTTATAAACTTAGTTGCTGTGAACGCTCAATAAACTGCAAACACTGAGAGCACAGATCAAATAATTGCTCAATTCAAAGATTTTTGTGACTACACAATATAGAATTGGGCACAATTTTCTTGTTTTAGGCTGAGAAGTTATCAATTGCATTCTTTGGAGAATCTATTTGCATATGAAAAGGAAGGTTTGACAAACACAGGTCTGATGGAGAAAGCCAAAGATTATCTTTGGTCTGTTAATTTTCTCAGTCTCTTCTGAGACATTAATAAACACACAAAAGTGCAGTGATTGCAAAGTCTGAAGTAAGACCATAGTAAAACGATATGTTTTATAAGACATTTATAATTGTGACATCAGACCTGAACCAGTTTTGTCCACCTTCACATTTTACACACAAAGGATTCCAGTGAGATCGTTTCAATGTTATTTTAGCTCATCTACTCACAAGATTTCATTCACAAGTTAACGTGACCATTTGTTCTTTTTCTTTGTCGCGTTGTTGCAGCAAAGCAAATTAACAAATGTAACTGGACATTTTCCTCAGAATTCAAGGTTTTAATTTACAGAGCTCTCTTGAGTACAGAAATAAAATTTCCTCTCTTGCTGCGTGTGCAAACAAGGAGAATTTTAAAGCAAGGGATATCATTTCTACTCTACGCTGTTGCTTTCATGTCCCTGATAAGCAATATGGTTGTCTTCTTTTCACGCCCCATCAGATTTATACAGTATTCAGTACTATACACTCCCAACATTTCTAAAAGGCAAATAAGAATGGACTTACCATAACAGCTGAAGAAAGAGAAGAAGATCAAACCTCTCGCTTGTAGCAATCCCAATATTTAGCTGAAAAAACACTCGCCGCCACCGGGAGATCACGTCGAGGTCACCAACTGTAAAATTCCATCCAGTAGCCCAAAAACCGGATACTAATGACTTGGCCAGAAGGAATTCTGTGTGTAAGCCTTTTCAGCCTTTCGGTGAAGTTCTCCTAATTTATTGATATCTCATTTTAAATCTGACTCCATTAATAATTTTATCTGACTCCAATTCTAAGTGACTCCATAAAGTGTGCTACATTTAGAGTTTATCAGCTGATTTTACGATTAGTTGCGATTTAATTTAGATCGTTGATTTTCTTTGTATCTTCCTAGTTTTTATATTCGTTCATCGAGAGACCCTAAATCGCATAGAGACATGACGCGTCCGGATTTCGCGCGCTCACAGGCACAAAACGGTTACTTCTGTGATTAGTCAGAGGATGTAGGGTGAATATTTTACCTTTAAGTGGTTGCACATGCTCACTCAACAAAAAGTGTAATTTTAGCAATATTCACGGACTACAACTTGCTAACCCAGCGATAGTCAAAAATCGGAATATCGCGCACGCTGCGCTCCATGCTTCTGTAACCGAATAAATGAGAAGTGGTGCTGATTGACAGCTTTGAGCACCTATCAGTGAGGAGTGCCGCCTATTTAAGAGCTGGTTGGTTGTAGCCTGTGATGCGCCACGTCCGTTATGTCCGGCCCCTCCCCTTTGTTGTTGACGGTAGCTGCAGGTATGTCGTTAGCATGTAGCAGTTTTGCCCTGAGTTGCTGTGCGTGTGGCATTAACAATTCATTGTTGCGTTCTAGCCTGTCTTTTTCATCTCCTTCTGGTTCCTTCGACTTGCTGCATTGGTGGAATTTAAACTGCTCACCTCTCAGGTATGTGGAACTGTTCAGTGTAAAGCAGATTGTTTTGCGTTGCTGGGGCTCATGGATAGGCTGACGTTCTGAGTGTGTGCAGTTCCCTGTATCCCAGTTGAACGACGGTGTATACAAATGCTGTGTATCCATGCTTGAGAAGGGATAAAAGTGCACATAGTCCTTTCCCGGTGAGTGTTGTGCATGTAGGATATTTTCAGCAAGTGATGCATATGTTTTTAGTAATTTTGTTTCCCTTTTGTTTTATATTTGGTTCAGGATTCTCCCTCTCGTCTGTGATCATTTTCTCTGCTGTCGCCATAGTTACAGCCTGTCGTTTCTCCGCGCCCATACAGAGTGAACGTCGTTATATTCCAACTAATCAAGAGGATTGTTGCTGTCTGGTTTTACTGAGTTTTATAGTTTATATTTACTTTTGGGGTTGACGCTCACTGGTCTTTGGAACATGAGCACAAACATATTTGCTTTACGCACGCCTGTCGCCCCTGTCTTTTGAATTGAGTTGATGTGTTTTCTTTATTTTTGATTGTTTGAATCATTTTGTATATTTTTGTGATTTTGATTTGTGTTGGTATAGTTATTATTACTTGCGGTTTTGTACCGCAATTAAATTGTGGTTTAATTGAGTTGTTTTGAAGTTTGTTGTATTTATCTTTGATTTATCCTTTCAGGAGCTGGGGTCCCACGGGTGTAAAGGTCTCCACTGGTGGTGGTGCTCCTCCGATGTTTGCCGTGTGACACTTTTTGAAGTGTTGTGTGACCTGAGTGCACTGTGGCGTGTGTGTGTGTGTGAACCGTGTGTTTTTGGAGAACTAGTTTGGTGATCACTTCCCTTGTGGTGAGCCTCAGCTCCGTGAGTGGTTTTCTTTTCTTATTTGTTTTTCTTTGGAATCTGTTGCCAGCTGTGCACCTCAACATCCCTCTGAGGTTGCTTGTATCATTGATACCATTTTAATTCAATTTGTCCTTTTTCACTTAACCTTGTATTAATAAAATTTTGTACTTTTCTATGATACCCACGTTTCTGCCTACCTTATTAAAGAGAATCGAACCTGTGTGACCTAATGACAATTTGTTAGGTATCATTCATATTTCCCTGGGTGAAATTCCCAGGGTGGCGTAGTCGAAATTCCTTTGAGTAAGAAATCTGCACCGCTCCGTCACACTTCAGTCGTGGCATCATCGGTTTGATCTATCATAACCCTAGATTTTGCGGTAATAAAGGACTCTACATCGATCCATACTAGAATAATGATTTCGGAACCATACAAGAGAAATCAAGGTTAACATTTATTTTGGCCAGACAGGAAAAGTAAATACGTAAACAAGAATCCATGGTACACAACTGATCAGCGTAAAAACATAAAACACAATTGCAAAGCAATATGAAAATAATTTAAAAGAGTCATCATGTCTGGCACATCTACATGCAGTTTGCACGGGGGGTCTGACTACAGAATATTCCCCCAGAGAGTTAGAACATCCAGCCTTAAATACTCCAACCAGAACAAAAGGGCTGTAAATATTTGCAACACCCCCACCTGGTTTTGGGGGAGTGGATCAGATATCTTTGAAGAGACTACTCAAAGGAGAACTGAATTCTCATTAGTTTTCCAATCTTTCTAATACTACCAGTGACTGCAGTGAAACTGAGACCATTTTACCATTCGCACTGAGACCTTTAAAAAGACATCAAACATGAAAGGGATAAAACAATAGATTTACAAAATACATCATCACTGATATATCTGCATTTGGTGACTTGAAACCAGGACAAGGAGAGGGCAAAATGGGGAGGGGGGAGGAATGTTTGTCAGGGTGTTGTCACAGTTTCTGTGAGATCTTTTCCTCAAGATTAGTGACTTTTATTGTTCAATTACTGAGGTGTGTAGCTCAGCTTTTGTCTTAGCACCAAAACCGACTCTTACAGTTCCTCCATCATGTCCTGCTACATTACTGTAGCAGGACATGATGGAGGAGCTCAGATTACTGTATAAACCGAAGCAAGACAGTCTGGACATCTGGGGCTTCATTTATAAAACTTTGCGTAGGATTTGTGTCAGTGGCGTACGGATGAAACATAGGACGTGCGTACGCACAGAAATATTGGGATTTATAAAACCGTGCGCACACACATCCTACGCAGTTTTCCCTTAATAAATCACAATCAATTCTAAATGTAGCGCAGCTTTTGCGGCTTCATGTCAAGCCCATAGTTGCCCATAAATAGTCAGTGAAAAAGTTAATATTCATCGATTGCGAAATCATGGCAAACACAGAGAGGAAATAAAAAAAACGTAACTTAATTCAATTTTGAAGTAGCAGTTATCGTTGGCAAGGTTGAAAAGAGGAGAAAAATGTTGTTTTGGAGGGCACAGTGTAGGCATTACTAATGCCAAAAACGCACTTGAGTGGCAAAAGGTTGCAGACGCCGTAAATGCTGTAGCCTCACAACCTCGGACCATGGCCCAAATAAAAAAGAAATGGTCGGACATCAAAGTCGAGGCAAGAAAGCGTCTAGCACTCCATCGCCAGAGTGTGGCCTCGTTTGCCAGCAAGTCTTCTTGCTGTCTGAAGATGCGTTCACTCCGAATCCTTCCATTTGCCACATCTTCAAGAGCGCAAGATCAGCCATTGTGCGTCATTATGCATTGTGATAGGGCATTTTATTTCCTTCCATTTCATTGCATCTGACAAGCTACAGATGTTTGTTATAATCTACGTGGAAATTGGACATAGTTCAGTGCAAATGTAATGTCTTGCAGCTTTCTGAATGGTTGAGACAGACGTCATACGTTATTTTATCAAAAATAAAACTAAAGGCATGAATACCATGATTCCGTAGCTGATGAAGACATTTTACTATGAAAGCAACTTTCCCTAGTGGACAATTAATACATCTATCTATCTATCTATCTATCTATCTATCTATCTATCTATCTATCTATCTATCTATCTATCTATCTATCTATCTATCTATCTATCTATCTATCTATCTATCTATCTATCTATCTCCCTAATTATCTATCTATCTATCTAATCGCATCTATATCTGCTCCGCCAGACGGACACATTGACGATCAGTTTTGTACATTAGCCATTTTCCCGTCAAGTTTGCTTTTTATAAATACCAATTATTGCGTGGAGAGCGGCGTACGTCTTCTTTTGTGCGTATGCAACGTTTATAAATGAGGCCCCTGGACCTGTGCTGAAGGGTCAACACACAGTTACTCCTGCAATGACTGATCTGAGAGCAGAGACGGAGTATGAGATCAAATGTGCGGCAATGGGGAAACTCAACTACACCAGAGAAAGTGATCTGATCAGAGTCACAACACAGGTATGAAGAGAGACATTTTTTAAGAGACTTATTTAAAGTATATGTAGCTATATGATAGGAGTACTTTATAGATTAATCAGTTGTTAATTCGTATTAAATGTGTCTTTCAGCAAAGTACATGGAAACAAGCAGTTATGGGCGAGTCTATCAACTTTTGATACATTTCTAATACCTTTTTTAATGGTGTCATTTTCACACAAATTGCTGTGAGATTGTAAAAGACAGACAAAATTACAAAAACAAGGATGAATGATGTTTGAGAGGCAACATGTATTAGTCTTACCAATAGCAATACAATAATTTAATATACAATTTAATATGAATATAACAGATTTAATGCTCCGTTGAACTACAGAGAAACGGTGCTTTAACGGGAGCAACACCACAAACACTAAGCCATGTGACACCACATTTATTTGCATTGTTGTCATGTTTTTCTTGACAACAATTGTTTCCAAACTAGTTTTCACAAAAAAAAAATCCTTGCATGGAAACCTGGCTAGTGACACAGAATGCAGTTTCTCCCTCAAGCATTATAGACATACCATTATGAATTTCGCTGAAACTGCTGTAAAGCAATGAGTTTGGGCGGCCCGACCACGGAAACGCCGCCGGAGAAGGGGAAGCAGAGCCGGCGTGCTCATCAGAGTAAGACGCCGCGCAAACCGACCCCCGCTTCCCAGTATTTTACTGGCAAATGTTCAGTCTCTGGACAATAAACTCTGCAAGCTGAGAGCACGGATCTCTTTCCAACGAGAGACGAGGGACTGCTGCATTATCTGCCTTACAGAAACTTGGATGTCCGCTGAGATTCCAGATTCGGCCATCGAAACCACGGGGTTCTCCGTGCATCGGATGGACAGAGAAAAAGATCTCTCCGGGAAAAGCAAAGGCGGGGGTGTATGTTTTATGATCAACCGATCCTGGTGTGATCAGAGGAACGTACATTCTATCAAGTCTTTCTGTTCTCCTGATCTGGAATTTCTCACGGTTATGTGTCGACCATTCTGGCTACCGAGGGAATTCACAGCGGTCATCATCACAGCGGTGTATATTCCCCCACAAGCCGACACAGACCGGGCACTGAAGGAACTGTATAGGACAGTGAGTGAGCAGGAAACCGCGCATCCTGAGGCTGCGTTTATTGTGACCGGGGACTTTAACAAAGCCAACTTCAAGCGCATCGCACCCAAATACCACCAACATGTTAGCTTCAACACACGAGGGAACCGAGTTCTGGATCATTGTTACTCTCCCTTCAAGGATGGTTACAAATCACTCCCGCGCCCACCATTTGGCAAATCGGATCACGCTTCCATCATCCTTTTGCCCGCATACAGGCAGAGGTTGAAACAGGAAGCACCCGCCCTCAGAACCATCCAGTGCTGGTCGGACCAATCGGACTCTATGCTACAAGACTGTTTTGATCACGCGGACTGGGAGATGTTCCGGTCGGCCTCTGATGACGACATCGAGGTCTACGCTGATAGCGTAACGTGTTTCATCAGGAAGTGCGTAGGAGACGTTGTTCCGACCAAAACAATACGGCTGTACCCAAATCAGAAGCCGTGGCTAAATGTGGATGTTCGCGCGGCACTCAATGCGCGGACCTTCGCCTTTAACTCCGGTAATGCGGAGGAGCATAAACAAGCAAGTTATGCCCTCCGGAAAACCATCAGAGCAGCAAAACGCCAGTACAGGGACAAGATTGAAGGACAGTTCAACACCACCGACTCCAGAAGCATGTGGAGGGGAATTAACACCATCACGGACTACAAAGGGAACACAAACTCCACCGTGAACACCGCTGCCTCTCTCCCGGACGAGCTAAACACCTTCTATGCTCGCTTTGAGGGAACTGACACCGCCCTCGCGGAGAGAGAGCTCGTGGCTGAAGATACAGAGGTTAGTGCACTCTCCGTATCTGTAGCGGATGTAACCCGATCCTTCCGGCGGGTGAACGTCCGTAAAGCCGCGGGTCCAGACGGCATTCCGGGCCGCGTCATCAGAGCGTGCGCGCGCCAACTGGCTGGAGTTTTCACGGACATCTTTAACCTGTCCCTCTCCCTGTCTGTGGTCCCCACATGCTTCAAAACGTCCACCATTGTTCCTGTACCGAAGCAAGCAAAAACCACCTGCTTAAACGACTGGCGTCCTGTTGCTCTGACCCCCATCATCAGCAAATGCTTTGAGAGACTAGTCAGAAACCACATCTGCTCTGTTCTCCCCCCCTCACTGGACCCACTGCAGTTTGCATACCGCAAAAACCGCTCCACTGATGATGCCATTTCATCCACTATTCACACTGCTCTCTCCCACCTGGAAAAGAGGAACACATATGTGAGAATGCTGTTTGTAGACTACAGCTCAGCATTCAACACCATTGTGCCCTCCATACTTGACATGAAACTCCGGGCTCTCGGCTTAAACAGCTTGCTATGCAGCTGGATCCTGGACTTCCTGTCAAACAGACGCCAGGTGGTCAGAATGGGCAGTAACATCTCCTCATCACTGACTCTCAACACTGGAGCCCCTCAGGGCTGTGTTCTCAGCCCACTCCTGTACTCTTTGTACACACATGACTGTGTGGCAACCCACAGCTCCAACACCATCATCAAGTTTGCTGACGATACGACGGTGGTAGGTCTCATCACTGACAATGATGAAACGGCCTACAGAGAGGAGGTGCACACTCTGACACGGTGGTGTCAGGAGCACAACCTCTCCCTCAACGTCAGCAAGACCAAGGAGCTGGTGGTCGACTTCAGGAGGATTGAGAGAGAACACCGCCCCATCACCATCGATGGAGCACCGGTGGAGAGAGTCAGCAGCTTCAAGTTCCTCGGTGTCCACATCACAGAGGAACTCTCATGGTCCGTCCACACCGAGGCCGTTGTGAAGAAGGCTCATCAGCGCCTTTTCTTCCTGCGACGGCTGAGGAGGTTTGGAATGAGCCGCCACATCCTCACACGCTTCTACACCAGCACTACAGAGAGCCTGCTGACTGGCTGCATCACCACCTGGTACGGCAACAGTACTGCCCGCAGCCGCAAAGCCCTGCAAAGGGTAGTGCGCACGGCCAGCTGCATCATCGGAGGTGAGCTTCCCTCCCTCCAGGACATTTACGCCAGGCGGTGTGTGAAGAGAGCTCAGAGGATCATCAGAGACTCTAGCCACCCGAGCCATGGGCTGCTTTCACTGCTGCCATCAGGCAGACGGTACCGCAGCATCAGAACACGCACCAGCCGACTCCAGAACAGCTTCTTCCCACAAGCAATTAGACTCCTGAACTCTTGATCCATCAGGATCATAACACACACTGGACAGAATATCACTCAGCACAACCCACTGTAGATACACACACATTATATACACATTTATTATAATTTATTATTTATCATATAGCACCTATTGTACATTGGATCTCTACTGTGAATAATAATGTATACTGTACATTGTATATTATTATTATTATTATTATTATTATTATTATAGCGTAATGTATATTGTTTAATGTATGTTTTAGTGTGTATATTGTTTAAAGTATATTGTTTAAAGTATATGTATATTGTAAGTATGTGTATATTGGTTAAAGCTGTGAGAACCACACTCACATTGTGTAAATTATTTATTGTTTATTGTAGAGTTTACTGTGCTGTGAGTAATTGTGGGCGCATCAGTGTAATCTGATGCTGCTCTAAATGTTGTACATGTCATGTCGTGACTACTATGTTGCTCGGAACTGCACCAAGAATTTCACCTGCTGTTGCACTTGTGTGCATGGCTGTGTTACAATAAAGTGATTTGATTTGATTTGATTTGATTTTGATTTGATTTGTATTGTGAAAAATTATATGTAAATCAAATTTAACTTGTTTGTTTTGTGTGCGACTGACCTTGTCTTTTTCTTAGCAGGTGTAACACATGAGGTTGAGGATGTGAGGATTGTGCTGCTGGGCAAGATGGGTGCTGGGAAAAGTGCATCAGGAAACATCATATTGAGAAGAGAAGCATTTAAATTAACAATTAAATCAATTTCAGTGACCAGAGACTGTCAGAAAGAAACGACTGAGTTCAACAGAAGACAGATCACTGTGATCGACACTCCAGGCCTGTTTGATGCTGGAGTTGATAATGTTGAGATCAAGAAGGAGTTTGTAAAGTGTGTCTCAATGACGGCACCTGGTTTCTTCTGGTGATTCCACTGGGACGATTCACTCAAGAGGAGAAAGATGCCGTGAAGATGACCTACGAGACTTTTGGAGACACATCCAGAATGTACACCATAGTGCAGTTCACTAGAGGAGATGAACTTAAGGGAAGAAGAATGGAAGATTTCATTGAAGAAAATTACATTTTACAGTACCTCGTCCATCAGTGTGGAACGAGATACCACGTGTTCAGTAATAATGAGACTACAGATCAGACGCAGGTTTCTGAGCTGCTGGAGAAGATTGACTGGATGATAAAAGCAAACGGAGGGAGTTTCTACACCAATGAGATGTTCCAGCAGGTGGAGAAGAACATCCAAGAGGAACAGGATATAATCATGAAAGAGAAAGAAGAAGAGATCAAGAGAAAAGAAGAAGAGCTGAGAGACAAATATGAAGCAGAAATAGAACAAATGAAGAAAGAAAAAGAGAGAAATACAAGAGATGGAACTGAGAAAAGGTGAGGAGAAGTTCAAAAACACAGAAGAGGAGATCAAGAAAGAAACAGATGAAATTCTACGAGAAGAGCTGCAGAGGAAACTAGAGGATGAGCAGAAACTATCTGAAGAAGAGAATAAAAGACAAGAAAAGGCTTTAGAAAATCGTCAACAGAACTTCATAAAATACCTGGAAGAAAAGCATAAAAAAGACAAACAAAATCTCCAGAAGAGAATTCAACATGAATCAAGAGAACAAGCGGAACGTGAATATCTTATACACCTTAAGAGCAGTGATGCCAGTAACGCGTTACTTAGTAACGCGTTACTCTAATTTGACCACTTTTTCCAGTAACGAGTAATCTAACGCGTTACTATTTCCAAACCAGTAATCAGATTAAAGTAACTTATCCAAGTCACTGTGAGTTACTTTTTTTTGTCATTTTCCTTAGTAAAAATATATATTTTTGCTTTCTTTTTTAGTCTCAGCAGGGTTTTTCCTGCATAGAGAATTACGAGGCGGCCGCTCCGTCTGTCGACAAAACTCAAGACAGGCAGTCACTTGTTCAGATTAGGCATGTCGTGATAATTAAATAATCATCAGAAATATATATTGTCACATTATCCTTCAGCAATCATTATTAGTATATTATTATTTGCTAGTAGCCTACAAAGTCATCTAAAGCCATAGCTGAATGTCTTTCCTCCGCTGCTCTGTCATTCTCCGTTCAGCATTCAAACTGCGCGTCGTTCGGTTCCAGTCAGCAGCAGCACGGTAAAGCTCACTCCGTATGATATATTCCCGTTTTAATACTTGATATGTTGATAAAATAATTTATCTTCCTGGAGTTTATCTTGCGTTTTCTGAAAGATGTTGTGCTCACTACTCAGGTGACAACACAAGGACTAATTAGCATCACACGCACAATAACCAGAATTAAAAACTGTGAAGAAACAAATAATCAGTGAATGTTTGGACCGATAGGCTACATAGTAGACTAGGATTTGTGGGCTCGACGCTCATCTTCTCTTTATGCCGTGGACTTTTCAATGTGCACTCGCGCTGCACTGCACACTCTGATTCCATGTTGCTTTAAGCGCATCATTCTGCACCCGGGATGCGCATAAGCGCTTTGTTGCCGCTCTGTTTTGAAGCGTTTCATATATTTTCATAGTTTTGTGCACTTAAAGATTATTAAAAAATTTATTGTTCTCACGGATCGATCATATATTTGTTGTCCCTTTACAGAGCTGCACATTACTTTTACAATAAAATATAAATCTTGTAATTTTATATTATTTGTGTAGGCCCATATAATTATTTACATTCATATATAAATATAAATTAAAAATTAAATATAAATTGTTTTTCATAAATGTATTTAATAAAAACAAAGTAATTTGTACCTTTTCATTAACATGTTTAGGGTTTTATGTTTAGTGTTTTATGTTTAGTATAGTGTAACATGTTTTATGTTTAGTGTTGGCAAAAACGGTTGTCATTTTTATGTTGAGGCTGCAGAGGTGTTGTCGGCAACTGATGAATGTAACTAATAAAGTAACTTGTAATCTAACTTAGTTACTTTTAAAATCAAGTAATCTGTAAAGTAACTTAGTTACTTTTAAAATCAAGTAATCTGTAAAGTAACTAAGTTACTTTTTCAAAGTAACTGTGGCAACACTGCTTAAGAGAGAAGTGGATAAAGATTTAGAAAAAGCTGGAAAAAAATCTAAGGAGGAAAATGCTGCAGCTTTACAAGTCGATGAAGCAAAACCTGTATATAGATCAAATCCAGCTTGTGACTTGAGATCCTACACTAACGAGATTCTCCAGCGGGTGGAGAAGAAGATCAGAATTCAAAGATTGAAGAAAGTCAAATATGTTGCAGACATTGAAAAATATAAGAACGAATACGAGAGAGAAAGACACGAGACGTGGAATGAACTGAGAAAAAGAGAAGATGAGCTTAGAAAAGAAGAAGAGGAGCTCAAGAAATGAAAATGCACGATAAGAGCTGCATAGAAAACTGGAGGAGAAGCAGAAAGAATTTGAAGAGGAGAAGGAAATCAGAAGGAAAAACATGGAAGAAAATGTCCTATCAAATGAAATGGCTATACTTATTCACATTGGAGACTGCCTCGATACGGATGACCGATTACAAGCTCTGCTCTCACAGATAGAAAATAGTTATATTCGGACCATTATAGCAAAAAAAATGATCAACTTAAAAAATTTACTTCATGCGGTGACATCAACAATAACTGGTTTTGTTGAATTGAAATAAATAATTTAAGATAGCTGATTATAACTGAATTCAACCAACCTGAAAAAGGTTTTACTGAAGCATGACTGTCAGTAGATATCACCTGATTTCTCCAGCTAGGTAAAATTACTTAATACGTTTGATAAATCTTTTTGTAGTCCCACTTTATATTAGGTGGTCTTAACTACAATGTGTGTGGAGGTGGGAGGGGATCATTTATGAAGCATTATGGGGGACCAGGATGTTTTAGTACAATTTGGTACATGGTTTGATTGTTTATATCACATTTATTTTCATCTGTCATTATACAATGAAATACCTGTTGTTTTACAGATATTTGCAGTAAATAAATAAACAGATATACCATAGAAAACAAGGCATTCTGGGTAATATTTGTCATTTTCGAGAAAGTAGCCTATGAATAGCCTATACTGTATATTAACAGTGCTCAATTTCAACACTCAGAGGCTGATCCATATAACACCCTATACCCTAATTCACTATTCCCTACATTAGTTGACTGATATAGTCCACTTGACCGTGTTAATCCAGACACTGATGAACACCTGCTGTTAACAAGCAGAATCACTGGGAAATACAGGAACTACAACTGACTTCAGCCACAGCTTTAAATAAAATCAGCTGAAGATAAATGAAGATTTAAAGGGGATATATTATGCCTCTTTTTACAACATGTAAAATAAGTATCTGATGTCCCCAGAGTATGTATGTGAAGTTTTAGCTCAAAATACCCCACAGAATGTTTTAAAGCATGTTAAAATTGCCAAGTTTTTGGGGTGAGCAAAAATTTGCCGTTTTTGTGTCCCTTTAAATGCAAATGAGCTGCTGCTCCCTGCCTGTTCTTTCAAGAAGAGGGTGGAGTTTTAATAGCTTGTGCAACAGAACATGAAGCAGTGTTCAGTTCGACCCGGACTCTGACAATAATGCCTACAGAGCCAGAGAATATCTGCCGCATAGAGATAGAACAGGTATAGTTTAATTTATTATGCTTATAATTTATGTTGCCATCTTGCTTTGTTGCATCTCTCCCTTGCATTATTATCAGCAAACACAGCAATATACATTAACACTTCTTAGAACTAGCAAACAAATATATACAGACATTATGCCTTTTCAGTGGGTAAACTGGTAAACTTTATATCTATAAATCAAATCAGATGAACTGTAATAAAGTGTGTGCAGTCCCTTTCATGACTGCCGTAACCAGTATCACTCGCAGACTATAAGCTGGATCATGAATAGTCGGTACTGATCAATCCTTGAGCTTTAACTGTTTAGCAAAAACTGCCTTGAATTGCCCTTTGTACAGGTAATGCACCTGCATTGATTACAAGACATTGTTGCTACAGCAGCTCGAGGAAATGGCAGACAACGGACTGAGGGCGGGAACTATGCTAATACGGGACAGTCCGTCAGTGCCGTGGGTGGAGACGTGCAGATTAAGGGGTGGTAATATTACCTCACTTATTATAAGTGGCTCGTTTTTCCACAGGCTTGTAGAGAAAGGCTTACCAACACAAAGTTACTAGGTTGTCCTTTTTTTAGGTTTTCTGTGTTGGAAGATGCACTGGGACCCGATTATAGCACTTAAACAATGATAAAGTCAGATTTCCGTGATATGTCCCCTTTAAATATGTTATTTATTATTTTTTTTAATAGTTCTGATGATTTTAATTTAAGTAAAATGTTATTTCAATGAGAACCTCATGAAAGATAGGTATCAGTGTCTTAGGGGTTAACTCTTTAAAATATTGTTTTTAAAGGGATAGTACCTAAAATGTCATCATTTACTCACCCTAATGTAATTCCAAATGTATTTTTCTCCATTCTTATTCTCAGTGAATAAAGATTACTTATTAAACAAAAAGACTGAAAAAAAATGATTGCACAACCAACAAATAGGTGGCGATGTGCACTAAGTAGGTTGTGTAACTCGCCATTAAACAAAAGAAGAAGAGGAAGAAGAATCAACCGAGAGTTCAAGGGTATATGTGACGGCTTTCTGGAACACCCCCCAGAACAGAAAGAGAGATCAGAAACAAACTCTAAACGTGAACAAACTCAAAATGTGACACTTTTGTGTTTCACAGAAGAGAGAAAGCCGTACAGGTAGGGAACGACACGAGGGAGAGTAAACGACAGCATTTAATAGCAGTAAATGTACGGCATCCAAGCTCCAAACCAGTGCTTTACTCTCAAGTGCATTTCTGTGTGACAATTAAATGTGTTAACTAAATTCAATAATATCATTATATGTCCTTGTCCTTGTTTTATTCATTTATATTCAAAAACATTCATGGTTAACCTGTGGGCCGCATGGGCTGGGTTTGTCCAGAGCTGAATTTTAGCCCCAGTCCAGCTCTGTCCACCCCAGTTTTTCATTCTTCCTAAATGTTAATCTTCTGCTATCATGTTGTTCTTTCCAATCCAGTAATGGGCTGTATTCTTTTAAAACAAATAAATGCATTCTTGAACCTTTTTGTCTATTTGATGTGGCTTCTGTGTTGCCATTGCACTGTTAAAAGGGCAGAAGGAAATGAATGTGAACATGAGTTTCAGTGTAAAAGGAGCCTTTTTTGTAAAAGTTTTTTTTTGTTGCTTTTTTTACCTAATTTGACCCATTTCATGCCAAGTCATACTCATTGCAGGACTGTAGGTCTTCATATGCATGATAATCAGTGAACATCTGCAAATAAGAGGTTAAAGTTGCACTAAAATCAAAATCAAGACAATTTGCTGTTATAATGTTGACTGTGAATTGTTGTCTTCTCTGTTCTTTGCACGTGGGTTTTTGGCCATTGTATTGTGTGCTTATAGCGCTCATGACACAATGAAGAGATAGTGCACTAATGGAGACACAGAGTGCATCTTAACCCTCCTGCTACCCTCAAATCTGCTAACATTTTTTACCCACTGGGGTCAATTTGACATTGACAATTTGATATTGGAAAAATACCATGATGTTAATTTTGTTTACACAGTTGTCCCCATTAAATTAGGAAAAGACATTCAATCTGAAGCACAAAAGAAATGATGTTAATTGTGTTTTTACAGACATTAAACATTGAATTTGGTCAAATTGACCCCAAAGATAATATAAGGGTTAAATATTGTTGTTGGAGCCATGATATTGCGTAACAACTGCGTAACAACCTGTAATAAACCTGTTCGCACATCATACTCCTGTTTACACATTATACTCCTATTTGCAATTATACCTATTGCTTACACACATACTTCTTATATATATATATTTTATGTTAACCACTTATTTTTAAGTCTACAGTTTATCTCACTTATCATATCCACTTATTTTTATATTTATATTTTTATTTTTATTTTTATCTTATTTCCTATTTTTATCTTTTACTTGATTTATTTATAATTCTACTTATGTTAATACTTTTTATTCTAATTTTATTCTATTTCTATTTTAATTTCCCCTTGTGTTTCTTGTAACTGTTATTTGCACTGTCCATGGAGCGGACCTGTTTACATTTCACTGCCAGTTGTATATTGTGTATATAACTGTGTATGTGACAAATAAAACTCTTGAATACACTTGAATACACTTGATATTGAAGTGTAATTTTTGTTTGTGACACTAGAGGGCGTACTAGTTTTTTGAGTATGTTTAAGTAAGAGGATGATGAGTTACATGTGCGCATATGGAAGGTCAAACAAACTTTTTGACCGTGCTGTGTTGAGCGTGCTGTGGAGCGTATTGTGCAAGACTGTGCTTATGCACAACCTTTGTTTTAAATTAAATATATAATTTATTAGTAGTAAGAAATTAGTAAAGTTTGAAGTATTGATTTACTCGTTGTTTGCAATGCCAAATGGACAATAAATGGATTGGCATATCCGAATGTATCCTCAATGTATGGACGGTAACTTGATTTACTCAAAGCAAAGGCACGCGTCAGAAACAGACTTCTAAAAGCCCATGTGCGTCCCTACAATTGTGTTTGGGTCGGGATGCAGAAATATGCTATTGATCAATGACAGTGTTGACGGTGGAAAAACAAATGATAAAATCAGAAAATACAAATGCTGAGGTAGATTTTTCATATCAAGCCGCTGCACATTCAAATGAACATGTTTCCAAAGAATTACAGCAACAATGACCAACACAACACAAGATGCGGATCCACGTCTTCAGCACGTCACAAATGATGTGATGCGCTGAATGAGGGATGAGAGCAGAGATAATAACATCAGACTCAGGACAGAAACACACCACCTCTAAAGTAAGAGCAACTCACATGTTCATTCTTCAAACACAATTAGATAACTCAATGATTGTGTATGGTGCATTTATGTTCCTGTGTAGATGGATTTTTAATTCTCACTTGAATTTTTCAGAAATGGACCAAACTCTATATTTCATCCTCCTCATCGGTGAGTGTGTTTGTCATTTGATCTATGGTTTATAGCAGTGTTTCTCAAGAGCACTTCTCTGCACATTTTGTATGTCTCTCTTATTTTACACTCATTACTCATTATGAAAGAGCTCCATGACAGAGATTGACTTATTATGGGAGATGAGAGTGTCTGTGTGAATAAATGCTCTATATTTGGTGTTATATTGCTAGTAAATATAAAGTAGGTTTGCATTGCTTGTGAAATGTGCTTTGCTGAGCGGAAAAGAGTGCAAATATTTCTATTAACAAACTAAAAGTGCACCACAGGGCGCATAACATTTTATTGTAATTTTTGTATTTTTACCATCATTCATTAATACGCATCTCATCATCATTAGACACACAGCAGTCATATATCATTACAATACAAGACTAACTATACAATATAACACAAAATGTATAAATAATTAATTTATTTTCTCTTTATTCATTAAAATGTATAATATCAGCATCATGTAGGCTATGCTGTTATAATGGTTCAATCATAACTGGTGAAACCTGAGAGCCAATTCTGGGCCATGTATGAGCCATCGCATCAGGGCAGGGTGACCGAGAGAGAAGTAAAGGGGACATTGCGCTGTCTGATAAGAGGCGATGACGTCCACTTCTTCTCTGTAAAATCTTGTCCAGATCTGCCTGACTACTTCTGGGTGGAGTTTTCATTCCCCCGCATGTAATTTCTGTCTGGACAGTAAATCTGCTCCCACATTCAACTGCTCTGAGTGACAGGAGCTTGTCCTGGGCCCAGAGAAAAATCTATCTTGCTTAGATCGCGCGAGCGCAGACCTCCCTGGTGATTTATGTATGAGACTGCTGCTGTGTTGTCCACCCACACTAGTACATGACAGCTCCTCAAACGGGGGAGAAAGTATTTCAGGGCCAGAAATACAGCCATCAGCTCAAGGCATTTGATGTGCCAATCACGCTGATGACCCTCCCATTCCCCTTGAGCTGGACGACCACACCAGCCCGTCAGGGAAGTGTCCGTCGTTAGCAGTTTGCGATGACAAGGTACACCTAGAGTGGGACCCAAGGTAAGGAACCGGGGTCTGAGCCACATAGTTAGTGTCACTTTTATTAGCCTCTGGGGGTTGGCCCTTGGATGAAACCCCCTTGCTCTGAGCCACAACTGAAACGGTCTCATGTGCAACAGCCCCATAGGGATCACCGTGGATGCCGAAGCCATGAAACCTAACAATCTTTGACACCGATGAATAGTGAGATTTTGACCTAGCCTGACTTTCTTCAGGGTATATAAAATGGTCTCGACTCGAGCGGGAGACAGATGTGCCCGCATTGTGATCGAATTCCAAACCACCCCTGAATAAGTCGTTCTCTGGACAGGAGAAAGAACTCTTTTCTTGGCATTATGTCTCAGCCCGAGAGAAACTAGATGAGCTAGCATGATGTCTCTGTGCTGAAGCGCCATCTCTCACGATTGAGCTAGTATCAGCCAGAGCTGCATCCATGCATTTGGTGTATGTGTGGGGTGATAAGGCTAGGCCGAATGGAAGAGCTCGAAATTGGCCTCCGAAAGCGAACCTCAGGAACTTCCTGTGTTGTGGCAATATTTCTATGTGAAAATACGCGTCCTTCAGATCGATCGTGACGAACCAATCGCGATGTTGGATTTGCGACATGACCATCTTTATGGTTAACATCTTGAACTTGAGTGCTTTGACTGAACGGTTTCAGCCTCGAAGATCTAAGATTGGACGCAACCCCCTATCCTTCTTTCATTCTTCTCCGCCACTGGACAGAAACCGATCCTCAAGCTTACTGCGTTTGGGGATCTCTTGTTCACTGGGCAAGTCAATCGGCAACCTGGCCACCGTGCGAGTAACCCCTTCCAATAATTCCTAGACGGATTTACTATTGTGCGAGGAACGCTCGGAAAGTGGCTGCTCGAAGTCCGCAGACCCAATCGCGCGGGGAGAGATCTGGATCTGGTAAACGAGCAGTCGAAAGGGACACACCCATCTCCTGCTCGTCAGCCAAATCCATCCTAGAGCCCCACGACCATAATGTGGGTGCGGACTGAAAGAAGCCAAGCCGAGCGCACAGCATTTTCAATGAACAGTTCACAATGCTGGCACTCGCCTGACTCCAATGCAGCCATCGCGTGCTCTTCCCCCAAACACACAAAGCAGTAATCGTGTGTGTCCTCGTCCGCTATTGGGCAAGAGCATGGAGGCACACACCGCTTCTGCTGACTCATTCTCTTAACTGATTTTCTTTCTTTTGGCTGAACTCTTTTCACTTGCTTCTTCTTTCAAAGACTTTGCCACACACCAAACACAGAGTTGGTCTGAAAACAAAAAGACCTTTTGGCTCCAGTGTAGCAGGTGCGCCTATGACGTCACCGGCCGAGGCTATAAATACCTCCTGGTCAATTTCATTGATGTTTTTCACACTATTTTCACAGCTGGTTATGTCGAAGACATTTCCCATTTGCATATGCTTATGCAACATTGAGTGTAGCTTTTGAAAGGGAACATTCATTCACTGCATGGAGTGTGTGTGGCCGAGCAGTGTAGCGAAAAGATCATCCTTGATATCGGGTCAGAAAACAAGACAAGGGACATGCAAATGAAGTCTCATTTGAATGCATTTTTAATAACATAACATAAAGGCAGAGGCAAAAATATCACAGAGCATGGACTAACAACCTTATTTGTTAAATGTTCTGTTTGCTAGGAATGGTTTTATTTTGGATAGTTCAATATAAATAAAATGTTCAATACACATGCATAGGCCTAATAGATTTTACATTATACGTTTTTTAAAACAAAAATAACGTAAAATTTAAGGTTATATACTGTACAGTATAATTACATTTATATATAATTTCAGTGAAATATGTGCATACATATCAACCACAGGCCAAACATTAAAAATCCAGAAATACTAAATGAAGAGCCATAACGCCAGACTCCACTTTAATCTACTGGAAATAATGATTTCAGTAATAATAATACAGAATAAATCATATATAGCATTTTATTTGTCAGGTTAAAATGCATCATGCCAATTACATAAGTAAACAATTAGAAGCCAGTTCAGAAATAAATGCATAACATCAAATGCACAAAGATGACTCTATGCATACACAGGACACACAGTGTCTAAAAATTCTAAAATAAGTGTGTTTTACTTAAACCAAGTAATATTATCTGACAGTGAGGTAAGAAAAGTAATCTTAATGCAAACAGAAACAAGATAATTTTCCTTACCCCACTGTCCGATCATTGCAAAATATGAAAAATGCACTTCAATTAAGTTTCCCCCAGGAAACAAGACCAGGTACCTTGTCAATTTCTTATGTAGAAAATGCATCTTGATTTAAGAATCTTTTGATATTTTGACTATGTTAAATAAGAAAAGTGTTTTTTGCAGTGCAGGTACATTCATTCATTTCATCATGCAGGCACCATCCCACAAATGGCATGTCCTTTACAGGATCCTGTAGATGAGGAGGCTGCATTCATTCATAGGGAGTTACGTTGAAGTGCGGAGAGGATTTGTTTTGTTGCCATATCCACATGCAGATTAATTTGAGCACATCATAGTAGTTGTCTATATAACATCGGGGTTGAAGAACACATTAGTAAGGCGCTGTATTTAAAGCTGTAACATCTGGAAGAAACATAATCATTAGAATTTCCTTTAGGATTTCCAGTGTGGTGGGATGCATTGATGACGCTCATATTCCCATCATCACACCTTCAGAAAATGAAACGGATTACTGTATGAAATGGAAGGGTAGTCTGAAATTTATGCCATAACCACAGCTGTTAAATAAACACAAATTATTCACAATTCATTTGGTCATGTTTATTTCCTAAAAATACAAAAGCAACAGTTTCATACCTTAAATGAAAGAACATTTAATTGTGTGAAAAGAGCATTAGACTATGTGGGAAAAAGACACTGAATGATATTTATTTAATATGTCAAATGTTTGTAAAGTCGTGTAGTCTTTTTATAAATATATTAGTATTTTAGTCTGGTGAGTAAATAAAATAAAGTGTACTAACCCAGTGGTTCTCAAAGTGTGAGAACCACATGTGAGATGGTGGTCCAGTGGGTTAAACCATGGAACTGATATGCAGAAGGTTGCTGGTTCGATCCCTGCGGTCTCCACCAGTGTGTCCTTGAGCAAGGCACTTTACTCCATGTTGCTCCAGGGGGATTGTCTCTGTAATAAGGGCACTGTAAGTCGCTTTGGATAAAAGCGTCTGCCAAATGCATAAATGTAAATGTGTGGAACTGAGGCTGCCTCTAGTGGTACGCAGAGGAATCACTAAATACATCAAACACAATACATTTTAATTTAGTCTTTATTTGAGTAAATCTTTTTTTTAATTTTTTTTATTTAAGTACAGTACAGTTTTAATTTACCTTTACAACACATTTTAATTTAATCATTTAATTATTTTATTTACCTGTATCAGTGTACAAACTGTATTTACAATGTTAAAGTGGCTGACAACAATAAATATTATAATATTAAATAAACTTTTTGAGCTGTGCAGAGCTGTAGCTGAATAGTTAGGCCTACTACGCTACTGTATTTTAATGTTGGTCATTATGGCGGTACTTGGAGAGACAAATATTTTCTAAGGTGGTACTTGGTATAAAAAGTTTGAGAACCACTGGACTAACCAATGGCGATTCTATTATCAAGGTGTGTGTGTAGAGGGTTGAAAAGCATTAAATCAAACCCTCTCTTTCACAGCTCTCTGCTCCGTATCTGAATGTGTTCAGCGTCAGTATCACTTTATAAACGTGTTGAAGACCTGGACTGAAGCTCAGAGATATTGCAGAGAGAATTACACAGATCTGGCCACTGTTGATGGCATGAACGACATGAGCGAGCTGAACAAGAGTGTGACTGGTAGAGGTGTTCTGTATGTCTGGATTGGGCTGCAGAAGACGGGTGTTGATAAATGGCAGTGGTCTTCAGGTGAACCGGTGCTCTATATCAACTGGACTGCTGGACAACCAGAAGGCAGAGATGATTGCGGAATGATGATGAATGGACAATGGGAAGATTTGCCATGTAGTGATGAACGTCATTTCATCTGCAACAACAGTGAGTGCTCATTTATCATGTACTATATCAAATATAACGGCTCCCACATGCTTTCTTCTGATTATAAAAAACATGCCTAATGTTCTTCTTCAGAAAGAGTCAGTGCCATCGCCATCGTCACAAATAACATTTAGATGCATAATGTGTGAATGCATTTTATGTCCATGTCGCAGTTTATCTGCAGTGTAACATCTTCATCTGTTTGACATTTCTTCCATCCGGTTCTTTGTTTTCAAATCAAATATTCCAGAGAATAAGTAATGGACAAATAGAGAGTAGGCGCGTCACGTCGCTATCGGCCGGAGTGACTGCGGTTACGCCCACAAAGACTGGGCGGCAGCATTGGTTTCAGTGTGAATACTGCGAAAAACACTCAAAACACATCTAAAACAGGAAAGAGCTTTGAGATTGACTGTACATATTTGACAAGAAATCTGAGGTAAATTTTTACAGACCGCCGAAAGCTACAGAAAAGGATCACTGCAATTCACAGAAACGACGGATTTGCAGTTATCATTTTGCTGTCAATATTTTGGGGTAAAAATATACCCTATACATTTTATTGTTATACACTCACCTAAAGGATTATTAGGAACACCTGTTCAATTTCCCATTAATGCAATTACCTAATCAACCAATCACATGGCAGTTGCTTCAATGCATTTAGGGGTGTGGTTCTGGTCAAGACAATCTCCTGAACTCCAAACTGAATGTCAGAATGGGAAAGAAAGGGGATTTAAGCAATTTTGAGCGTGGCATGGTCGTTGGTGCCAGACGGGCCGGTCTGAGTATTTCACAATCTGCTCAGTTACTGGGATTTTCACGCACAACCATTTCTAGGGTTTACAAAGAATGGTGTGAAAAGGGAAAAGCATCCAGTATGCGGCAGTCCTGTGGGAGAAAATGCCTTGTTGATGCTAGAGGTCAGAGGAGAATGGGCCGACTGATTCAAGCTGATAGAAGAGCAACTTTGACTGAAATAACCACTCGTTACAACCGAGGTCTGCAGCAAAGCATTTGTGAAGCCACAACACGCACAACCTTGAGGCGGATGGGCTACAACAGCAGAAGACCCCACCGGGTACCACTCATCTCCCCTACAAATAGGAAAAAGAGGCTACAATTTGCACCAGCTCACCAAAATTGGACAGTTGAAGACTGGAAAAATGTTGCCTGCTCTGATGAGTCTGGATTTCTGTTGAGACCATCATGCCTTGTTACCACTGTGCAGGCTGGTGGTGGTGGTGTAATGGTGTGGGGGATGTTTTCTTGGCACACTTTAGGCCCCTTAGTGCCAATTGGGCATGGTTTAAAATGCCACGGCCTACCTGAGCATTGTTTCTGACCATGTCCATCCCTTTATGAGCACCATGTCCCCATCCTCTGATGGCTACTTCCAGCAGGATAATGCACCGTCACAAAGCTCGAATAATTTCAAATTGGTTTCTTGAACATGACAATGAGTTCACTGGACTAAAATGGCCGCCACAGTCACCAGATCTCAACCCAATAGAGCATCTTTGGGATGTGGTGGAACGGGAGCTTCGTGCCCTGGATGTGCATCCCACAAATCTCCATCAACTGCAAAATGCTCTCCTATCAATATGGCCAACATTTCTAAAGAATGCTTTCAGCACCTTGTTGAATCAATGCCACGTAGAATTAAGGCAGTTCTGAAGGCGAAAGGGGGTCAAACACAGTATTAGTGGTGCTCCTAATAATCCTTTAGGGGAGTGTATATTGTAATGATAACTCAAAAAATTAAATATGTATCTTCGTATATTCTGCATAATTGGATGTTTTTAAATAAATGCTAACAAAAACTACACAAGTTTTAGGACTGAATTATATATCGATATAATTATATATGAATTATATATATATAACATTGATATAAGTCATCACCCAGATTAAGACCTGCCTATATTGCATTTATATAAAGCATTCACACACATTTGCTTCATGTATTTCCCCGGGATCAAATCAGGCTCATGTAAATGTCAGGAAACACGATTCCTGGCTGCATGTCAATATCCATGGATCACGGGATCTTTGGTAAGATGTAAGGAACACTTATAGTGACCTTTAGTTTAAACTGAAAATAGTTAGTTTTACTCAGTTTCCCTTATTAAAGTCCCACTGAAGTGCCTTGGAGCGCACAGCATTATTCAATGTGTTGACGTAATTTCCCCAGAAACGGCTGCAGCTGTTAGCAGCTCCTCCCCTTTTTTGAAACGGCTAATAGCGTTTCGTTATTACCACAGTTTGACTAGAGCCTTTCTGTTTTTTTTAAAGCCAGTTTCCTCCTAATCTAACCGTTTATCATCATAATCTCCTCCATATCTCCTTGAAATACAGCATTCTGTGCAGCATTTAAATGGGTCCGATATGTTTTGTTGTCTGCACCGACTCGCGCATGTGATCCGCACTGCGCTCTCATGTGTGTAGTCAACGGCTCTGCTCTAGACTGTGTGTGTGTGCTGCAGCAGTGCACGTGAAACTATCGTGAACCCAGACTTCATTCGCCTCAACTGAAAGCATATTTACACCGTCTGAATCGTTTCCTATCACATGTATAGTGCGCTATGTGCCGTTCACCATGTAGAAAATAGTAAATGCGTGAATAACTGACCGTTTTCAGACGCAGTTCAGGGTCTATTTATAATGCAGGGGGCGGGACTTCAGATTCTAGAGCGCATTTGATTGGACAGAAGATTTGATGAGAAGGTGAAGTCTGCGATGATGTCATCAAAATCTGTAATTCGTGTTAACGGAAGTGAGAGTTTTGAATGCTTATATCTCCTAAATGCAAATTTTGTCATTGTTTTGGAACACACCAGCTTACTCATATCCTTAAGGCTAAGATAATTATACTAAAAGCTAAAAAACTTTATTTTGATTTCAGTGGGCCTTTAACTCCAGTCATACAGCAGCTCTTCTGCCACTCAGTCCGGCGTCAATGCATACCCTCTATACCAGGGGTTTTCAAACTTTTTGTGTGTGTGGACCACTAGTTGTAATCAAGAAATTTCGCGGACCACCTCATAATACACATAATAAAATATATGTCTACACACAGACCTACCTGAATTAATCCGCACCTCTAAATAGGCTTACTAGCACTAAAACTATAACTGGTCATCACATCAGTACAACAGGCTTGTTAAAAGAAAGTTTACTGTATACAACGGCTGCCACATTTTTATTTGATTTATTTACTCAAGTGCATAATCAGGTTCATTTAAACAACGGGCTTATTTTGCAATGGAGTATGAAATCTATACAGTAATAAGAACACTTGGACATAGTCAACATTTCAGAACCTTTGGCAAATTTAGGGGATTATTAATAATAGTTATTATTTAAAGTTTACAAGTCCTCAAAAAGTGAGGCACTGAACTTGAACGTTGCGGCCGAGCGCCACTAGCCTATTTTAGTAATCACACAATAACTTGACAATTTAATTTAAATTTTATATCAATATAGGCTGACATATTCTTTTAAATTTTTATAGACCACTGTCAGGGTCCTGCCCTGTCAGTCTTGTCTGTCTTGTGTCTGTTCAATGTTTCTTTGTTTGTCTTGTGTCTGACCACATGGTTCTGTCTTTGTTTGTGTTGGCCATGTGCTCCTCTCGTCCCACCTCCTTGTTTCCCTTTACCACGCCCCCTTGTTTAGTCCTTGTCTAGTCCTTGTTTGATTAATTGTGTTCACCTGATCCTCATGTGCTCTTCCCTTTTATATTGAGCTCATTTCCCTCTTGTCCTTGCTGGTTCATTGTGTGCTTTTGTTGTATGCCTCGTGTCTAGCTAACCTTGTCCTGGTGATAGTAGTTTATCTCGTCTAGTATAGTTTTTGGTTACTTTTTCCCTATCCTTATTTTCTCTCTCTAGTTTCCTGCAACGTTACAGATTTAGTTTCTAGTTCCAGTTATTTATTTTTAGTTTTTATTTATTTTGCCTTTTCTCTCTTTTGAGAAATCTTTCTTCTGTTTTCTGTTTTGGATTCTACTTACTTTGTTGGCATTTATTCCTATTCTTAGTTTTTGCTTTTTGCTCATGTTTGTTTCTCTTGTTGTCTCGTCTTGAGTCTTGTGTGTTGTCTTGTGGTGTTTCCCGTCCTGCATCCTGTTCCACCCTGGTCACCCTGGACTCTTCTGGCCTGGCAACCAGTCTGGTTTCACAGCAAGTCACATCACCTACTGTCAAGCCTGGTTCCTCGAGCTGCTGCCTCGTCTCCATCATTGGCCATCCCATCCCTGCTGTCTCTACCCTGACCAGCCACTTCTCCCATTGTGTCCTGCCCCTATTGTTTGGACTTTGTTCCTATCTCACCAGTCTTGTCCTGTGTCAAATATTGTTAATAAATTTCACCCCCTGCTCATTCTGCACCTGGGTCCTCACTCTCAGTATCCTGACAGACCACAGTTTGGGACTGGCTGCTCTATACAAAGCGCTTTAAAATTATCATGATGATCACAAATAATCCTGAAGATATTCAACTTTATTTATATAGCACTTTTAACAATGTAGATTGTTTCAAAGCAGCTTTACAGTGTTAAACAGGAAAAATAATAATTTTATTAAGCTGTATAGCCATTTGATGTCATCAGTTCATTTCATTTTCCATACGGTGACAGTGTGGGCTTTAGATCAATAATTAGATCAGTAATTTAGTTTATATGGTTAATTTAGTTTATTAATTAGATTTATTTCGATGTTTAGTTGATAAAATGTAGTGTCCCCAACTGAGCACGCCAAGCCAGAGGCAACAGTGGCAAGGAAACCAAAACCCCATCAGGAGCAGAATGGAGAAAAATAAACCTTGGAGAAACCAGGCTCAGTCGGGGGGGTAGTTCTCCTCTGGCCAATTAACAAACAGCGTATTATTATTATTATCATTATTATTATTATTATTATTATTATTCTGGCCGCTTTACAGGTCAGAGGTCATAATAGATCAGAATATTCGAAGGACCGGAGGCAACACGCTGGAGACGGGTTTATTGTGGATGACATATCGATTTAAGTATTATTTAATTGTAATATTCGAACAATCGGAGTCAACACGCTGAAGATGGGTTTATTGCGGATGGCATATCGATTTAAGTATTATTTAACTGTAATATTCGAACAATCGGGGTCAACACGCTGGAGACGGGTTTATTGCGGATGACATATCGATTTAAGTATTATTTAATTGTAATATTCGAACAATCGGGGTCAACACGCTGGAGACGGGTTTATTGTGGATGACATATCGATTTAAGTATTATTTAATTGTAATATTCGAACAATCGGAGTCAACACGCTGGAGACGGGTTTATTAAGGATGCCGTGTCGATGAGGCAGTTGCAGGGAGAGGCTAATTGACACGGTCTCTGCAGACAATATAATATATTGTGTATATTCAACATATCAGCAGCTGTAGAAAAGTCTTTGAATGACGTGTTTGTGACGCTTCCAGCACTGCTCCTGTTCACTTTTAAACCATAAAGCAGCATAAGAATCATGAATTAACTGGTTTATGAATCTGTTTCCATTTGTTTTTCTTAAAGCGAACACAGGACTCATCTTTGTCAATCAGACGATGAATTGGAGCGATGCTCAGAGACACTGCAGACAGAATCACTCTGATCTGGTCAGTGTGAGGAACCACGATGAGAATCAACAGGTGGCAAAGATCATTAGTTCTCATCAGTTAACTGGATCACATGTGTGGATCGGCCTGCTCAGAGTGAGAGACTTATGGCAGTGGTTAGATCACAGTGACTCCTCATTCAGATACTGGAAGTCTGGTGAACCCAGCTTGAATAAATATGGTGAAAACTGTACAGTAGCTGAACCGAATGCTCAGGGACAATGGACTGATGTCTCCTGCGACCAAGAGACATATCCTTTTGTGTGTCATGAAGGTGAGCAGATCCTCACAAAACATCACCTCCAGATATCTTAAAGTTCACACTTCCCCCACAGTATTGTTTTTGGTCAGTCTCTCTCTAGCTTCTGCTTGTGGTTTTTGTGTCCAGATAAACTGATCCTGATCAATAAGGATCTGACGTGGTCTGAAGCTCTGAGATACTGCAGACAGAATCATGTGGATCTGGTCTCGGTTCATTCAGGCGAGAGGCAGCGTCGTGTGATGAATGTGGTTAAACGGGCGTCTTCTGCGGAGGTGTGGTTGGGTTTACGTCACTCCTGCACAGTGGGACTCTGGTTCTGGGTGTGTTTTGGGTGTGCGCATGTTTTACTTTTACTCTTTCAACATGTTATTAACTCTTTCTTTGTGTTATTTACTAACTCATTTTGAAATGACTCATTTTGTGAGGGGTCAAAAGGCATCATTAATTAAACCATTTTATTTCTGTTTTATCGTGACATAATTAATGTAGCTGAAGAATGTTGACTTTACAGTTTGAAATATAATTGATGAGAGAATGATATAGAATATATGTATATACAACTTTACACATATGATCCATTTCTGTCTAGTACTTGATGAAGATATGAATAATAAAGAGGTAAATCTAGTCTCAAGAGAATGTTGTTTGTTTTTATCCCCTTTTTGCTCCATTGGAATTTCAGGTTTAGCTCTTTTATCTTCTAAACGTGGTTATTAATAAAATAAGACATAAGATATGTTCCTTTCTATAATAACTAGATAATAACTGGTCATAATAAGCGGGTGAATCTGTGAAGTGGCCCTCCATAGACCTGATTCCCAGCAGCCATCTTTGATTTGAACAGGAAGAATGATGTAACTGCTGTGGGAAAAGTTAATCTGCCAAAAATCTAAAGTATTTCAGTTTGTTTTTTATTCTAGTAAATGACACATCTAAGCATGTCTGTCTGACTATCTTTAAGTAACTGATGCTCATTCAACTGAGCATTCTCCACATTATTCTCCTTCATTCATAAATAGGCAAATATTGTTGTGGAGCCTGTCACTGCTTAAAAATCACTCTTGAAGTCTGGGGGTTTTGATGCCAGAAAATACATTTTAATACCCAAGAAACTTTATCATCTAACAAAGCGAGCACTTCTGCAAAAGCAAGAGTCCAGTCTCTAACATACACACACCTCAAAGGAAATCAATACATTACGAGACAAAGGCTTCACCATATTTGAGCATTTCCCCCCCTAGGCCTGAAACAGGGATTCATAAGCAGGAACATCCTTTCCAGTCATATATATTAATATCTCTCAGGATTCTGCCCTGAGTCGGATATAATTATATATAGTTTATTTAATTATTTTAAGAGAGGATTCTTATATAAATATTGAAAGGTATTGTGAACTTACAAACACACTTCCAGATACATACACACGCACACACACACATACACACACACACACACGAGACAAGACCCTAAGCAAAGAGGAAGAAAGGGAAGGAAGAAAAACGGCAAAGAATGAAGAAACCAGCATCCTCTGTCGGGGTGACACAAGTCAACTGACAGCCGGTCAGCAGTTTCAGTTCCTCTGGAAAAACCCAAAGAAACTGCATTGAGATCAATGTAAACGACTCTGCACAAATACCCCTGTCTTTTGTTTCTTGGGTGTGCATCGTTTGATTTGTTTGATAAGAGCATCCTCGTGGAGAAATAAGTTCTCTACGAGTATTTGCTCAAATTGCTCTGCTGTATTATTTTAACTTGAATTGCTCGGATGAGAACAAGTTATTTTTTACATCTATTGCTTTGAACCGCATACAAGGTCCACTCATACAGGACGGCCCTGGTGAGATTGGATAAACTGAAGTATTATAATCTGTAACAAATATTAATCATTGTGTAACCAGTATTTTTTTTATCTTTTGTTTAAATAAATTTTTATTTTATAAAGACAAAATACTGTTCAGTTTTTACTTCAGCTTATAAGGACAGTTCTATAAGAATAGAAAGAGCATTCTAGTACATCTTACAAGGCCAACAACCATCCATGAGAGAATCTGCTGGAAGGTAAGCATGAATTCATTCAAATGGTTATTGACTGATTATTGATTTTGTGTTGTTCAATAAAGGGTAAGGGCTCATACACCTAGATTACTGGTATAAATTAAACAAGCCAGTGAAGGTTTAGACCTAATTCTGACCTGAAAGCACAAGACTACTTAGTTGCAGTTATTATTATTTTATTCTAAGGGTTAATCAGGACCTGAGATAAATACCAGATCTCACCACATTATATTATAAGATAATTTGCATTTTCATTTGCATTATTGCATTTAGCAGACGCTTTAATCCAAAGCGATTCACAATTGAGGAGTACAAGAAGCAATCCATCATGAAGAGGCAACAAAATGCAATAAGTGCCTGCAGTACTAAGTTTGGACATTGCACAGAGCATTATACACTAGGGCAGGGAGGAAGTAGAGGGAAAATGGAAGGAAAAGGGAAAGTTAGAGGGATTTATTTGGGAATATTCTCACAGATTACCCTCAATTCAGTTCTAATCAATAAAAACATTATACAATATACAGAAATATTAAATAAACTTCATTTAAACACTTCCGAATATAAATAATGCTAAGAGTTAAAAGCATAAACTCAGAGATAATTTGTGACCATCAAACCCCCTCAGTCTGTTGAGCCCAATGAAATGAGCTTTAAGTGTGAATTTACAGGAGATGTGAAGACATCATCATAATAAATGAGGTGAAAACAGGAACTATTGAGATGAAGTAAAGAGTCTTTTCAGCAGCTCTGTTAAAGGGTCACTTCAGTGATTTAGCATTAGGCTTTGTATCAGTAGAAACCCGGTAGTATATTCAAATCATGGTACTTTCCCCCCTCATATCCCCCTGAGACGAGACAATTATACATTTTATTTCTGGAAAAATTCCTCCGATGACGCAAATATTGTCATTTTGCGTCATCAGAGGATTTTTTGGCCAGAGTCAGAATTCGGTTTGAAATCGGACGAAAATCGTACAGTGTATGCCCAGCTTAAGACACAGACGGCCAAACTAGCAGAGTAAAGTGAGTGTTTCAACTTTTCAATGAATTCCTGTGATAGTTTAGCTTCCATATGCGATCTGAAAACAGACTGGCGCTTAACGTTCCCTCAGCTCTTCGTTCGGCTCACTCACACTTTATTGAAAAGACACGTTCAGTTTTTAATTGTAGTGTTTATTCTCTAACTGAACGAAATTATTGTATTATTATGAAGATCAAAACGACGGTGTACGGAGTGGCCTCGGAGGGCAGCGAAGCAAGTGCATTCTGGGAGTTGTTGTCTTTCATCCACATGAGACAAAAATACATTTTCTGTCTTTTCTCAGTCTAGAAGGCACCAAATTCAAAAATAATTTCACATTACTACTGCATAAATGACCCAGTTTAAATACAAAGCTTAATGCTAAATCACTGAAGTGACCCTTTAATATTGATGAGCCTCAGACTATCAACACTCATTCAACAAGAACATCAGCAGATCATCTCACTTTATTCTGACTGTTTGCTCTTACAAACACATTATTCCACTCAGTATATATGACAAAAGACTGTTAAACTGCTCTACTGAGAGACAATGCTGTTATTTATGGGTAATACATCAGTAATGTAAAGAAGGCCACCCTTACAAATGGACTCTTCCAAACTCCCCCACTTCTGCTCGTGATTTGGACTGCTCCAAAACTTCCCTCAGAGAACCAGAGATCAGAGAGTGAGGATGCAGAGATGTGCTTGTGTTTAGTTATTAACAGTTAAAGTAGCCAGAAGTGACAGACTTTGTGGATTGTGTGTAAGTATCTTCTCTTCATTAGTGATAACTATATTGCTAAGAGACATTAAGGAGCGTCTGAATGTTTACATTAATAATTCGGTTTGCACATTATCTTGCCGCCTAAGTTTGTTTTATTCGGGTTTGTAATCTATTTCTTTAACATGCTTTATAACTAATAGTTAAGTACTGCTTTATAGATCTGTGGCTATAGGTCTATTATTATACAAATCTGTGAAATCAATTTCAAAATATGAGCCTCTTATGCATCCACTGTGGGGATAAAATCTCCTATACATTGAAGAAAAACAAACATATGGATTATCATATAAATGTATTATAAATAAGTATTATTTTCTTATTTTTTGCCCAAAAGTTTCATTCATACTGAAGCCAGAGTAATAGTGTGCAGGAAATTCCTAATGTGAAGCTGAATAAAAGACTATAGAAACGCTTTGATTAAATATGTTGACAATAAACACGACTGCATCAAGATATGGTGTATTTGAGTTCTTCAAGCCTTCTCAGGTATTATCATAATAATAAAGTATGCAGTGCTGATTGACTTAGACTTTATTACTGTATAGAATACTATAAAATAATCCATCATCTGTCTCATTCTGTGAAGAGAAGCCACATCAACTCACAAACACTAGTGAGTTAACGTGTTATTAAACGTTGTATTTTGTTGGACATTTGGGATTTACTACTTTGTGAAGATGTTTGACACGTGTTGTTTTTTCAAACGCACATTATAAGCGACTCAAACTCGCAGTACTTTCGGTTCGATTCCGATTAATCACCCTAGTTCAAATGAACAACATGTTGCCATACAAATCACAATTCATTAGTTGTTTGCAGTTGTTGTAAATTATATTTAATTGATTTGCAGAGTCATACATTTATTTTACTAATCAGATGGACAATTAAACATTTATCTGAACTTTAGTTTCAAGTTTACTAAAACTACATTTCACCAATCTACCAATCTTGTGTGGAAATACAATTATGATGCTGCCATCTTTCTTTATAACAGTCAATGTTCTCATAAAAGCAAAACATATCTCGATTCACAGTTATTTAGCAGTAGTGGTTGATGATTAGAGATTAGTGTCAATGGTGTTTGTTTTTGTATTACTGATGTTTTAGCCATAAATATCAGTATTGTCTTAATGTCTTTCAGTAGAGCAGTTTAACAGTCTTTTGTCATATATCCTGAGTGGAATAATGTGTTTGTAAGAGCAAACAGTCAGAATAAAGTGAGATGATCTGCTGATGATCCTGAATGTCTTGTTGAATGAGTGTTGATAGTCTGAGGCTCATCAATATTAACAGAGCTGCTGAAAAGACTCTTTATTTCATCTCAATAGTTCCTGTTTTCACCTCATTTATTATGATGATGTCTTCACAGCTCCTGTAAATTCACACTTAAAGCTCATTTCATTTGTAGACTGAGAGTATTTGTCGGCTACTTTATATGTGCATGTTTCTGTCTTTATGCTTTCAACAGCTTTCCCACCATTATTTGGAGGAATTGACTATTGTTGTGTCCCTATTTGGGGGTGGAGGTGGGGTAAGACATATATTTGTATGGGTCCATTGACCCTAGAGGTTATCATGCTCCTAAAGTTAGAGGGTCCAGGTGTCCAGAAGTAGGACAATGGGGTTATTTGTGCATGTGCTTCAAACTTTGACCATGTGTGGAAAACTACAGCAGAATCCGAATACTGACATTGATCTTAGAGAGGGAAGAAGAAGGGACTGAGAGTTTAGTCTGCAGACATTGATGGTGGCTGTGTGACTGTTGACTCTTCTTTTGCAAAAGAATAAACCATTTAGTAAATCTACAAATATGTCTCTTATTCTGAAAATTTGCCATGGCTAGAACAATAACAGAAGTATATACAAACAAATTGCAAAACAAAAAGGACATACATTCTTAGATGTTTCAATTAGTTTTTGACAAACTCAGTAACTGATATATTTTTTCTTCAGTGAAGCTCCTCCCACAACAGTCACATCATCAGTGATGCTCCTCCCACTGCAGTGACATCACAGGTGAAGCTCCTCCCACATCAGTTGATCAATAAATGCTGGAATATTCCCATCAGGCTACAAGTGAAGACGAGCATCAGCGCATCAGGAAGAGCTGAAATCTGCAAAGACTGAGTTTATTAAAGAGGACAGTGAGAACACGAGTGATCCAGAACCTGCAGAATGAAACACACTGAAGATCCTGAAGAACAAAGAGGTTGGTGTTTATTCTTCATTCATTCGTGATAAAGTTTCTCTTATAGAAGTTACTCATAGTTATAGAGATTATTCTTCTCACAGTAACTTTGGTAACAGGGTTGATGAATGCGAACACTGTACAGTTTGTGTCAAAACTGAGAAAATGGAGAAAGGGTCTCATGCTGTAGTAAGGGTCCAGATGATGTCACTTCCTGTGTGTCAGAGTTTTAAGAAATGCTCTTTTTTTAAAGGAGGAAACTCATGTCAGAAGTAGCTCAAATCAGTTTGAGTGGAACATGTAGGACAGTGGTTGTCAAACTTTTTTTGTTGCAACCCCTTTTTTTTTTGTCACGACCCATATACTAGGCCTACAACCATTTACATTCAAACAAGTCAAGCCCAGCATAAGAATACTTATATATAATTGGCCATTTGACTCTACTCTCCATTAAACCACTAGATGGCACAACAATTTAGTTCAGCACTTTTCCACACAACCGCTTTTGATTATTAATGCATTCGCAATAAAAGGTGATTCTGCACTAATTTAAATTATTAATTTGAATAATTTGAATATTGAAATATTTCGCGTATTTATGCCTTTTATATAGGCCTATATGCTTATTTTGTGAAACTATTTATTTTTTATGTAGCTTGTTGGACACAGTTAATGCTAGAATTATAATGTCAATTGATGTCGCACTCTGTGCATTTGTGTTATTTTATAAAACATAAATGAGCATTACCAAAGCTAACTAGATAATAAGTCTGTCAGGACCAAAGCCTAGCAGAAAGGTTTAAAGGGGTGGTAAAACACATTCTTTTGAAGGCTTGACTGTGTTTGTGGGCTGCACTGTAACATGTGTTCATGCTTCGTTTAAAAAAAAATTGCCTTATTTTTCATATATTTGACCTTTATTCTACACTGCTCTGTCCCTCCTTGTAAAACGGTCTGATGCTTTCCGGGTTGTATGAAGCCAGTCCCTCAAAAATACGCAGTGGGCTCTGATTGGTTAGCTGGCCCAGTGTGTTGTAATTCGCTAAACGCCTAGTGCAAGTATGTCGGAAACGTCACGCCCCTTACCGGAGGCTGTGGTTTGGTCAGTGTTAGAAACAACGGCGTCAATAAAACCATATGAGCCCGAATCAGACCCAGAACATTTGAGTGAAGATGATCGAGCAGAACCTGTTCAGTCCTAAGAGTAAAGACTGCGGATCTATAATGATCGCTACTGAATGGCACTTTAACTTTTGTATTTTTAGAACGATTATAGCCAAATATCTGTCGCAAGAACTAACCCAAAACAAACACTAAGCACTGGCTTTAACTAGTAAGTTAGCCAAATCACACACAGAACCATGTTTAGCATGCCTGTAGATAAATAATACATAAAAGCTCTAATCAAAGAATCATTTACACTAATGTCAGGTTCGCTGTTGAGATTTTAACGTTAGTGTTTGTAACGTTAGGTGTTCGTCGGATAACGTTAAGTATGAATGAGCATTTAACAGACTGGTTTACAGAACAGCGCTGTCATCTGTTTACTTCCTTGCTACAACCTATTACAGGAAAACACATCGATGAAACATAAATCAGACTTACAGGTTGTGGCCCGTAAACAGCTTCTGTTTGTAAATCCAGCTTTCAGGACAAGCCGTTGTGCATATCCTGTATTGAACTCGCGAAGTTTGTGGAAGTTTGTGTTGTCCTCCGTGAAATGTGCAGCGCGCGCGTCGTGCATCCACGCACCGGCAGTGTTTTTTTCACGCAGCTGACGTTGTGCAAATCTGGCATTCAAATCGCGAAGACGGTGGATGTTTTCCTCCATGAGATGTGCTGCAGGGAGCCCTGCGCGCGCCTGTTCCCCGCTGACTCAAACACACGTGCATATAACATGTTTTATGTTAAACGCTCTGCAACGCACCCCCGTCCCTATGAAGGCTGAACAAAGCAAGTACCCCAGACCTGCAATCCGGATGAAAATAACAGCATTTCCTTGTCATCGCGGCAACAACACTCCAGCCTAACTAACTTATACCACAACAGCGCCGCGATACAAAATGGCCTCACCCCCCCCTTATTTAATATTCTCGGAGGAGGGGTTTATGTAAATATTGGGGCTGGTGATGTCACCAACCCTGGAGGAATGTGTGTAGTCGCCTACTGGCCGTTTGCTGTAGTTCTTAGAAACTGATTTCTTTAAAAGCAAATATCTCCCTTTGCTTTAAACTTTGAACGTTGTAACTTTGCAGATGTTGTTTATGCTCAAGCAGCAACATTACACGCTAGCTAAAGTTAGAATAGTGAAATCGTGGTTTACCACCCCTTTAAGTACATTTAAGTCTCTAAACTACAACAAAATAAAGATATCTCTAGGAAAAATCACTCTGAGTCTGAGACTTGATTTAAAAGTGTTCGAATCACCACAGAATGGCTTTGCTTTACTCAAAAAATAAGTTTCAGAATAATACAAATATTAATGATCCAAAATGCAGAAATAACAAAACAATGTGTAAGTCTTCACCCGAAGAGCGGCCCCGAAAAACCCTGTACAAAGCTTTTTATACTTGGACATATCCTAGGGCCTTAAGAGGCAATGACTGTCCTCACAATATAATAACTCCTTATAAACTATTTGCCTTGGACTACAGCAATCATAATATGTGTCTCAGGTTATTATAACTTTTGCAGCAAGCACACACACATTTCTTTCATCTTGATTTGCAGAGACAAAACAATGACTCTTATCACAGCCGACAATCAGCTTGAATTTCCCTTTTTTCATGATTAGATTAGATTAGATTAGATTCAACTTTATTGTCATTACACAAGTACAAGTACAAGGCAACGAAATGCAGTTTAGGTCTAACCAGAAGTGCAATAGCAGCAAGTGCAGGATATACAATGGTTGCGTAAGTGCAGGACATGGAAATGTACTGAATATATATAAATATGTATAAGTAGAGAGATGGTTATTACTATAAACAGAACTGAATTTACAGGTGAATATGTACAGTGAATAAATATACAGATGACTATTACTATAAACAGAATTTACAGGTGAATATGTACTATGAATATAATATACAGATGGCTATTACTATAAACAGAATTTAACAGATAGAGGTATACAATAATATGTTAGGCTAATATGAGGAATAGCAGTGGATTAAGTTAGTGCAATAAATTATGGACAGAGCTATCCGAAAGAAAGTGTAAAAGTGCAGTGGAAAGTGGTTGCATATTACAGTTAGAAGTACGGTGCAAAATGCAAATGTAAACATTGGTACTATAAATACAGTCGGTAGGGCAAATAACAAAGTGAAGGCAGATGTGAGGTAGGAGAGTTAGCAGTTTATGAGGGAAGTGGATCAACGGGGGTTTGAGTTCAGTAAAGAGACAGCTCTGGGGAAAAAACTGTTCTTAAGTCTACTGGTCCTGGTCCGGAGGATCCTGAAACGCCTGCCGGAGGGCAGGAGAGAAAACAGTCTGTGGGCTGGGTGAGAGGAGTCCTTGAGGATGCTGCGAGCTCGGTGCAGACAGCGTTTCCTCTGGATGTGCTCAATGGCAGGTAGTGGAGTCCCTGTGATGCGCTGGGCAGTTTTCACCACCTGCTGCAGTGCCTTGCGCTCCGCAACAGAGCAGCTCCCATACCATACTGCCACACAGTTGGTTAGGATGCTTTCTATTGCGCAGCGGTAGAAGTTCACCAGGATAGCCGAGGAGAGCTGATTCTTCCTCAGTGTCCTCAGGAAGAAGAGGCGCTGGTGAGCCTTCTTGACCAGGCTGGAGGTGTTGGTCGTCCACGACATGTCCGCTGAGATATGGATCCCCAGGAACTTGAAACTGGAGACACGCTCAACAGCCATTCCATTGATGTGGATGGTGTCGTGTGTGCCTCTTGACTCCTTCCTGAAGTCCACGATGAGCTCCTTCGTTTTGGTGGTGTTGAGGAGCAGGTTATTATCAGTGCACCATGTGGCCAGGTGCTAGATCTCCTCCCTGTAGGCAGTCTCATCGTTGTTGCTGATGAGACCAATCACCGTAGTGTCGTCCGCAAACTTGACGATGGAATTAGATCCATACACAGGCTTGCAGTCGGAGGTGAAGAGGGAGTAGAGAAACGGACTTAGCACACAGCCCTGTGGTACACCAGTGTTGAGTGTGATGGACGTGGAGCAGGTGGATCCTGAACGAACATTCTGGGGTCTGTCAGTTAGGAAGTCCAAAATCCAGTTACACATTGAAGTGTTGATGCCCAGGTCTCCAAGTTTGGCTATTAACTTGGATGGGATGACAGTGTTGAATGCTGAGCTGAAGTCAACAAACAGCATGCGTGCATAAGTGTTTTTACTGTCCAGATGGGTGAGCACAGAGTGCAGCGCCATGGAAACTGCATCCTCTGTGCTCCTATTGCTGCGATAGGCAAACTGGTGTGAGTCCAATGTGGATGGTAGGGAGTCTTTTAGGTGTTCCAGGACCAGCCGCTCAAAGCACTTCATAACGATGGGTGTGAGTGCTACAGGGTGGTAGTCATTAGGGCACCTCGGGCTGGAGTGTTTCGGCACTGGCACAATGGAAGTGCGTTTAAAGCATGATGGTACAGCTGCTTGGGCAAGAGACAGGTTGAAAATGTCTGTAAAAACCCCAGCGAGCTGCTCCGCACATGCCCTGAGAACACGACCAGGGATGTTGTCTGGTCCAGCAGCCTTGTGCATGCTGATCCGGCTCAGTGCCTTGCAGACATCTGTGGAGGAGAGTGTGATAGGTGGGTGGTCAGCTGAGGGTTTGAGCTTGGTGGCAGTTTCTCTGTTGTCTCTTTCAAAGCGAGCATAAAAGTAATTTAGCTCGTTCAGGAAGTTGACATCAGTGGCTGCGGGGGTGGACCGGGTGGGTTTGTAATCACTGATGGCCTGAATGCCCTGCCACATGCGTCGAGGGTCAGAGTTGGAAAAGTGTCCCTCTATCTTTAGCTTGTAGCAGTGCTTGGCCTTTTTGATGCCCCTCTTCAGGTTTGCTCTGGATGTGCTGTAGGCTTGTGCATCACCTGATCTGAAGGCAATATTGCGTGACTTCAGCAGGAGTCGCACTTCCCTGTTCATCCAAGGCTTCTGATTTGGGTATGTGATGATCTGTTTCTGGGTTGTAACACTGTCAATGGTGGTATTGATATGGTCCAATACAGAGGAGGTGTAGGAGTCAATGTCCGTGTGAGCGCCACTGGTGGCTTGAGAAGCAAACATACTCCAGTCTGTGTTTAGAAACCTTTCCTGGAGTGTGGAATCTGCCCCCACAGGCCACACCTTGATGGTTTTCACTGATGGCTTCACACGATTGATGAGTGGTGCATATTTGGGTCTGAGAAACAAAGAAAGGGGATCTGACTGTCCCAGGTGGGGGAGGGGTGTTGCAACGTAAGCTCCGGCCATGTTTGTGTAAACATGGTCTAAGGTTTTGTTTCCTCTGGTGTGGCAGGAAACATGCTGGTGAAACTTGGGTAGCACTGACTTTAAGTTTGAGGGATTAAAGTCACCTGCAACAATAAACACAGCTTCCGGGTGATCAGTCTGTTGTTTACTGATGGCTGCGTGAAGTTCTTTCATAGCAAGCTTAGCATCAGCATCCGGGGGAATATAGGCAGCAATGATAATGGTGGAAGTGAACTCCCGCGGTAGATAAAACGGTCTACATTTAACCATGTAGGATTGGAAATGTGCAAGCAGTAATACTTATTAAAGGTCCCGTTCTTCGTGTTTTTTTGAAGCTTTGATTGTGTTTACAGTGTGCAATATAACATGTGTTCATGTTTCGCGTGTAAAAAACACAGTATTTTTCACACAATTTACTCATCTGTATACCACTGCTTTCACTGTCCTAAAAACGGGCTGATGAGTTCCTTGTTCTATGAAGTCCCTCCTTCAGAAATACGTAACGAGTTCTGATTGTGCCAGCGGTTCCCGTGTTGTGATTTGACAGCAGCTTAGCGCACATTGCCCGGTTCCTGTGTTGTGATTCGACAGCAGCTTAGCGCACGTAACTTGCATGGAAAGGTCACGCCTCTTAACAGGAGATATATGCGCTCAATGATCTCTACAGCATCCCTGGGAAAGCCAAACAAAGGGGATTTTACTCCGGGATGAAAATAACAGCGTATCGACGACATGGCGACAAACACAGTCAAACGCACCACTTCCTTTTCTCCACGCAACCGTCCTCTTCTCCACGTGGGACAGCAACAAGACCACGCCCCCTTTTTCGTGTATTCTTGTGGGCGGAGGTTAGTCTGTTCTACTGTTCTACTGACTGACGTAATTAATGAAGGAAGTACCAGGATGTAGTCCAAGCCGGCCGTTCGCTGTAGGCTTTGAAAGGGAACTTCTGTTAAATAAAATATCTTGCTTGGCATTGAACTTGGAGCTTTATAATTTTACAGGTATTATTTATGCTCTAACAGCAACATTACACACTAACTAAAGTTTGAACAGTGGGATCACGAAGAACAGGACCTTTAAAGCAACATAAGAAAATAAGCAATTAAACTCACATCTTAAATGGTTAGTTCGCACAAAAATGAAAATTCTGTCATCATTTACTCACCCTCAAGTTGTTCCAAACCTGTATGAGTTTCTTTGTTCTGCTGAACACAAAATAATATATTTTGAAGAATGTTTGATGTAGAGCAACCATTGACTACCATCCCAGATAGCAATGAGTCGGCGGACCACCGGCGGTGATCCAGCGGCTGTAGAAGCGTCAGAATTGCGTAATCGCAAACACGTTTGACGGCGCACCGCCGGCGGCAGCCGCTTTTTAAAAGCGGCAGCCGGCTTCCTACCACCTTCGTTCCGCCGCCGGCCCGCAGGCAAACCGCCGTTCCGCCGCCTTTATACCAGAAGGCGGCCCGGCGGAGGCAAACGCTTTTTTCGAGCGATCTGCCTCCGCTTATTGTGTAATAAATAATATATATTTATTTATTTATTATTCATATATTTGTAACATGCAGTTTATGATGGATAATAATTGAACAAACCAGATAAATTCCCATTTGCCATTTTTATTCCACATTTCAAAGTACAGTAACTGTCAATGATACAAGATAATATAAATGAAATATAAATAACAGACAATAAATAAGCTTAAATAGGCCTATAAATAACAAAAACAAACATTTTTACTAAAGAACCTGCATGTTTCCAATTCAATTTTGGTTTAAAAAAAAAAAACAGCCTTACAAGCAAATTATAACACTTACAATATTTGTTAATAACAAAGAGGTCAGCTCTGGGATGAAAAGAATTACCATTAAACATTATATCAAATAATGATGATATTCGGTACCAAAGAATGTGCAGGATACCAAATAAATCGAGGTATAACATCACATTTAACAAGCCATTTCTAACAATAGGATAAATGGTAATAATTTAGAGTAAAGCTCTGGAGAAGAATAGAACAGTAGTAGAACAGACCATTATAACAAGCCTGACTATGGGTTCTCTGGTTTTCCCCGACCTCCAGAATGAGGCAGCGCAAATTGGCTTATCTTCAGTGATTTCTTGTGCGCCTATATAAAGGACAAACAACCTCGCCATCCCATATCTATCCAAGGAGCTGCCTTCAAGGCAGGGTCACAGGGAATAAAAAAAAAAGTAATTTCCACAGTGAACAGTGTGGATTGGGTGAGTGTAGCCTGAAACTTCTGGCTTCTTTAGGGGTCTTGATGTTACTGACTGCAGGATAAAGAAAGGGTTCCAGGTGTCAGTAGTCAGCCTAGGTGTAAGAGGTCGGCTGTGGGTCCCTCTCAGCTGTGCGGCGTCTTTTTCCACCTTCACGATCAGATGCTCCTTTCAGGTAACGCATAACGTTAACCTGGACCGCCTCATCAGTGGCATCCTGGGTTGCCGGCTTCTTCCGGATGGCTCCTGTAGAAAATACAGATCTGTCATTCCATTTGAATGGCATAAGGCTACACACATCTACTTAAATATATAACAAATTTATATATTTTTATATATATATTACTTTGAACAATGGTCTTCAGGAACATGTCTCTAAAACATGCTTTATCCCCTACACCAGTCCAGGTTGTATTAATGGAAAGGTGATTAGAGAAGATACTCTGAAGCATTCGCCACACGGTTGTTTTTAGGTCCCTCCCACATTTGATTGCCAAAAACCGAAGCTGAAAATACAAAAAAGTGTTACAAATTACATCTCTGAAGCTTCTCATACATAAATATAAAAATGTGACAGGCTGTGGATTCAGACTGTAGAATATGCAGTGTACAATCTTAAATTTTACTTTTTAGATTACCCTACAGCATTATAAACAAAATCAGCACACTTACTGGAGCTCTTTATCCTGCCTCAAACTGTTGTCAAGCAACGCCAAATGGGTTGTCTAGGGGGAGTAACAGACCCCCTGGCAGGGAGAACTCTCCAAAAGACACATTGGCACTGAAATGTTGCCGCATAGTGTCCATTTTGTTGTCCATGCTACGCACAACATCGCCAAACTATCCAAGACGTCGCAGCATTAGGGTCTGATCTGCACCTACAGGGGTTCACAGAATAAAAGAATAAAGCAGTCAGTCCTGGTCCCTCAACTACTAAACTATGACATTTACAACTAGGTCTACTACATGTACAGGTGGCCCCAGTGGGAATTAAACCAACAACCACAGGTGTTGTTTGCAAGTTGTACCTGATTGCCCAGTACGAGCAAACGTCATCAACATTGTTTCACTTGCTTCACCTGCTCTTGAAGTGAGCCGCTGCCATCCGAAGCTACAAAATGAAAGGCATTTGGTAATTTTGGACCTACATCACAGTCAAAGAAGTAAAATTTAAGAAAGAGTGCATGTTCTCACCTGCTCGTGCATTGCTTTCCCTCAGGACTTGGTTCTCATTCTGGAAATCTACATTAAAAAAAAAAATATATATATATATAAATAAAACAACAACTAAAGGCACAATTTTCCATACTGTTTAAGTTTCCAACAGCTGCAATTTCCTGTTTGTCCATCTCAACTCCTTTCAATATTCTTCTCCTTATAGCCCAGTAACTAGACATTGTGACTAACAATTTATTTACCTTGAAAGCCGAAACGATTGTCCAACAGTAGGTCTCTTGGATGAAGATAACCGATTGTGCTCTGGTCAAGGTATCTGCAAGAAAATGTGAACAAAACCGCATTGTTAACGTTATATACAGAATATACAGTAGCTATGCTGTGGGGGGGGAAACTGGTCAGCCAAATGTGGAACAGTAAAATGTATTCATTCAGTGTAGTGATTCAAGTAAACTGCATTGTCCTCAAACATAAAAAGTACAGCAGTTCAGAGAAATAACTCATAAATCACCTTAAATGCTAGAAGAACAGTAGCAACACAGCACATGTTAGCTAACACTTGCTAAAACTGACCTAGCAGCATGCTTGTTCGGACTAACAAAATAATTTAAATAACCTATATACATCATTCTGTTTTGTTAGAAAACACCAAAAGTTAAACTTAAGTCTTTCTAGATGTAAAGCTTTGGCTAATTTACCTACAGTAGCTAGATACATTTTAACATGTAGAACATGCTTGAACTCAGTGTGTAAAAAAGGCGAAACAGCACGTGTTAGCACTGTGTATTGTGCTCTAGACTAGCAGCGTGCGTGTCGGAACAAACAAATTAAAACAACCTACCGGTATATACATCAAAAATGAACATAATATTGTGTTACACAAAAAGGAAACATGTACTTACTTAAACGCTCGTAGTCGAGGATATTTTCTGATCTCCTCTCTTCAAATACTAAAACCGTGTGATGAGTTGCCGGCCGCTGTTGGTAAATCTGTTTCATATGTTTTTCCGGTTTGTCTTCCGTCTTTTTTAGGTATACTGCCCCTCTCGGCCGGTGGAGGTACTTCTCTGTTTGGTTTGGTTTTATTTTTATTTAAATTAGTACATTTATAGACAAGTACAATACAAAAAGTACAATGAGAGAAAAATAAAAATAATAAAGCATTGTGGTACAGTTCCGAATATGTAGAACAAAGAATAACAACAAATGTAACAATGTATATAAAATAAATAATAAAAATAAGAATTCTGAGATAGAAATACTTTATAATATTAAGGCAGTCACATGAAATTGAAAAGCTTTCAGGTTTTCTGTTTTTGTAAGCTTTTTGTTTTGCGACCTCATGTTTGAAAGGGTTTCAAAGTATATTGTAAAAATCAGCTTTATAAAAGGTAATATTAGAGGGCTTCTTTTGAGTTATTCTTGTCTTATGAATGTAGAATTTTTCCTAAATAATTAATAATATATTTTTGTTTTTCAGAAAAATATGGGTTTTGAAAACAAAGTAAAATGTCATGAAGTTCTAAGTTCTAATTTTTTGTCATGTCTATTTTAAAGTCAGTCCAAAAAGAAATAGAAAAAGGGCAATACAAAAATAAAAGTGTTCAATATCCTAAAATGAACTTTCAAACTTTCTTAACCCTCCTATTATGCTAAAGAAAAAAAAAAAAAAGTATTACATCCATTATGGGTCAAATTGACCAACACTGTTTAAACACACTCAACATGCAAATAATCAAGTGAAAATTTAAATGTAATTTCCTAAACCTAACCTTATCATGGAATCAAGAGTCAAGAATCTGTTATAAACCCTAATGGCTTTGGAGCAAAAAAAACTAATATTTGATATAATTCACATATAGGCTAGGCTATTATGATTTTATAATCGCTTCAAATGTGAGAACTAGTTAAAATGCTGTCAGTTCCACTCTATTTCCCAACAAGCCAAACATAGCCAACGTGGCTGGTCGAATTTGAGAGTAGAAATCCTTGTATATCAAAGCGGCTTGCCGCCAGCCGGCCGCGGTCCATTAGGCGGAGGCAACCGCCAGAGAAAATGAAGCCGGCGACCCGCCGGCTAGTCGGCCGCGGCATCTCGCAAGAAATGGGAGTGACGTATTCGGCGGCAAACGTTTCATCACCGCCAGCGGGACGCACCTATAGCCGACAGCTTAGGGCCGGCGGCAAAAAGAAGCCGTGCTGATATTTTTTGCTATCTGGGATAGTAGGGAAAAAATACTATGGTAGTCAATGGTTGCTCTATCTGCTTAGTTACAAACATTCTTCAAAATATCTTCCTTTGTGTTCAACAAAAAAACTCATACAGGTTTGGAACAACTTGAGGGTGAGTAAATGATGACAGAATTTTCATTTTTGGGTGAACCATTCCTTTAAAATATAAACTTGGTTCCAAAGCAAGTTTGAATTATACTATATTTCTCTTGCAAGTTGAACATTTCAAATGGAGTTTCCAACATAACATTTCTAACATCATGCATTAATTTCTTGTTTGAACTTATCCATTTGTCTGATGACTGGAATGATCTGTTTTCCCTTCCGGATCAGTCCTCCACTTGTAGGGTAATTCTTGCTTCTTTTCTCTTTCTTCTCTGCTTTCCGGAGGTGCCTGGTGAACTAAAAGATTGTCCATAAACATTTCAGTTTTATCTGTCTTCTTTTTACACATAAATCATTTAGGATAGATCTTGTTTCCGGGAAATCATCAGAGGAATGGCCAACATGTACATTTTAGGATTAGTATCTTGCAAAAACAACTAGTATAATAATATGTACTGTTGTCATTGCAAAGACAAAATAAATTAGTTTAAACTTCAGAAAAAGAATTGTTAATGCTCACAAAGGAGGAGAAGGATCTACATCCTTGTTTATCAAATCATGGCAGAGGCAGGAAGATTCCAAAAACTTTGGAAAGAAAACTAATGAGAGAGCTTTCTAAAGACCCCAGAACAATTGCCAAGACACTAGTGAACCATTTAGCCAAGTTTGGGATTGAAAATCGTCAAGAAGACGGTCACTAGAGTCGTCTCTGATCTTTTGAATATTCCCATCTAATAATTGCCTCATCCACACATCATCCTCAATAAACCCGTCTCCGGTGTGATGACTCTGATCTTTTGAATATTCCCATCTAATAATTGCCTCATCCACACATCATCCTCAATAAACCCGTCTCCCGTGTGATGACTCTGATCTTTTGAATATTCCCATCTAATAATTGCCTCATCCACACATCATCCTCAATAAACCCGTCTCTGGCGTGATGACTCTGATCTTTTGAATATTCCCATCTAATAATTGCCTCATCCACACATCATCCCCAATAAACCCGTCTCCGGTGTGATGACTCCGATCTTTGAATATTCCCATCTAATAATTGCCTCATCCACACATCATCCCCAATAAACCCGTCTCCGGTGTGATGACTCCGATCTTTGAATATTCCCATCTAATAATTGCCTCATCCACACATCATCCCCAATAAACCCGTCTCCGGTGTGATGACTCTGATCTTTCGAATATTCCCATCTAATAATTGCCTCATCCAAACATCATCCTCAATAAACCCGTCTCCGGTGTGATGACTCTGATCTTTCGAATATTCCCATCTAACAATTGCCTCATCCACACATCATCCTCAATTAACCCGTCTCCGGTGTGATGACTCCGATCTTTCGAATATTTCCATCTAATAATTGCCTCATCCAAACATCATCCTCAATAAACCCGTCTCCGGTGTGATGACTCTGATCTTTCGAATATTCCCATCTAATAATTGCCTCATCCAAACATCATCCTCAATAAACCCGTCTCTGGCGTGATGACTCTGATCTTTTGAATATTCCCATCTAATAATTGCCTCATCCACACATCATCCCCAATAAACCCGTCTCCGGTGTGATGACTCCGATCTTTGAATATTCCCATCTAATAATTGCCTCATCCACACATCATCCTCAAAAAACCCGTCTCCGGTGTGATGACTCCGATCTTTCGAATATTCCCATCTAATAATTGCCTCATCCACACATCATCCTCAATAAACCTGTCTCCGGTGTGATGACTCTGCTCTTTCGAATATTCCCATCTAATAATTGCCTCATCCACACATCATCCCCAATAAACCCGTCTCCGGTGTGATGACTCTGATCTTTTGAATATTCCCATCTAATAATTGCCTCATCCACACATCATCCTCAATAAACCTGTCTCCGGCGTGATGACTCTGATCTTTCGAATATTCCCATCTAATAATTGCCTCATCCACACATCATCCTCAATAAACCTGTCTCCGGTGTGATGACTCTGATCTTTCGAATATTCCCATCTAACAATTGCCTCATCCACAAACTTTCATCTTGATTTATCTTGTATTATTCTGAAATCATTATTCTAGTATGGATTAATGTAGACTCCTTTATTACCGCAAAATCTAGTGTTATGATAGATCACACCGAGGACGGCACGACTGAAGCATGTGCGCAGAGTGCGCGATAATCTGATTTCTGACTATCGCTGGATTAGCAAATTACTTTCGTGGGTATTATTAAAATTACACTTTTTGTTGAGTGAGCATTTGCAACCACTTAAAGGTAAAATATCCACTCTGCATCCTCTGACTAATATCAGAAGTAACCATTTTGTGTTTGTGAACACGCGGACCGGACGCGTCTGTTCTGTGCGATATCGGGTCTCTTGATGAATGAATTTGGAAATTAAGAGATTCTAAGAAAATCAACGATCTAAATTAAATCACAATTATTCATATGATCCGCAAATGTAACTACTTTTAAGGAAATCACATATAATTGGAGTCAGATTACATTATTCATGTAGTCAGATAGTAAAGTTGGATCTTCATATTTTAATATCTTAAAGTGATTTTTCCAGAAGTGCCAGAAAAGACTAACACGCAGAATTCCTTCAACCAGCCTCTGGATGTCGACATTGAGCTAAAGGGTGGAGTTTACACCCGTCTCCGGTGTGATGACTCTGATCTTTCGAATATTCCCATTGAATATTCCCATCTAATAATTGCCTCATCGACACGGCATCCTCAATAAACCGTCTCCGGCGTAATGACTCCGTTCTTTCAAATATTCCGATCAAGTATTCTTGGTTTGGGTCAACGTTTTGTCTTCCAGCATGATAACCTTACTTTTCATGTAGAACTACCTCCAAACAAGCAAAGTGAGTCCTTAACTGGCCTCCACAAATCCCAGACTTGAATCCAATATAAAATCTGTGGGGCCAACTGAAGTCCATGTCAGGAGACCAACAAATCTGGAGGAGCTTGAGAGAATTGCTAAGGAGGAATGGGCTGCGACACAGGAGACATGCCTGAAACTTGTTGAGAACTACAACAAATGACTAAATTTTTTTCAATTTGTATTATAAAACCTCCAGGTTTCCTAAATAAAGTATTGTTTAGAAATGCTGTGTTGAAAGAAATCTTTGCTCTGTTAAACAGCACTATATGAAACATAATGAAACCTTTCATATGGGGTTAATTATATTGTCTTTCACTGTATGTCCTTTCATAAAAATTTGAATTTTGATGTACTAAAAGTTCAATTTAATTAATTATCTCATTTCAGACATGATGGAAGACAGCGAGGATAGTGAAGAACAGAGTGAAGTGGAGGAGGAACATCATGCCAAACTTGGAGAAAAACCTTTGAATTGCTCAAAGACTAAAAAGACATTTATAAAGAAAACAAAAGGCAAGAAATCTACAACCTGCACTCAGTGTGGAAAGAGTTTCTCAACCAAACAATGTCTTGATGTCCATATGAGAGTTCACACTGGAGAGAAGCCGTTTGAATGTGATCAGTGTGGAAAGAGTTTCTCACAGAAAGGTGATCTAGAGCGGCACATGAGAATTCACACTGGAGTGAAGCCGTTTGAATGTGATCAGTGTGGAAAGAGTTTCTCACAGAAAGGTGGTCTAGAGCAGCACATGAGAGTTCACACTGGAAAGAAGCCATTTGAATGTGATCAGTGTGGAAAGAGTTTCTCACAGAAAGGTGGTCTAGAGCAGCACATGAGAATTCACACGGGAGAGAAGCCGTACTCATGTGATCAGTGTGGAAAGAGTTTCTCAGGGAAAGGTGGTCTTGAGCTTCACATGAGAGTTCACACGGGAGAGAAGCCGTACGCATGCGATCAGTGTGGAAAGAGTTTCAAACAAAAGCCAAATCTTCAGATTCACATGAGAATTCACACTGGAGAGAAGCCGTACTCATGTGATCAATGTTGGAAGTGTTTCACGGTTGCATCAAGCCTTACAGAACACATGAGGATTCACACCGGAGAGAAACCGTACGCATGTTATCAATGTTGGAAGAGTTTCACGTTTGCATCAATCCTTAAAGAACACATGAGGATTCACACCGGAGAGAAGCCGTACTCATGTGATCAATGTGGGAAGAGTTTCACGGCTGCATCAATCCTTAAAGAACACATGAGGATTCACACCGGAGAGAAGCCGTACTCATGTGTTCAGTGTGGAAAGACTTTCACACAATCATCAACCTTTAAGCGGCACATGAGGATCCACACGGGAGAGAAACCACACACATGTGATCAATGTGGGAAGAGTTTCACACAATCATCAAGCCTTAAAGAACACATGAAAATCCACTCTGAAGAGAAGCCGTTCTCATGTGATCAGTGTGGGAAGAGTTTCTTACGATCAGCAGATCTTAAAGGACACATGAAAATCCACACTGGAGAGAAGCCGCTCACATGTGATCAGTGTGGGAAGAGTTTCTTACGATCATCAGATCTTAAAGGACACATGAAAATCCACACTGGAGAAAAACCTTTCAAGTGTGATCAGTGTGGAAAAACGTTTTATGGTCCAACAGACCTGAAGACACACCTGACAGTTCATACGAAGGAGAAGCCACATTCATGTTCTTTGTGTGGAAAGAGTTTTTCACTGCTGCTAAATTTACATATACATCAGAAAATACACACTGGTGTGAGAGAGTACATGTGCTTTGAGTGTGAGAAGACTTTTACTACAGCGAACAGTTTAAAACTGCACCAGAGGATTCACACCGGAGAAAAACCTTACAAGTGTTCACACTGTGACAAGAGATTCAGTCAGTCAGGAAATCTGAAAAAACACGAGAGGATCCACCGCAGAGAGAAGCCACATGTGTGATATGGGGTGTTTCCTGCTAGGAGGCAAGGGAGGCAGTGCCTCCTCAAAACAAAAAAACTGGATGACAAAATAATTCATATTACAAAAATGAAACAAAGCAAATATTAATAAAATTGACTAATAAAAGAGTAAAAGTCGCTGGTTTTTATAAAGTAAGACTGTCCAGCAGCGACACCCGCAGGTGAAGTTACAGAAGGAGACGCGCCTCCTCCCTCTGCATTGACTTAAAGCAGATTCCCTAATGCGTGAAGTCACGTGAGAGGAGGCAATGCCTCCATCGCTTATGATTGGATATGATCAGTTATGATTGGAGATGATAATTTATGAGTGGATATGATTGGTTATGATTGGATGTGATTGTTTTGTTCACAAATAATATACCGAAGGGTTGGGTAAGAAACCTCGTCAACATATAATCAGTGATAATCATTTTTATATAATCATTTCTATATTCAATAAGTGACTCAAATATACTTTTAGTCATATGTTTGCTGTGAAGTGTTTTTTCAACTTTTTCAGGCACATTCTGATGTTGGTTTTTGGGTATTTTGAGTCCCTCAACATGTCACTCATATCTGTTCCTAGTTGACCTTAAGGTTACAGGGGTCAAACCGTCCATGACTTCACCTGGTTTACAGAATTGCACCTCTTCCATGTGTATTCCTCTAAGGCAGGGGTCACCAAACTCGGTCCTGGAGGGCCGTTGTCTTAAAGAGTTTAGCTCCAAACCCAATTAAACTCACCTGAACAGGTGATGCCTTGTAAGACACTGTTTAGCTGGGTCAGGTGTGTTTATTTGAACAGGTAATGCCTTGTAAGACACTGTTTAGCTGGGTCAGGTGTGTTTATTTGAACAGGTAATGCCTTGTAAGTCACTGTTTAGCTGGGTCAGGTGTGTTTATTTGAACAGGTAATGCCTTGAAAAGACACTGTTTAGCTGGGTCAGGTGTGTTTATTTGAACAGGTAATGCCTTGTAAGACACTGTTTAGCTGGGTCAGGTGTGTTTATTTGAACAGGTAATGCCTTGTAAGACACTGTTTAGCTGGGTCAGGTGAATTTATTTGAACAGGTAATGCCTTGTAAGACACTGTTTAGTTGGGTCAGGTGTGTTTATTTGAACAGGTAATGCCTTGTAAGACACTGTTTAGCTGGGTCAGGTGTGTTTATTTGAACAGGTAATGCCTTGTAAGACACTGTTTAGCTGGGTCAGGTGTGTTTATTTGAACAGGTAATGCCTTGTAAGACACTAGGTGTGTTCGATATCGGCTGCGTCCGGATGTAACCGATCGGCGAGAGTAGCCGAGTGCAGGCGGGGAGGAGCTGCAAACGCAGACGTGAAGTCGGACACTATCTGCTTCCCACAGTGACACTCGCGCTATGTTTGCATACTTTATCAGCTGAAGTGAAATAAATGCAATATTTGTCAATACACAGATGTTTCAGAGACATTATTGTCATGTAATACTTTATGCACTGCTTAATACAGCGTGTGTTCGTACAAGAATAAAGTTCAACATATAAGCCTAGCTACACTATCAATGAAGTGGGGTCTATGTTTTTAATCAGTTTTAATTTGATAAACATGACAATATAACATTGTGACTACATGAAAGGAGGTTTTACTGTTATAAAAAAACAGATTTGTGCACATTAGTGGAGCTGAAGGTTTTAGAATAAACACTAAACGCACGTGATCGCTGTCATGCGGTGAATCTGGCCAATGGCATGGTTGTTGGTGCCATACTTGGTTTTAGTGAATAAAACATTACATAGTGTAAAAATACAAAATAGAACGGTATATGGTCTCTTTTATGTAATGTTTATTAAGTGTAACAGACATAGATTAACATTTGATGTAAATAAAAAATGTGATGACATTCGCTATTGAAAGTCACCTGAAGAAACACATGAGGATCCATGCACAGTCTGAAATCACGGTAAGTAGTTGATCTTTATGTGCTAAGCACAGTTAGTCAGGGAAAGAAAATGACTGCTGCTGGAAGAGGTGTTGGTGAAGGTGGATCAGGACTCACACAGACCACAGGGTGAGCAGCGCCCCCTGCTGGCTTCACTAACACCTCTTCCAGCGACAGCCCAGTTTTCCCTAGTCTCAGCCCATGGACCATTGGCTGAACGTCTGATGCATATGGCGCACAACAGGCACCATCCTTCAGATGAGAAGCTAACCTAGGTCCTGACTCTCTGTGGTCATAAAAATCCCATGATACTCCTCATAAAGAGCAGGACTTTTTGTCCTGGCCAGATCCCCTCCATTGGCCTTCATCAATCCTGGCCTTCTAATAATTCTGGTCCACTAAACTGGCTCTATCTCTCGCTCCTCTCACTTATGGCTAGTGAAGCACAGGTGCTGTATCACTGTGGCTGGTGTCATCAGTGGTGGGTGAGGACAGACCTCGGGGTGTACAGTAAATCAAATCAAATCAAATCACTTTATTGTCACACAGCCATATACACAAGTGCAACAGCAGGTGAAATTCTTAGGTGCAGTTCCGAGCAACATAGTAGTCACGACATGACATGTACAACATTTAAAGCAGCATCAGATTACACATCTGATGCGCCCACAATTACTCACAGCACAGTAAACTCTACAATAAACAATAAATAATTTACACAATGTGAGTGTAGTTCTCACAGCTTTAAACAATATACACATACTTACAATATACATATACTTTAAACAATATACACTAAACATACATTAAACAGTATACATTAAGCTATAATAATAATAATATACAATGTACAGTATACATTATTATTCACAGTAGAGATCCAATGTACAATAGGTGCTATATGATAAATGATAAATAATAAATGATAAATAAATGTGTATATAGTGTGTGTGTATCTACAGTGGGTTGTGCTGAGTGATATTCTGTCAGTGTGTGTTATGATCCTGATGGATCAAGAGTTAAGGAGTCTAATTGCTTGCGGGAAGAAGCTGTTCTGGAGTCGGCTGGTGCGTGTTCTGATGCTGCGGTACCGCCTGCCTGATGGCAGCAGTGAGAGCAGCCCATGGTTCGGGTGGCTAGAGTCTCTGATGATCCTCTGAGCTCTCTTCACACACCGCCTGGCATAAATGTCCTGGAGGGAGGGAAGCTCACCTCCGATGATGCAGCTGGCCGTGCGCACTACCCTTTGCAGGGCTTTGCGGCTGCGGGCGGTACTGTTGCCGTACCAGGTGGTGATGCAGCCAGTCAGCAGGCTCTCTATGGTGCTGCTGTAGAAGCGTGTGAGGATGTGGCGGTTCATTCCATACCTCCTCAGCCGTCGCAGGAAGAAAAGGTGCTGATGAGCCTTCTTCACAACGGCCTCAGTGTGGACGGCCATGAGAGTTCCTCTGTGATGTGGACACCGAGGAACTTGAAGCTGCTGACTCTCTCCACCGGTGCTCCATCGATGGTGATGGGGCGGTGTTCTCTCTCATTCCTCCTGAAGTCGACCACCAGCTCCTTGGTCTTGCTGACGTTGAGGGAGAGGTTGTGCTCCTGACACCACCGTGTCAGAGTGTGCACCTCCTCTCTGTAGGCCGTTTAATCATTGTCAGTGATGAGACCTACCACCGTCGTATCGTCAGCAAACTTGATGATGGTATTGGAGCTGTGGATTGCCACACAGTCATGTGTGTACAAGGAGTACAGGAGTGGGCTGAGAACACAGCCCTGAGGGGCTCCAGTGTTGAGAGTCAGTGATGAGGAGATGTTACTGCCCACCTACCACCTGGCGTCTGTTTGACAGGAAGTCCAGGATCCAGCTGCATAGCAAGCTGTTTAAGCCTAGAGCCCGGAGTTTCACGTCAAGTATGGAGGGCACAATGGTGTTGAATGCTGAGCTGTAGTCTACAAACAGCATTCTCACATATGTGTTCCTCTTTTCCAGGTGGGAGAGAGCAGTGTGAATTGTAGATGAAATGGCATCATCAGTGGAGCGGTTTGTGCGGTATGCAAACTGCAGTGGGTCCAGTGAGGGGGGGAGAACAGAGCAGATGTGGTTTCTGATTATTCTCTCAAAGCATTTGCTGATGATGGGGGTCAGAGCAACAAGAAGCCAGTCGTTTAAGCAGGTGGTTTTTGATTGCTTAGGTACAGGCACAATGGTGGACGTTTTGAAGCATGTGGGGACCACAGACAACGAGAGGGACAGGTTAAAGATGTCCGTGAAAACTCCAGCCAGTTGGTGCGCGCACGCTCTGATGACGCGGCCCGGAATGCCGTCTGGACCCGCAGCTTTACGGATGTTCACCCGCCGGAAGGATCGGGTTACATCCGCTAATGATACAGAGAGTGAACTAACCTCTGCATCTTCAGCCACGAGCTCTCTCCGCGAGGGCGGTGTTAGTTCCCTCAAAGCGAGCATAGAAGGTGTTTAGCTCGTCCGGGAGAGAGGCAGCGGTGTTCACGGTGGAGTTGTGTTCCCTTTATAGTCCGTGATGGTGTTAATTCCCCGCCACATGCTTCTAGAGTCGGTGGTGTTGAACTGTCCTTCAATCTTGTCCCTGTACTGGCGTTTTGCTGCTCTGATGGTTTTCCGGAGGGCATAACTTGCTTGTTTATGCTCCTCTGCATTACCGGAGTTAAAAGTGGAGGTCCGCGCATTGAGTGCCGCGCGAACATCCCCATTTAGCCACGGCTTCTGGTTTGGGTACAGCCGTATTGTTCTGGTCGGAACAACGTCTTCTACGCACTTCCTGATGAAACACTTCCTGATGAAACAGTAGAACGAACTAAAGTGCTATCTTGAGGGGTAGTCCATCGTTGTCTGATGATAACTTCTATGATTTGTGGGTTCTTTGATGACTGTATAGTCTGATGCGGGAAGCACACTGTCTTTTGCAGACAGGGCATATAAACATTTCTCCGGATTGTCTTGGGGGTGCCGGAACCAGCATTGCCTGCTTTCTCTGATGTCTTTTAGACAGTTGAAGTTCAGTTCTCCTGTCTTCATAGCTTTGCACTCCATTCTGACAGAGTTGCCGCCAGAGTGTGCGGTTCATGGCGCTACTCTCCAGGGATGTGGGGTTTATCCCACATTTCTTAAGGAGGGCTTTTAGTTGGTCTTTCAGTCTCTTTTTTTGACCTCCTGCAGAACGGCAACCAAGATGTAATTGACCGTACAGTACCTTACGTGGAAAGCGACTTGATGGCATTCTCGCAACATGGCCAAGCCATCTTAAGTTGGTAAAGCATTAAAGTTGCTTCTATACTCCAACAGTTAGCTTTTTGCAGGATCTCAATATGTGGCACTCGATCTTGCCATGTCACTTTGAGGATGCGCTGTGGGCATCTAATGTGGAAGGATTCCAACATTTTCAGATGTTTAGTGTAGAGTCCATGTTTCAGAACCGTACAGAAGGGTGGTGAGGCAGATTGCCCGATAAACAGCAATCTTTGTGTGTAGATTTAAATTGGTGTTGCTAAATACTCTTTTCCTCAGCCTCCCAAATGAAGATGCAGCCTGCTTGATCCTGTGTTGAATAACTTGGTCCATGCTACAGTCACTAGATAAAAAACTGCCAATATATTTAAAGTGTGGCACTAAGTGGGGAATCATAAACAGTGAACACTGTTTTTGTGGAGGATTAGATGATCATTGACAAAGGACTTCTGTTTTCTTGATATTCACAGCTAAGCCCATCCTGCTATATGCTCTAACAACAGCGTTAAGAGTAGACTGCAAATCTTCTGGAGTGTGTGATACTCTGTCAGAATGAGTCTCGGAGTCAAATGCAAGTTCAATGTTTATTTGGAAGAACAAAGAGAAGTCTAGGCAAGGCACATATCACACTCCACAGAATTGAGTCCACACGCGGTGTCCCACGACGTAATCCACTCTGGTGGGTAACTGGAGAGAAATCCTCACTTTGAATGACTGACGAAATACTCCATGCACTGGACAGAAGACGAGGCAGCGTCTGGTAGAAAAGACAGCTCGCCGAACTCAGGATGAGACTGGATCTCGCCTAAAAACGAAGCGTACCAGTCACACCGACAAAGCAGGGTGGAGTTCTCTCAAGGACAAGTTCACGGATACCACAAGCGTGTGAATTCCGGGCGTTGACAAGCCTCCGGATGCCTGCGACCGAACCTGCGAGAAACTGAAGAGAGACAGAAACCAGGACCTCCAACTGGACAGGACAGAGACTGAAACCAACCAAAAACAATGAGCGCGCGACGAGAGACAGGACAGCGTGACAACTGATGAGACACGACAGGTGAACAATTAGTGAAACGAGTGGGAGGGACCAGTGAACCCGTGAGGAACCACCACCAACAGGTAAGAATTACATACACACAAACACGATCACCCAGGAATCCTGACAGTATCCCCTCCCCCATGACCGGCACCGGACGGGCATGGAGGAGACTCACCCTGTCGCCGACGGAGATCCTCGATCAGACCAGGGTCCAGTATATCCCGAGCCGGAACCCAGCACCTCTCCTCCGGACCGTAACCCTCCCAGTCCACTAAATACTGAAAACCTCTGCCCCTGCGACGAGAATCTAGTAATCTCCTAACAGTATAGGCAGGAGCACCATCCACTAGACGAGGGGCGGGGGGTTTAGGGGCAGAGACAGGGGGATTATTCCGGGCAAAAATCACAGGTTTAACCCTGGATACATGAAAAACTGGGTGAACCCGACCAAGAATAGGAGGTAACTTAAGCTTGACCGCTACCGGACTAATGACCTTAGATATACTGTATGGCCCAATGAAACGAGGAGCCAGCTTATGAGAAGGCTCACGGAGAGGCAGATCCTTGGTGGAAAGCCATACCTTTTGTCCACACACATAACCGGGTGGAGGTCGCCGGTGACGGTCAGCCGCAGCTTTGGTTTGTCTGGAGTTTTGTAATAAGAGTGATTTAGCTTTCCTCCAAGTGCGTCTGCACCTGCGCACGAAAGCTAAAGCAGACGGAACCACTGCGTCGGGCTCCTGTGATGGGAAAAGGGGAGGTTGATATCCGACAGATAATTCGAACGGAGACAAATTAGTGGATGCGACGGGAAGAGAATTATGAGAGTACTCGACCCAAGGAAGCTGTTGGCACCAAGAATTCGGATATTTAGACGACAGACAGCGAAGCGTTCGACCGAGATCCTGATTAGCCCGTTCGCATTGCCCATTGGTCTGCGGATGATAACCAGAAGACAGGCTGGCTGTAGCGCCGATCTGTCTACAAAACTCCTGCCAAAAATGAGAGATGAACTGAGGACCCCTATCTGAAACTACATCAGTCGGAATACCGTGTAACCGAAAGACGTGATCAATCAAAACCTGAGCCATCTCCTTGGCAGAAGGAAGTTTAGGCAGGGGAATAAAATGAACCGCTTTAGAAAAACGATCCACCACAGTCAATACGACAGTGTTACCATTAGACGCCGGTAAGCCGGTGACAAAATCAAGGGCTATATGAGACCAGGGGCGGGAGGGCACGGGCAAAGATTTAAGCAGACCAGCGGGAGGTTGATTAGATGCTTTATTACAAGCACAGACTGAACAGGCTAATACAAACTGTCTGACATCTGAAGTCATAGAAGACCACCAAAAACGTTGACGGATGGCAGCCAACGTTCTCCGAATTCCCGGATGTCCGACAAACTTGGATTCGTGACCCCACCGGATGACATCGGAACGTAAACACTCGGGAACCCATAGAGAACCCACCGGACACCCCTCCGGAACTTCCCCCTCTCGGCCGGCCTCTCTCACCCGCTGTTCGATTCCCCACACGAGGGCACCGACCACCCTCCCCTCCGGGAGAATGGTTTCGGTCCGCTCCGACCCGGAACCCTCGAACAAACGGGAGAGAGCGTCAGGTTTAGTGTTTTTAGACCCCGGCCGGTACGAGAGGGTGAAGTTAAAACGTTCGAAGAAGAGTGCCCAGCGAGCCTGTCTAGATGTTAACCTTCTGGCTGAACGGATATATTCCAAGTTCTTATGATCCGTCCAGACCAGAAAGGGCTCCGAGGTTCCCTCCAACCAGTGACGCCACTCACCCAGAGCGAGTCTAACCGCCAGCAGCTCCCGATTACCTATGTCGTAATTTCGCTCCGCTGGGTTTAACCGATGAGAGAAAAAAGCGCAAGGATGCACTTTCCCGTCAACAGAGGATCGCTGAGATAAAACGGCGCCTACCCCGACATCAGATGCATCCACTTCCACTATAAATTGTCTAGCCGCATCTGGTATAGAAAGAACAGGTGCAGAGATGAAACGGGACTTTAATTCATCAAAGGCTTCCTGAGCTTCTGTATTCCAACGGAAACACACTTTAGAGGAAGTAAGTACGGTAAGAGGTTTAGCGATCTGACCAAAATTTCTGATGAAACGCCGATAAAAGTTGGCGAAACCCAGAAATCGCTGAAGCTCTTTACGAGTGTCGGGCACTGGCCATTCGGCGACCGCTTTAACTTTAGCGGGATCGGGACAAATCTCTCCCTCGGCTATAACAAAACCCAGAAACAAAACCGACTCCTTGTGGAACTCGCACTTCTCCGCCTTAACAAAGAGCTGATTCTCTAACAACCGTTGTAAAACCTGGCGAACATGCTGGGTGTGTATCTGCTTAGAGGGAGAAAAGATGAGAATGTCATCGAGATACACAAAGACAAACTTGTTAATCATGTCACCCAGCACTTCATTGACCATGGTTTGGAAGACAGCCGGTGCGTTACAAAGGCCGAACGGAAGAACGCAGTATTCCCAGTGCCCTGATGGTGTTTTAAAAGCTGTCTTCCACTCATCGCCCTCTTTGATACGTACCAAGTGATAAGCGTTGCGCAGATCTAACTTGGTAAACACGTGCGCTCCCTGTAATAACTCGAACGCTGACGACATTAAAGGCAAGGGGTACTTATTCTTAACAGTAATGTCATTCAGCCCTCTATAATCAATGCACGGACGAAGAGACCCGTCCTTCTTTTTGACAAAGAAAAATCCAGCACCGGCTGGAGACGAGGAGCGGCGAATGAGACCGGCATTAAGAGATTCATTAATGTACTTATCCATAGCCTCTCTCTCTGGTTTAGATAGGGAAAATATACGACCCTTAGGCGGAGAAGTGTCTGAGAGAAGTTTGATCTCGCAATCGTACGACCGGTGAGGAGGTAGGGAAGTAGCCCGGGTCTTACTGAACACCCGATACAGATCAGAGTACTCCGCCGGCACTCCCGAGAGATCAACATCAGGAACCTGAAAAGTTGAACAAACAACAGGAGAAGGAGCAGGACCAAGACATGAAACATGACACGAAGACTTCCAAGATAACACAACACCGTTCTGCCAATCAACGTGAGGATTGTGTTTGGTCAACCAGTCATGTCCTAAAATGACAGGCGATTGAGACTCCTCTAATAAATAGAATTCGATCTCCTCACGATGATTGCCAGAGACAAACAAACTGACAGGGGGTGTGCAATGGGTGATCACAGCCATATGCTGTCCTTTTAAGGTCCAAGCGGAGAGAGAGGAAGACAGAGGAATAGAAGGAATGTTCCACGATTCGGCCAACCCGGCATCCAGAAAACTTGCCTCCGCACCCGAATCCAGCAACGCCTGTGAATGAAAAGACAGTTTATAGTCAATGATTACAGGTAGTGTGGTGCAGCTTACGGGAGATTTGAATGACGACACGCCCACCGAAACTCCTGAAGTCATCGGCGGGCGGTATCCTTTTACCGGACAAACTGCGGCGATATGCCCCGCTTTACCGCAATACAGGCACAAACCACAGAACAAACGTCGCTGTCTTTCAGTGGTGGTAAGGCGGAGCTTGCCCAGTTGCATCGGCTCCTCCGTCTGGAGAGAAGATGCGGTGAATTCCTCCGGCTCAGAGACGCCGAAATGACGAAACGACCGGCGGATGTCTCGTTGACGGTGGCGAGTCTCGATCCTCAACGCCAGGTCGATCGCTGTCTCGAGAGAGGTGGGAGGATCCCGTGCAGCGATCTCGTCCTGAATGGCAGGATTAAGACCCTCGAGGAATTGAGCCCGTAGTGCAGCGTCATTCCAGCCGCTGGTGATGGCTAGCGTCTTGAACGCGATGGCATAATCGGTGACGGAAGAGGTCTGTTGCAATAGTCTTACCAGCTCGGCGGCTGCCATATCCCCACGAAGTGAGCGATCAAACAAGCTCAGCATCTCCGTCTCGAGAGCCTCAAACGACGCCGTGCACGGAGCCTTGGCCCCCCATACAGCCATTCCCCACTGTCTCGCCCTTCCGGTGAGAAGTGTCAACACATATGCCACTTTAGACGTTGAAGCGGCGAAGCGCCGTGGCTGGAGAGCGAAGACCAGGGAACACTGCTGTAGGAAAGCCCGGCAGGTGTTGGGGTCGCCGTCGAAGGACGGAGGTGTCGCCGCGTGTGGCTCACGGTCTGCAGGTGCAGTCTCAACAGGTGCAGACGGAGAAGGAAAACGTTCACCGACCGAGGAGACAATCTGGTCTACTCTGGTATTGAGCTCAATGAATTGTTCAGACAGAACACGGAAATCTCGGGAAGCCTCAGTCAACAGGGATGAATGCTGTTCTATGACCACTCCCTGCTGATGAAGTGCGGCGTACACCGATTCCGAATCCTCCGAACTCGCTGACTCCATCATTGGCGCGCTCATTCTGTCAGAATGAGTCTCGGAGTCAAATGCAAGTTCAATGTTTATTTGGAAGAAAAAAGAGAAGTCTAGGCAAGGCACATATCACACTCCACAGAATTGAGTCCACACGCGGTGTCCCACGACGTAATCCACTCTGGTGGGTAACCGGAGAGAAATCCTCACTTTGAATGACTGACGAAATACTCCATGCACTGGACAGAAGACGAGGCAGCGTCTGGTAGAAAAGACAGCTCGCCGAACTCAGGATGAGACTGGATCTCGCCTAAAAACGAAGCGTACCAGTCACACCGACAAAGCAGGGTGGAGTTCTCTCAAGGACAAGTTCACGGATACCACAAGCGTGTGAATTCCGGGTGTTGACAAGCCTCCGGATGCCTGCGACCGAACCTGCGAGAAACTGAAGAGAGACAGAAACCAGGACCTCCAACTGGACAGGACAGAGACTGAGACCAACCAAAAACAATGAGCGCGCGACGAGAGACAGGACAGCGTGCTATAAAAAGAAAACAACTGATGAGACACGACAGGTGAACAATTAGTGAAACGAGTGGGAGGGACCAGTGAACCCGTGAGGAACCACCACCAACAGGTAAGAATTACATACACACAAACACGATCACCCAGGAATCCTGACATACTAGGGCACAATCATCCAGCACACGAGCAAACTGAAGCTTAGAGACTGCCTGGAACCTCCTGATGTTAAAGAGGTTACCATCCAGTCTATAAGCCACTGAAACCTCACTTTCTTCTTCCATTTCTTTATACAGAAGCTTTGTGACACACAGTAAGAAGATGTTAAACAAGACTGGTGCAAGAACACAGCCCTGCCTTATTCCAGTGCCTACTGCAAAGTGTGCAGATTCTAGTCCACCCAATGTCACTTTGGTAGTCATCCCATCATGGAACTGTCGTAGCATTGTGATAAACTTTACAGAGCATCCAAAAGGCATAAGCACTTCCCATAAGAGGTCACGGTGTACAGTATCGAAAGCCTTGGAAAGATCCACAAAAGCAATGAACAAGTTCTTATGTTGTTCGCGACATTTCTCCTGCAGTTGGCGTGAGGTAAATATCATGTCCACTGTACTTCGACCTGCTCTGAACCCACTTTGGGATTCTGGCAGGAGATAGTATTGACAAGTCGATGGAGCATGACCTTTGTCAGAACTTTACCTGCAACTGAAAGAGAGAGAGAGAGATCCCCCTACTATTTTCACAGATGGACCTGTCACCCTTGTTTTTAGATATTGTGACAATATTAGCATCCTTCCATTGTTGGGGAATGATTTCTTGCTGCCACACTAGGGTGATGAACTGATGGATTGCCCTTGTGCAGAGGTACCCTCCTTCCTTCAGGAGCTCAGCAGGAATACGATATTTCTTGATTGCAGCATACACTTCAGAAAAATAAGGTGGAACATCAAGACTCTGTATGATTGGTAAAGTTGGTAGTTCCTCCAGCACTGTAAGATCAACTGAAGCCTTTTGATTTAATAAGGCTTGAAAATGTTCCCCCCATCTTTGAACAATGACGGTTTGGTCCTTAATAAGGGTCAGTTCATCAAATGATCTCAAGGGGCAGAGAAAGTAAGATATTTGGCCGTAAATGGCCTTCACTGCATTGTAAAAATTATGAGTATCATGCTTGTCTGCAAAAGATTGAATCTGCTGAGCCTTAGATATCCACCACTGATTCTGCAGTTGCCACAAGATCTGTTGCGTTGCTTTTCTCTGTTCATGCCAGACCTTCTTGAGAGATTCATTAGATGGGCTATTAAGGTAGGCTTTATGGGCAGTATGCATTTCTTCAAGGAGGGTGGAAATATGTGCAGAATTTTCATCAAACCAATCCTGGTTTCTTTTCTTGTGCTTACCAATAGACTCAGCTGCTGCGTCATAAAGTGATGTACTTATATAGCTCCATTTGCTGTCAATTGCCTCTTCATTCCTGAGAAGAGGCTCAATGTCCTGAAGCTTCTTAGCAACAGAGCATCGGTAGTTGTTTTGCACTTCAGTGTCTTGGAGCCTTGCACAGTTTAGCTTCCCTGTCGCTGCCTTTCTAAGATGTACTGTCCGCAGGATCCTCAGGTTTAGCTTGGCAACAATTATCCGATAATCAGTCCAGCACTCAGCTCCCCTCATAGCTTGAGTTAAGAGCACATCTCTCATATCATTCTGCCGGACAATGACATAGTCTAGCACAGGGGTCGCCAACTAGCGGACTCCGGTCCGAATCCGGACCGCGAGATGCGTCCATCCAGACCGCAAAGCCTTTTGACGAAATAAATATGCCACATGCCAAAAAAAAAAAAATCACATTTATATCAGGCAGCTCAGTAGAACCGCTTCGGTCCCATGTCGCCACGGGTTGCAACGACAGTTAACGTTACTGCTGCTATGTTCAGACGCGTGGTCACGCATGCAGTGAAGAAGAGACTGATGGTGACCCACCCACCATAATGGTGCGTTCACACCGAACGAGAATGACGCGTCATGCACGCCGCTTGCGCGAATCGTGCCGCAGAATGTCTATTCCCTTCTTTCCATTGTCTTAAATCACTCGCGCGAAACGCTTAATTCACGTCCGGTGTGAACGCACCATCAGAGCAGAAAGCAGCGTGCAAAAACAATGGCATTTTTGAAAATTAGGAAAGTTGACGCTGAAAGTCGAGTTTTCCGAAATGAATGGGTGGAGAACAAAAAATCGCATTTATTCTTCCTGCATCCTGTACGAGGCCTGTGTGTCTCATGTGCTCTGATTCTGATGTGGTTGTCAAAAGTGGAAACATTAAATAAAACGTTTCTTGCACTTTTGAACTTTTCCAACACTGCTGGCACTTTATTTTTGCCTGTTTCTGAATGATATTGCTAATGATATTTTACCAGTGCAATGGTGGACGTTGCTTCAAAACGTCCACCATTGTTCCTGTACCGAAGCAAGCAAAAACCACCTGCTTAAACGACTGGCGTCCTGTTGCTCTGACCCCCATCATCAGCAAATGATTTGAGAGACTAGTCAGAAACCACATCTGCTCTGTTCTCCCCCCCTCACTGGACCCACTGCAGTTTGCATACCGCAAAAACCGCTCCACTGATGATGCCATTTCATCCACTATTCACACTGCTCTCTCCCACCTGGAAAAGAGGAACACATATGTGAGAATGCTGTTTGTAGACTACAGCTCAGCATTCAACACCATTGTGCCCTCCATACTTGACATTAAACTCCGGGCTCTCGGCTTAAACAGCTTGCTATGCAGCTGGATCCTGGACTTCCTGTCAAACAGACGCCAGGTGGTCAGAATGGGCAGTAACATCTCCTCATCACTGACTCTCAACACTGGAGCCCCTCAGGGCTGTGTTCTCAGCCCACTCCTGTACTCCTTGTACACACATGACTGTGTGGCAACCCACAGCTCCAACACCATCATCAAGTTTGCTGACGATACGACGGTGGTAGGTCTCATCACTGACAATGATGAAACGGCCTACAGAGAGGAGGTGCACACTCTGACACGGTGGTGTCAGGAGCACAACCTCTCCCTCAACGTCAGCAAGACCAAGGAGCTGGTGGTCGACTTCAGGAGGAATGAGAGAGAACACCGCCCCATCACCATCGATGGAGCACCGGTGGAGAGAGTCAGCAGCTTCAAGTTCCTCGGTGTCCACATCACAGAGGAACTCTCATGGTCCGTCCACACCGAGGCCGTTGTGAAGAAGGCTCATCAGCGCCTTTTCTTCCTGCGACGGCTGAGGAGGTTTGGAATGAGCCGCCACATCCTCACACGCTTCTACACCAGCACTACAGAGAGCCTGCTGACTGGCTGCATCACCACCTGGTACGGCAACAGTACCGCCCGCAGCCGCAAAGCCCTGCAAAGGGTAGTGCGCACGGCCAGCTGCATCATCGGAGGTGAGCTTCCCTCCCTCCAGGACATTTACGCCAGGCGGTGTGTGAAGAGAGCTCAGAGGATCATCAGAGACTCTAGCCACCCGAGCCATGGGCTGCTTTCACTGCTGCCATCAGGCAGACGGTACCGCAGCATCAGAACACGCACCAGCCGACTCCAGAACAGCTTCTTCCCACAAGCAATTAGACTCCTGAACTCTTGATCCATCAGGATCATAACACACACTGGACAGAATATCACTCAGCACAACCCACTGTAGATACACACACATTATATACACATTTATTATAATTTATTATTTATCATATAGCACCTATTGTACATTGGATCTCTACTGTGAATAATAATGTATACTGTACATTGTATATTATTATTATTATAGCGTAATGTATATTGTTTAATGTATGTTTTAGTGTGTATATTGTTTAAAGTATATGTATATTGTAAGTATGTGTATATTGGTTAAAGCTGTGAGAACCACACTCACACTGTGTAAATTATTTATTGTTTATTGTAGAGTTTACTGTGCTGTGAGTAATTGTGGGCGCATCAGTGTAATCTGATGCTGCTCTAAATGTTGTACATGTCATGTCGTGACTACTATGTTGCTCGGAACTGCACCAAGAATTTCACCTGCTGTTGCACTTGTGTACATGGCTGTGTGACAATAAAGTGATTTGATTTGATTTTGATTTGATTTGATTTGATTTGATTTGATTTGATTTGATTTTGAAGCACAGAAGAGAGCAGTGTTCAATATTAGATACATTTAGTTAAGACTATACATGTGAATGAACATAAAATGTGTTATGAGATTTCTGATTTTCTGATACAGGGGGGTTTGCATTCATTGATTGTTATTATTTATCTCAGTTCAGCAGGAAAAAGCACTTTAGTTGCTAGTAATGTTGAAATGAATGTATTTTCAGTGCAGATTTAGAGATGAAGGCATTTTTAGTTCATCGTATTTTTGTCAGGCAAAACAGAATAACAACAAAATGAGATCAATTTTGTGAAGAATTAGCCTACCTATGTTTGCAATATGAACAGACATGTTTTGTCCATATGAGAACATATTATATTTTGTTCAATTAAGAACAAATGCCATCTACACTAATTTCTTTAGTCTGGCAATAAACATACATTATTGTTTTTAGGTATATAATTGTCCGGACCTCGGCCGCTGACGAGGGTTCATTTACTGGACCTCAAGCAATTTTAGTTGAAGACCCCTGGTCTAGCAGATGCCAGTGCTTGGATCGTGGGTGTAACCAAGAGGTCTTATATTTGTTTTTTAATTGAAACATGGTATTAGTGATGCTAAGACTGTGTTCAGCACAGAGACTCAAGAGTCTTAATCCATTGGCATTAACATTTCCAATGCCATGACGTCCAATTATTCCATCCCAGATATCACTATTTTTTCCTACTCTTGCATTGAAGTCGCCCAGCAGCAAGATTTTATAATTTTGCGGAGCTTTCCTAAGGGCCTCATGCAGTGTCTCATAGAAGCTGTCCTTCACCTCTTTTTCTGATGGAAGAGTAGGTGCATAAGCACTGAAAATAGCGGCATATTGCTTTCCAGCAAGAGGAAGGCTAAGGTTTGGGAGGATGCTATTTTTAATGGCCAAACCAACACCATGCAGATGTTGTCCCTCTGTCGGGTATCCTGTCCAGAAAAAAATTTATAACTAAAATAAAATGATTTTGCGACCGCTAGAACGTAATGACCTGATAGGTGTGGCATCCTATCCAGGTTTGGTCTGAGTGGGCAATGTTTAGATCACCTTTTCTAGATCCTTCCCCAGTTGGGGTGAGCAGTGCGACTCCTTAATAGGGCTGCTCAGACACACGGGTCTGCCGCGAGCAGCTGCCACTCATTCCAGCTGCTGACAACCATATACCCTGTGTCGCCACTGTGCAGAGTCTGAGCTAGGGGCTCCCAGATCATTCAGTCCTGCCCCCGTTGCCAAGCACTCCATCACCACTGGACTTGAAACAGAGAATCTTGAAGACACACCACAAGATAATAGAAGATACCTGCGCAAAGAAGCGATTTAAGTGATGAGAGAGATGCGCCTGCTCCAGCACCACTACTTTGCTGTAGAGGGATGTAATCCAATGGCAAGGAAAGAATCCAGGATGACCGCTATATATTCATTCATTCATTCATACATACATTCATTCATTCATGGTGCTGTATCACTGTAACGCATTACACATACGTATTACATATTATCTCTTTTTTAAAGTAATGTGGCTTTTTTTCTCCATATAAAGTCATAAAGTATCTCACCCAACTCTTTAATCACCTTAAGAGGCACATCTAATGATAATGATGTATATACAGATCAAGATATACCTTCCGCCTTTGACAATAACACCCTCCCAATTATTGATTTAGTCCTCATTAACCAATTTTTTTTTCTCTCTCTCAAAAATTGGTTCAAAGTTTAACTGACTCCTCTATTTTTCCTTTTTACAAATTATTACACCTAGATATGTAAATTTGTGTTTAACATGTTTTCTATTTCTGAGGAGCCGTCTAAGGGGAAACAATACAGATTTATCACAATTCATTTTAAGGCCTTACACAGCAGTGAATGCCTCAATATATCTAATTATTTAGGGTACCTCGAATTTGTTTCTGAGTGTCATCAGCAAACTGGATAAGTTTAAAATCTACACCTAAAACTGAGATACCATTATACTGATTGATTTTTACATGCATTGGCAAAACCTGGGTGACTAATACAAATAAAAAAGGAGAGAGAGGGCACCCTTGCCTAATGAAAATGATCTTACAAAATGGAGTTACTTTTGATAAAATTAATTAATGAAACTGAGTTTGAGAAATCACATCACATCCAAACAGCAGTCGAATGAGGACAGCTCTCCATCACTGCATTCACGAGTGCAGGTAAGCACAGATGTTCACCGAGTGACAGCGAGATAACGTATATGATAGCAAAATGATCTTGAGACAAATGCTTCCTTTAAGTTTCATCAAGGGTTTAAGAAAAGAAAACACAAAGCGCTGTTAGACACTTCACTTAACACCGTTATCTGTGTCTCTGCAACGTCTGTCAGCGGGGCTTGTTTTCTCACCCGAGAGTATCGTCATACACACAATATTATTGTGTTTCCTCAACATTATAAAGTAAAAAAATATAAACACGATAACTATATTCTGACTTGAGTGTATATGTACGTTGTGCACGATAACTGGCGCGCTCTGCTTTATTAGTGTTTCTTTTTTCCCCCTCGCGCTGCTTGCGCTTATAATGCTTTTGTTCTTTAGGCCTATAATTTTTGTTTACACATTGTTCAATGTTTTGAACTGAACGAAAACCTTAAGATATAACGCAAACTTGTTGTGTATATTGCCTATTTCTCTAACACACTATTTAATATGCTCCTTATAACTAATAGTTAAGTACTGCTTTATATACCTGTGGTTGTTTATAGATCTGTGATTGTTTATAGATGTGTGATTGTTTATAGATCTGTGATTGTTTATAGATGTGTGATTGTTTATAGATGTGTGGTTGTTTATAGATCTGTGATTGTTTATAGATGTGTGATTGTTTATAGATCTGTGGTTATTTATAGATCTGTGATTGTTTATATATCTGTGGTCTGTGGTTGTTTATAGATCTGTGGTTGTTTATAGATCTGTGATTGTTTATAGATCTGTGGTTGTTTATAGATCTGTGGTTGTTTGTAGATCTGTGGTTGTTTATAGATCTGTGGTTGTTTATAGATCTGTGATTGTTTATAGATCTGTGATTGTCTATAGATCTGGGATTGTTTATAGATATGTGATTGTTTATAGATCTGTGATTGTTTATAGATGTGTGATTGTTTATAGCTCTGTGATTGTTTATAGATATGTGGTTGTTTATAGATGTGTGATTGTTTATAGATCTGTAGTTGTTTATAGATGTGTGACTGTTTATAGATTTGTGGTTGTTTATAGATCTGTGGTTGTTTGTAGATCTGTGATTGTTTATACAGTGAGGAAAATAAGTATTTGAACACCCTGCTATTTTGCAAGTTCTCCCACTTGGAAATCATGGAGGGGTCTGAAATTGTCATCGTAGGTGCATGTCCACTGTGAAAGACATAATCTAAAAAAAATCACAATATATGATTTTTTAACTAGTTATTTGTATGATACAGCTGCAAATAAGTATTTGAACACCTGTCTATCAGCTAGAATTCTGACCCTCAAAGACCTGTTAGTCTGCCTTTAAAATGTCCACCTCCACTCCATTTATTATCCTAAATTAGATGCACCTGTTTGAGGTCGTTAGCTGCATAAAGACACCTGTCCACCCCATACAATCAGTAATAATCCAACTACTAACATGGCCAAGACCAAAGAGCTGTCCAAAGACACTAGAGACAAAATTGTACACCTCCACAAGGCTGGAAAGGGCTATGGGGAAATTGCCAAGCAGCTTGGTGAAAAAAGGTCCACTGTTGGAGCAATCATTAGAAAATGGAAGAAGCTAAACATGACTGTCAATCTCCCTCGGACTGGGGCTCCATGCAAGATATCACTTCGTGGGGTCTCAATGATCCTAAGAAAGGTGAGAAATCAGCCTAGAGGAGCTGGTCAATGACCTGAAAAGAGCTGGGACCACCGTTTTCAAGGTTACTGTTGGTAATACACTAAGACGTCTGAAACTCCTGACCCTCCTTCAAATCTTTACTTGCTGGAACGAAGGCATGAACACAGGCACGGACCACTTCCGAAGATAAATGTCCACCCTCTCCACATGGGGCTATCCCATCCTCTGTAGTCTTGCGAGAAGTCTCATTCACAGGCCACCTGGAGAGGGCATCAGCATTTCCATTTGTCCGCCCCAGCCTATAATGCACCTCAAACTGAAATCCGGCGAGCTGGGCTGCCCATCGTTGCTCCACTGCCCCCAGGTTTGCTGTATTCAAATGAGCCAATGGATTATTATCTGTGAAGACAGTAAAGGGAGACACAGCAAGGTATTCCCTAAACTTTTCTATTATGGCCCATTTTAATGCCAACAGTTCTAGTTTGAATGAGCTGTAGTTCTTATCATTTCTTTCTGTTGGACGGAGACTTCTGCTTGCATAGGAGATCACTCTCTCCCTCCCCTCTTGTACCTGTGCCAGCATTGCTCCCAAGCCTGTCTGTCTGGCGTCGGTGTACAACAAAAATGGCAACTGGAAATCAGCATAAGCCAGTATGGGTGCTTGTAGGAGGCTCTCCTTTAATTTCTTAAATGCCATGTCCTGTGCCTCTCCCCATGCCCAGCAGATTTGTTTACCTGTGACCGGTCGGACACATCGTTTTGATGTCCCCCACATCATTGAGTTCAAAGGTGCCGCAATCTGGGCAAAATCTTTAATAAAACGTCTATAATAACCTGCTAATCCCAGAAAAGCACGCAGCTGGGTGATATTCTGAGGAGTTGTCCAGGCCTCCACTGCATGTAACTTCTCTGGGTCTGGTGACACCCCTCCTTCTGCAATCACGTGACCTAAATAATGCACTTCATGCTGGAAGAGAGAGCACTTAGTAGGTAACTTAGTAGTAACTTTCAAACCAAAGTTCTCCAGGCAGCTGAAAACCAAGTCCAGGTGTGCAATGTGGGCCTCGAAAGAAGGAGAGAAGACAATTATATCATCCAGATAGAGCAACAATGTTTCAAAATTTTGGTCACCCAGGCAACCTTCGACCAGTCTCTGAAATGTTCCAGGAGCATTGCATAGCCCCACTGGCATCCGATTAAATTCATATAATCCCATGGGAGTCACAAAGGCGGTCTTCTCCTTGTCAGCTGGGTACACCCCGACCTGCCAGTACCCATGTGCTAGATCTAATGTTGAAAAAACTCTAGATTTCTTCAATGAAGCCAGTGATTCTTCACTTCTGGGGAGGCGGTATGAATCTTTATGGGTTACACTATTCAACCGCCTGTAGTCCACGCAGAAACAAAGGGTGCCGTCCTTCTTTCTGACCAGCACCACAGGTGCTGCCCAAGGGCTATAACTCTCCCTAATAATACCATTTTCAAGCATGTTACTCAAAAGTCCCCTCACTACTTGGAACAATTTTGGTGGAATCCTATTATACCGTTCTCTAACTGGGGCTGCATCACCTGTTGGTATCACATGTAACACCCTATCAGTACACCCATAATCCTCATCATGTTCTGAGAACACCTTCTGGTGCTTGGATAACAATTTGGCAATCATCTCTTGTTGTTCCGTGCTAAATTGCAGTGGATCCAATGGGACCGTTACCGGCCCAAACACCTGCTCTTGTTCTACCTCCTGCACTCGATTCTGCCTTACCCCCACCTCCACAGTCTCATCATCCAACGGTCTTAACTCTACATCTCTTTGCTGACTTGGGCACAAATCAACATCAAAAATCTGCCCTATTCGACGACGCTGAAAAAGTGTCACTGGGACTGGAGAAAGATTTAGAATTCTAACCATAACTCTACCTTTTGAAACTGTGCTCAGTGATCTAGCTACCAATAATTGGCCCGGCAATACATCTTGACAAGGTTCTACCAAACCCACATAATCCTTCCTATCAGTTCGTACACGTGCACATGCCTCTATCACCACCTCTGACTGTGCTGGTATCGTCTTTCGTCGTCCCTGCGGCCAATAAATTGAACTTATCTGCCCGGACTCTTCAGCAAACTTTAAGAGATCTTCACACACCGAAAACATCTGATGCCACACCTTAACCTGCATTTCACCTTCTGATCCCACACAACTATCCCCAATCTGGCTCATCAGGAAATCTCTGCACTCCTTAATCACATTCATGCCAATCAGTCCTGGATATGATGAACCATTTGAGTCTTTAACAATCAACACTCCCCTTTTTGGTATAACATTCCCACATATGTTCAAATCCACCTCGATATATCCAGTATATCACATCGCTGGCCCTCTAGTATCAAAATATTTCTTAAAATAACTTTCAGTCAATGTAGTTACTTGTGAACCTGTATCAATCAAACAAGGCGTTTTAACCCCCTGTATCATCACTTCCACAACTGGACATTGTCCTACTACATGATCTTTCTTTTCTGAATGGCCACTACCCAATGTACCCACTGTTTGGGCCTGTACAGTGGGTTCTAACAGTTTAAAGGCCCCTGAGCTCCCTCTACAACCCCACTTCCCTTTTTGCTTCCCCATCCAAATTATTTATTAAAGCGGAGACCTTTTGCGCCTCAGAAAAGGGGTATATATTGAACATTGATGTCTGCATATTATACCAATCCTGAAAATAAAAGTGTACTGCTAGCTCCCTTACCCACTACCGGACTGCAACAAGCCGGTCCTGCAGATTTGCGTTATACAACATTAGGAAGATTACACCCTTCCTATCAGAGCATGCCACACAACTCCTGGTCCAAGCTCTTGTTCTCTCCAGACTGGACTACTGTAATGCTCTTCTAGCGGGCCTTCCGGCATGCACTATCAAACCCTTGCAGCTGATCCAGAATGCAGCGGCAAGGGTGGTCTTTAACGAGCCGAAGAGAGCACACGTCACGCCTCTCTTCATCAGTCTCCACTGGCTCCCAATAGCCGCTCGTATTAAATTCAAGACACTGGTGCTTCTTCTATTGCTCTCATTTGTAAGTCGCTTTGGATAAAAGCGTCTGCTAAATGACTACATGTAATGTAATGTAATGGGATACAGCGTTCGGGGAAATCAACAGCAGCCACCAACTTAATAGGGGAAAACCAAAATACAACAAACTATCCCTCCCATCTATACGCATGCAGTAATCTTCAGCCCACGTCGCGACACGGCAGCCACGGCAAGGAACTCAGCAGCATTCACAGCAAAACCCCCTCCCAACAACAAAAACATCATACCCTTATAGCCTCATGCTCTGATTGCTAATGCAACACAGGTGTTTATCTCTTGCCCGGCACCACAAGGAAAACACTATAGACGCTACTGAAGTCGCCAATCCCCTTATTTGGGATGAGCAGCTTACAACTGCTCTACGGCCGACTGATGCTTCAGTTTATTAATGTAACTTTTTCCCCTTTGATTGTGTAATGTTTTTTTTTTTGTGTCAGAGTGTTTTCTTTCCATTTTCCCCCTTACTCTTTTTACATGTATGAGAAGAGTGTACTCTTTTGTGCAAAACCCTTTATAAAGACTCGTGGGACTACCAGTTCATTTGACCCGTGTCTTTCTTCTCGCCTCCTGTTTCTTTTGTTTTTCATCTGGGCAGACTTCACCCTCTGGTAGACGTTTAGGGTTGCCTCCTTCAGTGTGGCAAAATAAGGGACACCCATTCAGTCCACCCCCCCAACCCCCCCCCCCCCCCCCCCCCCCACACACACACACAAAAAAACCCCTAAAAAACAATTGCATTAAGGGCAGAAATAAAGAATACGTCATCAAATGATTATTTCATCATTGAAAACTTGACAGCTCGATAATAAACCATAAGAAAACATGAGATCAAGTATGTGAACATGCGACAGAACACATTTTATATTATTTTACATTTGATTATTTTATTTATTTCTAAAGAACTCTTTAGTAGCTTATTTGGTGCACTTTAAAGGGATAGTTCACCCAAAATTAAAATTCTGTCATAATTTACTCGCCATCATGATGTTCCAAACCTGTGTGAGTTTCTTTGTTCTGCTGAACAAAAAAGAAGATATTTTAAAGAAAGTTTGTAAACAGGCTTCTTTGGGGGCTTCATTTTTTGGGTGAACTGTCCCTTTAAACAGTCATTCTGAACCAGTAATCACTTTTTTGAATTTCAAAAATGTTTATTTTTTTAAATGTCATAAACTTTATATGACAGGATTATGTATTATGTATGATTAATATAGCCTAGCTAAATTATAAGTTATTAACAATTATTAGACTATAATCTATTAATTAACCTGTCAAAAAAAAAAAATTCTGTCTGCCAAGCTCTGATAATGTATGGAATATTATATTAATATATTATCCATTAAAAAAAAACTATAGGCCTATACCTTTAGAAGCACGGATGTGTCTGTCACATAGACCGGTCTGTCACCGCTGCTGCTTTAAGTCAGACAGTCTGAGCAAATGAAATGCTTCTCATAAAGTGTGCAGTTGGCCTGAGGTTCATCATGAGTTACTGGACAGACCCATTGATACCTTTTTGATATTCAGCTCTATATCTGGAGACAGGGACGTTTTTAGGGATAGCTAATGGGGCGCCAATGAACGCATATTGGGTGCCAAGAAGGATTTCGCCTAGGCTAGAAAATGGCTAGAAACAGCCCTGTCTGGAGATCCTCTTGCGTTCAAACGGTGAATGCGACGCAAGCTCGACATGTTTTAAAAAAAAACGTGCAAGTGTACAGGCACACTGGCACAGCGCATGTTCTCGAGACTCCGCCGCTATGGCAACAAAGCCACTAAAACGCAATCACGCACAAATAACCTTCTCTACGACTCATTGTGAAATTGATTTCTTTATATTTGCTATCAGTATTCTGCACACTGCAAAATCCTTATGTGTTTATTGAACTATGTGTGGACCTATGTAAAATATGGGACAAATCGCTTGTCATTTTTCACAAATCGCAAAAGTAATTTTGCTTGTAAATATGGGACAACCCTATAGACGTTACACATAGGGAAGAGTGAACTGAGAATATTAAATAACCAATGAGTAGTTACAGTTGTGATTTATGATGAATATAGTGAGTTTATCTAGTTTTAACATTTGTATTTGCTTCATTTTAGTGTCCTGAGGGGAATTGTGTTGACTGTGCCTCAGAGAATTAAGCAGATAGATTTAAGAACACAGGTACTTCTATTAATGGAATTTACTGAACGGGGAGATTTGGTTTTAAGTTGTTATTTGTGTGTTTTATGTTTAATGGTTTTAAATGTTTTAATTCTTGTAAATCTTTTATAGGGCAATCTGAAGTAGTTTGATTTGATGATTTACTTTTGCTTTGGAGTTTGGCGTGAAATGGTGTTTTATTTGTAATTTGAGTGTGCATTTTATTTGTGAAGTGTGTAACACTCCCCTAAACAGCTTAGTGGAGTTTACACTATTAAATGGGACCACTAGTTCCTATTTGCTAAATCAAAACTAGGGAGGAATATAAAACACAAGACAAATCAGATTGTAAAGCCAAAATCACCAGTGTATTAACAAGACACAAATATACCCAAAATAACATTTACTCAATCGTGAATGTGTGTGTGTGTGTGTGTGTGTGTGTGTGTTTGTGTGAGCGAGGTGCATAAGTCTTTATGTCCAGCGTGTAACGTTACTATGTACAAAGTCAGATCCGTCTCACCGGCAACGTTGACAACTCCGGGAGCAGTATCTGTGTGTTGTCCAGCTGTTTAAAGTCCTCCGGAACGAGTAATCCACAGTCCAAGGAAACGGTTATACTCCACAGAAGATCGGCAGTCAATGCTCATAAAATCAGCCATCAAACAACTCAGGTAATCCGACACGATCGGGTCCGTAGTGAGAATGAATGAGAGAATGAATGAACTGCTCCCGGAGTTGTCAACGTTGCCGGTGAGACGGATCTGACTTTGTATATAGTAACGTTACACGCTGGACATAAAGACTTATGCACCTCGCTCACACAAACACACACACACACACACACACATTCACGATTGAGTAAATGTTATTTTGGGTATATTTGCGTCTTGTTAATACACTGGTGATTTTGGCTTTACAATCTGATTTGTCTTGTGTTTTATACTCCTCCATAGTTTTGATTTTGCAAATAGGAACGAGTGGTCCCATTTAATAGTGTAAACTCCACTAAGCTGTTTAGGGGAGTGTTACATATTGGTGGCCCGTACGGGGACCGTTTGGTTTCTTTTTGATTTGTTTATTATTGTGGAAGTTTGTAATTATGGAGGAAGAGACAAATGTAAATGCAGAAAATGTTACACCAGCTGTTGTTCACAATGATAATGTACCTGAAACTAATAAAACTGATGAGACACGCAGTGCTGATTTTACTGCAGGCCCGTTTGTCACTAGACGCAATCCCACTGGGGAAATAACATCTATGCTTAGCTCATTGTATATTACTGATGATGAGGATGAGGATGATGATGAGGATGATAGCTGTGTAGTGAATGTAAACCTGGTACAAAGAATGCAATCTGAGATTGATGGGCTCAAAGTTGATTTATTGGCTCTTAGTTCAAAAGTCACATCCGTTGAACAGGATTATAAGCACTCGGCTGACAGTTCACTTAATAGGGAAACTAGTTTCCGGGAGGCAGTGGACAATGGCTTAGCAGAGTTAGAAGATTATTTCCGTCGCTCACTGGAAAAGTTGGAGACGGCTGTGGCTGATTGTTTCCTGAGAAGAGATGAAAAATGGGAAAATAAATTGAAAAAATTACGTTTCACCAGTACCCCTTCTCCCTCTAGATTACAGCCATATACCCCTATTACCGCCATGTCAACTATGCATGATCATAGAACTCCGATACCGGCTACTAGAGTTAAATTCCCTCCATCTAAGACTGTTAATGCTACGTATGAGATCTCCCATGCATCTCCACCACTTACTGATGTGCTTATTCCTCCGGTGGTTCCAAGTTCGTCGTCCTTCTGCGGGCAGCCCCCGATTCGGCTGGAGTTTCCCACCTTTGGTGACTCCTGCGAGACATCGGATGTGCTCAACTTCATCGAACAGTGTGAAAACTTTCTGGATATCAGGCCACTTCCCGGTGTGGAGCTTGTGGGCACCCTGAGCACGGTTCTGAGAGGACCTGCTCTGAGCTGGTGGAAGGCAGAGAAGAGCAAGGTAACAGATTGGCAATCTTTCAAGGAGGCTTTTATGTGTGCGTTTCTTCCAGATGATTACCTCACGGAAGTGGAAGATAAGCTGAGATCTCTGGTTCAGCAGCCACGTCAACGTCTGAGAGATTTTGCCTATGATTACCGAGCACTTTGCCTGAAGTGGAAGCCCGATATCACAGAGGAAGAAATGGTGAGCCGCATCCTTAACAACATTAATCCAAGAGTCGCGGGTTGTCTAAGAGGGACGGTGAGGACGGTGGAACAGCTGGTTAAGGTGGGCTCTATGGTGGAGAAGGACTGTATGGGGGCGAAGGATTACTGGCAGAAAGTGGACAGTCAGAATGGTAAAGAAAAGACCCATAAAAAACCACCTGAACGTCAGTTTTCCAAAAACTTGGCAGGTCTCTCTATAGCTCAACCCCATTCACTAAATGCTCTTCTCTTGGTGCCTGTAATAGTAAAAGGTAAAGAGGTGAAGGCAGTGGTGGATACAGGGAGCACGTACACACTGATGCAGGAAAACCTTTGGAGACAGCTAGGAGGTGAGGCTTCATCAGACCCTACAGGTTCCCCTCAGCGCTTCATCATGGCCGATGGAAAGGTGCACCAGGCTATGAACCAGAAAACCATCTGCTATAAGTGGCATGATAAAGTGTGCAGAGTGGAGACGTATATAATGAAGGATGATCACCTGGCGTTTTCCATTATAGCTGGCTTGGATTTCCTGAGGGCGGCTGAAGCCATCGTGGATGTCAGCCAGGGTAGATACGGCCTGAAAGTGGGAAAAGGATATATGTACTATCCCTTCTTATCCGCCCTGATTAATCCGGAGCTGTCAGTAATGCCGGTGGGTGAAAGAGGATCCCATAGTGCCATGGTTAGTCTTTACTACGCCTTACCTCACACCTGGGAACCAACACTCACAGTCCTGGACACTGAGGGTGCATCGAGATGGGACTCCGACAATCCCGAGGAGTTGTTGAAGCTGATGAATACCTGGCCTCGCTCCACGTCGAATGTCCTGGGAAAAACGTCAGTGGAGCATCACAAAATTACCCTATCGGATGAATTACCAATGAAATCTAGAGCTTACAGGGTCTCACCCTTCAAGAAAAAGATCATTGATGACCAAGTGGACCAAATGCTAAAAGAATACATCATTGAACCTTACTGCTCTCCATGGTCTTCCCCTGTAGTCCTGGTCCCTAAACCTGATGGATCCTACAGGTTCTGTGTGGACTATAGGAGGCTCAACAGCAAGACCATTCCTGATGCTTATCCAATGCCGCTTATTCATGACATCTTGGAATCACTAGACGGCGCCACCTGGTTCAGTACACTGGATTTGCAGTCAGGATATTGGCAGGTGGATATGGAGGAAGGTAGCAAAGAAAAAACAGCCTTCATCACCAACCAGGGGTTATTCCAATTCCGATCCATGCCATATGGGCTACGGAATGCCGCTGCCACATTCCAGAGGCTTATGGAGAAGGTTCTGGCAGAATTGAGAGGAAAATTCTGTTTTGTGTACATAGATGATATTATCATCTATTCTCGATCATTAGAGGAACACATAAAACACCTGAACTCCATAATGCAGAGACTGGAAAAGGCATCTCTTACCCTTAACATGAAGAAGTGTCACTTTTTTAAAAGACAGTTGAAGTTCCTGGGCCACATAGTCTCAGTGAAAGGAGTAGAGGTTGACTCTGAAAAGACAATGGCTGTTGCCCAGTATCCTCCTCCCAAAGACCTCAAAGCTCTCCAACGCTTCTTGGGATTAGCAGGCTGGTACCACAAATTCATTCCCCATTTCGCTGACATCACTGCACCTTTGAATCACCTGAAAAAGAAGGGAGTAAAATGGGACTGGACTTCTGAGTGTCAAGCCAGCATGGATACCATCAAACAAGTGCTACAAGACCCACCGGTATTGATGCAGCCAGACCTTAACCAATCTTTCCAGGTGCATACGGACGCCAGTGATGTAGGTCTAGGAGCCATTATCACCCAGCAAACACCTGAAGGGGAAAGAGTGATAGCTTATGCTTCTAGGACATTACGAGGAGCAGAACTAAATTACTCCACCTCTGAAAAAGAGTGTCTGGCCGTGGTTTGGGCAGTGGAAAAATGGAGGCATTACCTTGAAGGGAGTCAGTTTGACATTTACAGCGATCATGCTGCATTAACATGGGCCTTCAATAGCCCCAAGACCTCCTCTCGACTGACCCGATGGACTCTAAGGTTGCAGCAGTTCAATTTCCAAGTACATCATAGGAAGGGATGTCTCAACCTGGGGCCCGATGCCTTGTCCAGAGTCGGTGAAGCTGAGGAGAGGGAAGATGCGCACTGTATGACCATCATAACAACGACTGGGTGTTCATCAGACATACCTCACACACTAGCGGAAATTTCGTTAGCACAAAGTACTGACAGCACTTTGGCTCCCCTGAAGTCAGACACCAATGTCAGGAAGGTACAAGACCAAAAGATTACCTTCGAGGTCCAACAGGGGGTGTTGTATCGACGGGTACCTGTAAAAAACAACGGAGACAAATTCCAATTGGTTGTTCCTCAGGCATTAATGTCTGGCTTTTTACATTACTTTCATGACAACCCACTAGGAGGACATCTGGGTCGACTAAAAACTTTGCTGAGGCTCTTGGAGGTGGCTTGGTGGCCTACGGTCCGCAAAGACGTCTGGCAGTACGTCAAGGGTTGCGATATCTGTCAAAAATATAAACATGACAACACCAAACCCAGCGGTTTTCTACAGCATACTCAAGTGACAGAACCAGGTCATACACTGGGTATGGATTTAATGGGACCCTTTCCCCTCAGCAAGAAGCAAAACACTTACCTCTTAGTGGTAGTGGATTACTACACTAAATGGGTAGAGATGTTCCCCCTTAGGGATAGTAAGACACAAAAGATTGTCAAAATTCTAAGGGAAGAAGTTTTTACTCGTTGGGGCGTTCCCAAGTACTTGATCTCAGACAGAGGAGCACAATTTACCTCCAACATACTGGCTGAGTTATGCAAGACCTGGGGAAGTATCCAAAAACTCACCACCAGCTATCACCCTCAGACAAACCTGACAGAAAGGGTAAACCGGACATTAAAAACAATGATTGCATCATACGTGGGACAATACCATCAAGCCTGGGACCAGTGGTTACCTGAGTTAAGATTCGCCATTAACACTGCACACCAAGAAACCACCGGTAGAACACCGGCAGAGTTAATGCTGGGCAGGCAGCTTCTCGGACCGCTGGAGAGGTTAATCCTCAAACCTCCCACCCCAGACCAATCCTCGTATAATCTACTGGAACGACAGAACATCATTGCAGAGGAAGTAAAGCAAAGAGTGGGTGTGCAGCAAGCCAGACAAGCTAGATATTACAATTCCCGACGGAAAGATGCGCAGTTTCAGCCGGGTGATCTAGTCTGGATAAAAACTCATCCTATCTCTTCTGCCTCTAATAAATTCTCTGCTAAGCTAGCGCCCAAGTGGGAGGGACCGGCTGAAATAACAAAAAAAATGGGGCCAATAAATTACACAGTTCGTTGGGGTGACCCACTTAAAACACACATTGTAAATGTGGTTAACCTGAAACGCTGGTTCGGACGATCTCCTCCGATGCCGATGGCTGGGGGGGGGGATCTATGTAGCGTGGCCACATAAGGGGAAGCATATTTATATTAGATCAACTAATAAGAGTGATTAGTTGGTCATTTGTTTTAAATGCTATCTCCTGTGTTCTGTATTTCTTCCTAACCTGTCTGTGTTATTGAGCTTTATCTCCCGTCTCGCGAGATGCGTTCCGGGCGAGACGGAGTGTCACGTGATGACACGTCACCCAAACAGGAACTGAGAGTGTGGGTTTTAAATATATAGTACCGGCAAACCGGCGATCGAGAGCGCGCTCATTCATTCTCACTACGGACCCGATCGTGTCGGATTACCTGAGTTGTTTGATGGCTGATTTTTTGAGCATTGACTGCCGATCTTCTGTGGAGTATATCCGTTTCCTTGGACTGTGGATTACTCGTTCCGGAGGACTTTAAACAGCTGGACAACACACAGATACTGCTCCCGGAGTTGTCAACGTTGCCGGTGAGACGGATCTGACTTTGTATATAGTAACGTTACACGCTGGACATAAAGACTTATGCACCTCGCTCACACAAACACACACACACACACACACACATTCACGATTGAGTAAATGTTATTTTGGGTATATTTGTGTCTTGTTAATACACTGGTGATTTTGGCTTTACAATCTGATTTGTCTTGTGTTTTATACTCCTCCATAGTTTTGATTTTGCAAATAGGAACGAGTGGTCCCATTTAATAGTGTAAACTCCACTAAGCTGTTTAGGGGAGTGTTACAAGTGCCTCTGCAGTTCAAAATGCTAACGCTACCAGTAACGCTAGTCAGACGTATGGCGTAAGCATCTTGAATTGCAGAGGCACTTCAACACTTTTTCCACGGAAGGCCAGAACTTTACTTGATAAAGTTTGTAATGGAAACATACTTCAATGACCAGGATGCAGTGCAACAAGTGGGAGGAGTCAGAAACTAGCAGGGGAGGAAGTCGAATTAATTAAAAACACAGGTGTGTGGGCATGTGAGGAAGAGAGATGGGTTTCTTTGTTCTATGGTTGTTGGGGAGCGAAGGTGAAGTTCACGTTTGAGATGCGCTCCGTCCACTGCACTGCAGAGGAATTCTGCGACTAGTACAGTTCCAGGAAGCTGATCCCTAGTGGTGTTTTAAACAACGGGAGCTGAATCAACGGACCAGGAGAGTTGTGATGGAAGGATGCTGCCAACAGAACGAGAAACTGGAGATTACAAGGTTATGCCGGCGGCTGCACAGTGGGCGAGTGTCGATTTGTTTACAGCTGTGTTGAACTTGTTGGAGTGTTGTGACGGTGGATGAGTTGGTCTTTCCCAGAACAGATCGCAAATCTTCTGCAGTACACCACACTGGACTTCAGGTAGGCCTTGAACAAATATATATTGCTTTCAAGAGGCCTTAAACCCCATTGACTCTCTAAGACAGATATCGCACGCACACACACACACACACACACACACACACACACAGACACACCATACACAAGCACACTAACCTCACGTTTCTTTCTCTCTGCTTGTGACAAAGACATTCAAACGTGATATCTGAACTGAATTTGAACATGTGAAAGAGACTGAGTATGTTGTGGTGATTCGTTTCCTGATATGTTTTGTTTTATTTGATCTGAATAAGCGTGGTACAGGGCCATAGAGATGAGCCTCTTTTGAGATTAATTCAAAGGAAAACAAATAACGTGTGTGCGCTTTTAACGAGTTTATTTTATATTTGAACTGTTCTGTGAGGAGTGATTCTAGATCCACAACGACACAAGTTTTAAATATGGATATTTTTCTTTCACAAACATTCGCTTCGCTTCAGAAGGCCTTTATTAACCCCAGTTATTTGACGGACAGATGCTTTTTTTATGGACTTCAAAAACAGAGCAACAAATATTGCTATAATTAGCCAGGACTTCTTTAATAGAACTCTGATTGTGTCCATCTAAAGAAGAATGTCATGTACACCTAGGATGACATGAGGGAGAGTAAATCATGGGATAATTTTCATTTTTGGGTGAACAATCCCTTTAACTCTAGCTAATACACACTAAAGTCACGTGTTAAATTCTACACAACGTGTCATTTTTAACACATCTCTTTTTAGAGTGTGACAGATTATTTGGCTTGTTTTTCCTTTCTTGTTCACATCCATCAGATCTAAAAGAAACATTAAATCATGTGAGATTTCAAATGTGAAGCTCAAAGTCAAGATCACTGAATAGTCATTTCAATCCCATCAAATCTGCTCGAAGATGAATGTCATAAGGATGATTTGTGTTATAAATCACTAGTTTGGTCCTGAAACTCTAGAGGGCGCAGGGGGAAGAACAGGAAGCAGGAGACAAATTCATGGCAAAAAATAGTTTATTGAATAATCTAGTTGAATTCAACAAGTGTTCATTACTGTTTCGCAATATCATATTATGACACTGAAAACATTAATATGGAGACATTGACAGGTCTCTAACTTTCTTGTAAAGACACACCGCATAGCATAAGATTAAACAGCAATAGAAAAAAAATGTAAAATTTAAAATGATTAAATGAATATATGTTATATGAGTAGATAGTGTTGGACTCGGCATTTCGTTGAATGAGGATAGCAGAAACAAAATATAGTTTAACTGTTTAATGATTAAGTCAGATGAAGAAAGCATACAGAGCTTTCTCATTATGTTTCTCGTGTTTCTCATTAATGTACACACAGCACCCCATATTGACAGAAAAACACAGAATTGTTGACATTTTTGCAGATTTATTAAAAAATAAAAACTGAAATATCACAAGGTCCTAAGTATTCAGACCCTTTGCTCAGTATTTAGGAGACGCACCCTTTTGATCTAATACAGCCATGAGTCTTTTTGGGAAAGATGCAACAAGTTTTTCACACCTGGATTTGGGGATCCTCTGCCATTCCTCCTTGCAGATCCTCTCCAGTTCTGCCAGGTTGGATGGTAAACGTTGGTGGACAGGCATTTTCAGGTCTCTCCAGAGATGCTCAATTGGGTTTAAGTCAGGGCTCTGGCTGGGCCATTCAAGAACAGTCACAGAGTTGTTGTGAAGCCACTCCTTCGTTACTTTAGCTGTGTGCTTGGGGTCATTGTCTTGTTGGAAGGTGAACCTTCGGCCCAGTCTGAGGTCTTGAGCACTCTGGAGAAGGTTTACGTCCAGGATGTCCCTGTACTTGGCCGCATTCATCTTTCCCTCGATTGCAACCAGTCATCCTGTACCTGCAGCTGAAAAACACCCCCACAGCATGATGCTGCCACCACCAGGCTTCACTGTTGGGACTGTATTGGACAGGTAATGAGCAGTGCCTGGTTTTCTCCACACATACCGCTTAGAATTTTCTTTTTTAATAAATCTGCAAAAATGTCAACAATTCTGTGTTTTTCTGTCAATATGGGGTGTTGTGTGTACATTACTGAGAAAAAATGAACTTAAATGATTTTAGCAAATGGCTGCAATATAACAAAGAGTGAAAAATTTAAGGGGTCTGAATACTTTCCATACCCACTGTATATTTTGAAGTATTATACAGCTCAAACTGAAGAGCATAAGAGCAGTGCCAAGGTCACAGGGTCCTCATCAATTTCTCGTAAAAGGGAGAGTGCATGGCTTCTATACCTTGAATGCAATGTAAATCGCTTTCCACCAAAGCGTCTACCAAATTCATACATCCTAAATTTTGGTCTTTTTGTTACCGACTCTTTTGGTTTGTTGAATAGAGCACAGTTCAGGTCACTTCTTACTCCAGTGCTTTCCAACACAAACACAGTGTCACACCAGAGATCTTTCTGCTCTGCTCTTGTCTTGACAGCAGTGACTTTAAACTTCTCATATGGAGGAATCAGCACCTCTTTTTGATCAGGATACTTTGAGTATTTTGTCACATCAGCACCTTCACAAGTTCTGATTTCAAAACAAGATTTCTTTCCAAAACCTTCTGCTACTGCACGATTAAGAGAGGATGAAGCAAACTGGCCAAAACGAACCTGTTTGTTCAGAACAGTCTTAAACTCAACATTTGTTCCACGATAAGTTAATTTGCATCCATTTTGTGTTTCCTTCAGAATCTGTATCGCTTCTGTCAGCAAAAACTGAAGTCAATACCATGTGTATGTTATGTCTTTGTATTTTTGTTTATCACTACGAACAGCATTATTAAATACCCAATATGTCTTCAAATCTACGTTGGTGTACACATAAATGGCAACTGAATGATTCTCTTCCAAGTTATCGGCAGGAGGCTCATGATTCTTTAAAGCATCTTCCCAAGCCATTCTGAATTCAGGTGACTTATTCAGTTCATTCTGTAGCAATTCAGTCTCAACCAGACATTCCATGCTCTTTTTGCAACCAACATAAAGGTCATCAACAGACCTTTCTGCCATATCCAATGGATATTTCTGTCCTTCAACAGCAGTTCTGTGATCCTGCAGTGACAGGAATCATAATGATCGGTCATTAGTATTCATGTCTGTAATATTCATACTAGAACACAAGCTCACCTGTCCAAGAGCAGCTGAAATGAGCAGAAGAGCTTCAATGATCAGCAGCATCTTCATTCAGTCGAATCCCTCATATGATCCAGAGAATCTCAGATACTGAAACACAGCAAACAATCTAAGACAAAACAGGCAAGATAAACCCTAACAAAATAACGAAACCTTTTAAGAGGAAGCGAGAAATGTCATGTTAATCTTTTACTTTACCGTCCTAATAATTACTGGTGTGCTTTTATGAGGTTCTTCAGAAGCTCATGATCAATGATGAGAGGAGAAGATCGGAAAAGGCATCAAGCCAGACGACAGCAGAAGTATTTAAACCAACAGATGAGGAAGTTTGCTTCTTTATATATATATATATATATATATATATATATATATATATATATATATATATATATATATATAAATATATATATATATATATATATATATAAATATAAAACTGTGTGTGCATTGGTTCTGGGACATTATAAGTAGAACATAAAACAACATACTGCATCCCAATTCGCTTATTTATACTACGCCCTAAAAGTATGTGCTCTTATTGTGAAGAAAAAGTCCATATTGGAGTGTGTAGCAGAAGAGTAGACAAGCTTTGGGACATACTATCACGTCATAAAATAGTGTCTTTAACGGTTGCTCTGTCTGTCACCGTAAACTGGCCAGTCAATCCTCGCCACAGTTAAAATCCCCCACATTCAATTTTCTACTGTAAAATGTGATCAGTTGACTTTACTTTAAAAAAGTGAGGATACCCATTGCCTTAAAATTATTAAGTAACTAAACTTAATAAATGTCTTGTTATAAATAAGTTATGTGGAATTGATAAGTTCACATAACTTTGAAAATCTACTGCAAATAGTAGGCCATCAGGGGAATTTTGACATACTCTTTTGAACATACGATGCTTTGGGACACACTTAATCTCACATAATATTTAGGATGGATAATATATGCATTAGGATGCAGGAGCGGTACAAACTTTGTTTTTTTTATTCAAATTCAATTATTTATTTTTTAAATTGCACTGTCAGGACACCTTTAACAATCTATTATTTCATAAAGTCAGATATAATTTGTTTTTCTCAGAATCTCTGCATCAGGATATGAAACTGCATGTATGCATATTCTTAAATAAACCAGTGTTTGGTTCCCCCTGAGGCTCTTTACTCATGACAAGCCTGATTCATATCTCGATTCAACATGTAGTGGATGTTATTTTCAGATGTAATTTATCACTGCAGTAATCTTGTGTTATTGATAATAGCAGCCCTGTCATTCTACAGCATAAGGTCCAGTAATGTTGTTTGAAGAACAGTTCAGTTATCACAATTGGAAAATGTGACATCTTCCACGGGTACCAGAGTAGATAAATCTAAAAATGACACCCTTGAGTTTTCGTGTGTACAGCCAATCTGTATATTTTGTGAAACGATGATGTCATCACCCCACGTCTCGACACTATTCAGACACCGCTACGTCACGTAACAACAACAACAACAACAACAACAACAATGGGAGAACAGAATGGGAGGCAGGTCAAATCCAATAAAGCAGGGTAAAACAAGCCCATTTCTGAAAGAGATGTAACTTATACTTATGCCGAGTTCCCACTGCACGATTTTCAAAGTAGTCGGATCACTGCTCTTTTCACACTGCATGACTATCTGGGCCAGCATTCAGTCACTGCTGTGTTCACACTGACCGATGGATCGGCGACAGGAGGTTTCACACTGCATGACTGTACAAGAGGAAGAATCGCCGACAACTGTCTCGTTCGCAAACTACAGTACGTTTCGCAACCAAACGCACGTGAGAAGTGACAAGGACGGCGAAATGCGAGATCACACGTGTGTGAGACCGGAGTCACGCAAGACTGGAATTATTATTAAAAATGATAAACTGCACAAAGCTTGTGATCCAAATTGTCTGATTTGTAGTGAAAATGAGAAAAAGGAAAAAAACATTATATGGTGGAGGAAATTATTGGGGAGACACGGGGTGCAAGGATTGTGTGTTCTGCAAAGAGAATTGGAGGTAAATAAATCATTGTGCAATGTGCTGCTGTTGCAGCCGGTCAAGCAAATGTTTGTTTTCTGTTTCTGTTTGATTTCCTTGTAAATATATCAATTAAAGTTAACGTTTCTATTAAAATACTGATATTCTGGCTATAACTCCTCCCCACTTTATCTTGCTCTCTCTCATTGGCTGTCGGTCATCGCCGATGTAGTTTTCAGTCAGAAGTCTTTTCACACAGCAGGATTTTGAATCGGCGACAGGTCCAGATATTTAGCATGCCAAATATCTCAAAGGTGTCGACGACTCATCAGCGATTTTCTCTTTGATAATGTCATTGTCACTCACGTGAACGAGTATCAATTTACCTATGATTTTGGGCATTTTATGCATTTGGCAGACACTTTTATCCAAAGCGACTTACATTGCATTCAAAGTACACGCATTTGTCTCGCGATTTCGCAAAACCTGTCAGCGAGTGAAAATCAGGCCTAAAGTCATGCAATGTGAACTCTGCATTAGAGTCAGTTACCATGGTAAACCCACACAGAAAATTTCCCAGTGTTAAATTAACACTACTCGGTGTTTGTGTGCACACTCAGAGTGTTAAATGTAACACTGAATCAGTGTTGAAGTTAATTAGGTAATTAAGAGATTAATTGAGTGATGTTTGAGCATTAGTGATGAACACTTAATGTTAACAAGCAGAATCACTGAATGAAAGAGAAACACAAGAACTACAGCTGAATTCAGTCACAGCCCTGAAATCCACTCAAGATAAAAGAAGACATTAAATCTATGAAGATCTCAGCAAAGGAAGATTAAACAACTCCACAAACAACATTACCAGCGTCACACATTACTGGCGCAACAAGATGAATGACAGACATTTGACCCAAAGGTTGTGGGTTCAAGTCCAGTGCGGGGTAACTTTATAACATTTTTTGCATTGTGTAATTTCAATTCCTTTATTATCCGGGTAAGTGTTGTACTTATCTTTCTTCCTCTTGGATTAGAAATAAGTGTGTTTTTGTTCATCTGAACATCTGCTCATTTTGAGTTCATCCTTCCTATACTTAGTACATTCTTAGGACAGTATATTTCTGCCATTTTTGTTCTTCTGGTTCTGCATTGCACTACAGCCCCTTCTAGGACTTCAATCGCTGCTTGCAGCTATATTTGTGTTTATATCTCTGTTGTTTTGAGACATTGCACATTGCATGACACATCATACATTCAAATGGTGGAGGGAAGAGGAGTTGCACCAAGTACCTCAGGAATAAGTGTTAAATCATTTTATTCTCAGAAAACCAAACAGGTACACAATTATTTTTCAGCTAAATAAGATGTTAGAAAAACTTTTATCCAGATTTTAAAAATATTTCTCTTGTACTTTTTTTTTTCTGTGACAGAAAATACATCTGTCCACTCCAGTGGGGTATATTGTGCCAATTGGGCCTTAGATTCCACCTTATTTTGTATGTTTTAGTTAAAATTATGATGTAATTTTCATGTTAGATTTATTAAACACACTGTAAAAATAAAGTTGAGAACTTAAAAGTTTAAGGCAACCAGCTGCAGATCATTTGAGTTTTCTCAACTTAGGGGTCAATTAATTGTACAAACTTTTTTCATGTTAAATAGTTGAATAAACTTTAAAAGCTGAATTTGTCATACAAAACATAAGTTGGATTTTTTACAGTGCAGTAATATTAAATAGTCTTCAGATTGTATTTCCTTCAATGCTTACAGTCTATATTGTATTTTTATTTTAGGCTGTCAGTGTACATTTTAAAATGAATAATACATATTTTATTAATAGTTTTATTGGTGGAAGAAGGTCAATCAAATAATACTAGGTATGATACAGGTTTTAATTGTTTTAAATAAAAGTGGGCCATTTTTTAAATAAAGTTTCGATACATAGATTGGTATGTTTTTTTTTTAAAGGTCCCATGGCATGGCATTTTTCTATTATTTTATAGTGTTTCCTGAGGTGTGCTTATATTGTTAGTATGATTTTTACATCATAAAATGTCATAATTTAGAAATAAAAGGCATTTTTTCTATACTGCTGTTTGCCCTGTGGCTGAATGCCCTGCTTCAAGAGGCGTGTCTGCTGTGAGACTTCAGTAAAAACGCCCACTGTTGTGATTGGCTGACATCTTTGCATTTTAAATGAGCGGAGGGGGCGTGGTTTAATTAGGTCTACGACGCACGAGCTGCTGCCAGAGAGACGGATGGATGGACCGGAGTTCACTTCTCATCAGTTCTGTCAGTCTCAGTTCAGTGAACTGTTATAGTTACAGCATATACTTCAGGTTATTAGTTTATTTCTAGTCGGAGGGGCTGTCACTCATGTCAGAAAGTTAGTAACTTTAGTAAATTATGGATCAGCGCTGACTCGAGACGCGAACCGTTTAGAACGATTCAGTCCGATTTGGTGAACTGGTTCGGTTCACTAAAAAGAACCGATTCAAAAGAATGATTTGTTCGCGAACCGGACATCACGGAGACGGAGCGATTGCTAACAAAGTTATTTATAGTAACTACTGAGTTGTGAGAGCGCTGTCTGTCAGCGCGAGTTTATTGTGTTTGTATCTGAGAGTTCTGAGTAAACACGAGTCCCAGTCACGCCGAGTCCGTCTTCATCATTATTCTACCAACTTTGTCACACATGCAATGTACCATTACAGCTGTCGAGATGAACGAGTTAGTAAGTGTTGATTAAAGCAGTATTTCTAGATATGTTCCAATTATATGAAAAGCGTCAGTGCATTGAGTAACTTACACAGCGCAAACAAAGACACAACAGCAGTAATCGAATGTAATCCAGTTTATTGTGGGGATAGCTGGCTAGCCTAGCCGGATACCCTCACGCTTACCCCCGTCTGCTTAATCTCGCGCCGCATATGGTGCCTCCGCTGTGGGCCAGATGCAGTACTGGGGGTCGGGGATGTTGAAGGCCGAGCTTCGGCGTGTGTTAGGTTTATCTCTAAAGATGCTGCTGTACAGTCTAGTACAGACTACTCTGCTGATGTTGAGCAGAAACGACTGTATGCACATTTAAGAACAGATAGACGCGACGAGGACGTACAAAAACACTGACTCACAAGATAGAAAACACGAAAACACCGTTCTGTCGGGAGAGAGAGAAGCCGCCGTGTGTGCAAGAATAATAAATAATTAGCTTCACATAAGAAATCAAGGATCACAGATCAGAAGGAACTGAAGAAAGACTTCTGTTTTCATTTGTACATCCAAACACTGAGAAACTGCCAGCTTTCACTCGTTCACAAGTAACGTTAATGATCTCTCGAGCTTTGCATGGGCGTGCCAGATTCTCTGGGCGGAGGAAAGGGAGGTAACCGCTCCTGCTTGGACGTCAAACCAGGAGACTTCAGGATTGGCTAGTCTGGCCTGTCATTTTCTCAAAGGCAGAGAAAGACAGCCAGAACTCGGGTTTACACCGATCAACATTTCTATCCACTTGGGGACAATATTCAGGCTAGGGGAACTGATATTAATGTTGAAATACCTCATAAAATTAAAATTTCATGCCATGGGACCTTTAAATGTACTCTCAATTGTTGTTGTTATTTAATGACATTTTTTGTATTCATATCATTTGCAAGTAAATGTTTTAAAAACAAACTCACACAATGAGTTTTATTGAATCACTTTTCATACCATGGTTCACTGCTGTGGACAGATATGTAACTCTCTCAAAATAAAATATATTGGAAATAAAAAGTTATTGGCATGATTTTTCACTTGTTAAAAAGTTTTACTTTGTGATTCAATAATTCATGCATGAAAAGGTTAATTATGTTGGAAATATTAGAACCATTTAAATTACACCGAGTTACCATTGTGGAGCTGAGGGAAGCATGTGCTCAGGCTGTGGACTGACGTATGTATTATTCCATAATCCATATTTAGATTTTCTTAGAATCTCTGCATCAGGATATGAAACTGCACTTATGCATGTTCAGTGGTTTGTTCCCCTGAGGCTTCATACCTGATTCACTCATGTTTTCAGCTGAAATTCAGTGTAGAATTAGAATTTGAAAAGCCCAGTCTCACACCACACACCGCTCTGATCTTCACTTCACACGTCCCCAATCTCCTCCTGCACCCCCTCTCCTCCCCCCTCCTGTCATCCAACCCGAGCTTAAGGTCTGTGTGGAGGATGTGAGCAGAGTCTTCAAAAAACAGAAGACTAGGAAAGCTTCAGGCCCAGACGGCTTCTCATCTGCCTGTTTGAAAGCCTGCGCTGACCAACTGGCCCCAGTCTTCACGCAGATCTTCAACAGATCATTGGAGCAGTGTGAAGTTCCCTGCTGCTTCAGACACTCCACTATCATTCCCGTCCCCAAAAAAAACAAAATCACTGAACTTAATGACTACAGACCTGTCGCTCTCACGTCTGTGGTCATGAAGTCGTTTGAAAGACTGGTTCTGGCCCACCTGAAGGACATCACTGGACCCTTGCTGGATCCTCTTCAGTTTGCCTACAGAGCAAACAGGTCTGTGGATGATGCAGCCAACATAGGACTGCATTATATCCTGCAACATCTCAACAGACCTGGGACTTATGCAAGGATCTTATTCGTGGACTTCAGTTCGGCCTTCAATACCATCATGCCTGATCTTCTCTCAGCTAAACTGACCCAGCTCTCCATGCCATCCTCAATCTGTCAGTGGATCTCCAGCTTCCTGACAGACCGGCAACAGCGAGTGAGACTGGGGAAACTCACATCCAGGACTCTCACTACCAGCACTGCCGCCCCCCAGGGGTGTGTTCTCTACCCACTGCTCTTCTCCCTGTACACCAATGACTGCACTTTTTAAAGACCCCTCTGTGAAGCTCCTGAGATCTGCAGACCACATCACTGTCATCGGCCTCATCCAAAACGGTGATGAGTCTGCTTACAGACTGGAGGTTGAACAGCTGCTGTCTGGTGCAGTTATAACAACCTTGAGCTCAGCACGTTCAAAACGGTGGAGATGATAGTGGACTTCAGGAGGAACAGCCCATCATGAACAGCACTGTGGAAGCAGTGGAGTCATTCAGGTTCCTGGGCACTACCATCTCTCAGGACCTGAAGTGGGACAATCACATTGACTTCATTGTGAAAAAGGCCCAGCAGAGACTGCACTTCCTTCGTCAGCTGAGGAAGTTCAACCTCCCACAGGAGCTGCTGATTCAGTTCTACTCGGCTGGCATTGAGTCTGTCTTATGCACTTCCATCACTGTCTGGTTTGGTTCAGCTACCAAATCTGACATCAGGAGACTACAACGCACAATCCGGACTGCGGAGAGGATTATTGGTGCTCCCCTGCCAACCCTCCAGGACCTGAACTCTTCCAGAGTGAGGAAGAGAGCAGGGAAAATCATCACAGACTCCGCTCACCCTGGACACCTCCTGTTTGAACTGTTACCATCAGGACGGCGACTCCGATCACTGGCCACTAGAACATCTAAGCACAGTAACAGTTTCTTCACGCAGGCCATTTCCCTCTTAAACAGTTAAATACCCCCCAAAGTGCAATACTCTGACTGTTTAGTGCAATCTTTTAAAGGTCCCGTTCTTCGTGATCCCATTGTTCAAACTTTAGTTAGTGTGTAATGTTGCTGTTAGAGCATAAATAATACCTGTAAAATTATAAAGCTCAAAGTTCAATGCCAAGCGAGATATTTTATTTAACAGAAGTTCCCTTTCAAAGCCTACAGCGAACGGCCGGCTTGGACTACATCCTGGTACTTCCTTCTTTGATTACGTCAGTAGAACAGTAGAACAGACTAACCTCCGCCCACAAGACTACGCGAAAAAAGGGGGCGTGGTCTTGTTGCTGTCCCACGTGGAGAAGAGGAAGTGTCGCATGGAGAAAAGGAAGTGTTGCGTTTCAGTGTGTTTGTCGCCATGTCGTCGAGACGCTGTTATTTTCATCCCGGAGTCAAATCACCTTTGTTTGGCTTTCCCAGGGACGCTGTAGAGATCATTAAGCGCGCATATATCTCCCGTTAAGAGGCGTGACCTTTCCACGTGTGCTAAGCTACTGTCGAATCACAACACAGGACCGTGCTACGTTCGCTAAGCTGCTGTCAAATCAAAACACGGGAACCGCTGGCACAATCAGAACTCGTTACGTATTTCTGAAGGAGGGACTTCATAGAATAAAGGAAGTCATCAGCCTGTTTTTAGGACGGTGAAAACAGCGGTATACAGATGAGTACATTGTGTTAAAAATACAGTTTTTTTTTTTACACGTGAAACATGAACACGTTATATTGCACACTGTAAACACAATCAAAGCTTAAAAAAAACACAAAGAACGGGACCTTTAAACTCAGGAGATTATTTATGTTTATATATTCATACTACTCAAATACTGTAAATATGTTCATAATCTGTAAATGTTTATTCTGACTAAACGTAACTGTGACCTTATTTTTATACTATTTTTCATATTTTTATTCTTAGAATTTGTATTACTATGTTCTCGTTGTGTTTGTATTGTGTATGTGCACTGGAATCTTCAGCACCAAGAAAAATTCCTTGTGTGTGCAAACACACTTGGCAATAAAGCTCTTTCTGATTCTGATTCACCGGAAACGGTGTTGTGTTGAACACGCTATTCTGATGACGTTGAGTTGCAACTATGGCAGCTGAGAAGGCCATCCTTTGTGTTCTTTTTGAATAATTTTTGGCGCCTGATGAAATCGATATAAATACGTGTTTAATACTGCAAAATACAGGCAATCACTGCCCTTGCCGTCCAGAATAAAAGACAACATCCCAATCCCATTTAATGAACCTTTTTTTATCTCCATTTTATTTTATTTCTAGTTCTTACTTTTTTAATAACTTGTATTTTCGTTCTCATTTTTATGTAAAGCACTTAATTACCATATATGAAATTTGCCTTGCAATGAAGCTAAAAATATAAATAAATACATCATCATGTTGATACTGTATATATATTTTTTTACGACAATCATGTCTTCTAATATCTTCATTTGTTGCGTATACATACTGAGCTGCAGCGGAAACATTTGTAAACATCTTTACTTGGACCCATTGTGTGAGCGGTCTCTTTAATACAGCGTGGTTTATATAGACGGTTTCATCAGACACGTGCGTTGCCACGGTTACGCGCCTGGCCCGAAGTTAACTTCCGGTCTGTGTTTATCGGTCTGGTAAGGGGATAGTATGGCGCACTACTCAGTAGAAACACATTTTTGACGTACTATTCTTGGATAACATGATATAAATATTCACGATCAAGCAGACAGAATATGACACCAGTGCAAAAACAGTGTGTGCGACTCACCAAAAAGCCTTAATGCTTCATTAACCCTTTAAAGGTCCCATGGCATGGCATGGCATTTTTCTATTATTGTATAGTGTTTCCTGAGGTGTACTTATATTGTTAGTATGATTTTTACATCATAAAATGTCATAATTTAGAAATAAAAGGCATTTTTTCTATTCTGCTGTTTGCCCTGTGGCTGAATGCCCTGCTTCAAGAGGCGTGTCTGCTGTGAGACTTCAGTAAAAACGCCCACTGTTGTGATTGGCTGACATCTTTGCATTTGAAATGAGCGGAGGGGACGTGGTTTAATGAGGTCTATGACGCACGAGCTGCTGCCAGAGAGACGGATGGACCGGAGTTCACTTCACATCAGTTCTGTCAGTCTCAGTTCAGTGAACTGTTATAGTTACAGCATATACTTCAGGTTATTAGTTTATTTCTAGTCGGAGGGGCTGTCTCTCATGTCAGAAAGTTAGTAACTTTAGTCAATTATGGATCAGCGCTGACTCGAGACGCGAACCGTTTAGAACGATTCAGTCCGATTTGGTGAACTGATTCGGTTCACTAAAAAGAATCGATTCAAAAGAATGATTCGTTCGCGAACCGGACATCACGGAGACGGAGCTAACAAAGTTATTTATAGTAACTACTGAGTTGTGAGAGCTGTGCTGTCAGCGCGAGTTTATTGTGTTTGTATCTGAGAGTTCTGAATAAACACGAGTCCCAGTCCGCCTTCATCATTATTCTACCAACTTTGTAACTCATGCAATGTACCATTACAGCTGTCGAGATGAACAAGTTAGTAAGTGTTGATTAAGGCAGTATTTCTAGATATGTTCCAATTATATGAAAAGCGTCAGTGACGCGCATTGAGTACACAGCGCAAACAAAGACACAACAGCAGTAATCGAATGTAATCCAGTTTATTGTGGTGATAGCTGGCTAGCCTAGCCGGATACCCTCACGCTTACCCTCCTTCTGCTTAATCTCTGGCCGCGTTTGGTGCCTCCGCTGTGGGCCAGATGCAGTACTGGGGGTCGGGGATGTTGAAGGCCACCGGCCAGTGCAGCCCGAGCTTCGGCGTGTGTGAGGTTTATCTCTAAAGATGCTGCTGTACAGTCTAGTACAGACTACTCTGCTGATGTTGAGCAGAAACTCATGACTGTATGCACATTTAAGAACAGATAGACGCGACCAGGACGTACAAAAACACTGACTCACAAGATAGAAAACACGAAAACACCGTTCTGTCTGGAGAGAGAGAAGCCGCTGCGTGTGCACGAATAATAAATAATTAGCTACACATAAGAAATCAATGATCACAGATCAGAAGGAACTGAAGAAAGACTTCTGTTTTCATTTGTACATCCAAACACTGAGAAACTGCCAGCGTTCACTCCTTCACAAGTAACGTTAATGATCTCTCGAGCGCTTGCTTGGGCGTGCCAGATTCTCTGGGTGGAGGAAAGGGAGGAAACCGTTCCTGCTTGGACGTCAAACCAGGAGACTTCAGGATTGGCTCGTCTGGCCTGTCATTTTCTCAAAGGCAGAGAAAGACAGCCAGAACTCGGTTTTACACCGATCAACATTTCTATCCAATTGGGGTCAATATTCAGGCTAGGGGAACTCATATTAATGTTGAAAAACCTCATAAAATGAAAATGTCATGCCATGGGACCTTTAAGGGGGCGTTTCCCCCACTCTACATTGCAGACAGAAATGGGAGATTATTTATAATAAACATGCTGAAACAATAAAAACATGTAAATTAAGATAATGCTGCCCAATTAAAATGAAAGATGATAGCGCATAAGAAAGATAACGCAGCCTCTGTTGTTGTTGATTCTTTGCGGATGTCTACCGGAAGTTAAGTTTGGGCCACAAAAGCGCGCATGCGCAGTAACGTTTGTTTATGTTGTTGCCGTTGAAACCGTCTATACATGTTGCTGCTGATTGGGCTGACATTTTTGACACACCCACCAAACGAGATAAAACACATCTCAAACCTGTTGCGCACTGTTTCCAGGAAACATTACATTTATGCATTTGGCAGACGCTTTTATCCAAAGCGACTTACAGTGCCCTTATTACAGGGGCAATCCCCCTGGAGCAACATGGAGTAAAGTGCCTTGCTCAAGAACACACTGGTGGAGACCGCTGGGATCGAACCAGCAACCTTTTGCGTATCAGTTCCAGGGTTTAACCCACTGGACCACCATCTGAAACATGACGTTGAGCCGGAAACCGTAGCAAAATGTTGCGCAGCGGTTTGAGCTTTGAACGTGCCCCTGATGCCTCACTTTCTTTCCAGTCACGTGACTGCTTCTCTTTCTGTGTCGGAATGTTAGAACCCAGATCAGCTCTACGGGTTTATGGAAGTTCAAGTCAATTTACTAACATTTTTAATATAGGGTGAATTCAGGGTGATTGGGACACTTTTCCAAGTCATCTCAATGGCAAAATGTGTCCAAATCACCCTAAATTCACCCTACAAGCCTATAGCCTATATTGCATGATCATATATTCTGCCATATAAACAATAGACTATAAAATCCATACAATTATTAGAGCACCATTTACTTGCATCAAACAACTCTGTTAGTATTATTATAATTGTTACATTTAATTTATTGCCACACTTTAATATGTTAATTATATTATCAGAAAACTGAACATTTAGCATAGTCAGGCTTTTATTTGTGTTTAACGGATAAAAATCGCACTCAGTTATATGGCTGTTATAAATTTTACATGCCACAAGATGGCGCTGTTTTTGACACTCCCGTTGCTTTGAATCTTTTCCCGAAAAACAATCTGAGCCCATCCATAGGAAGTGACAATGTCCGGCTAAGGAAGTAGACCAGCGGGCACAGAAAACATTAAATTATCCACAAATAGAAACGAATGTATCTTTTAGTAATCTGAAGTCAAGAGATTGATTTCATTTGAAATTAGTAAGAAATGGCAAAAGATATGGAATTGTGGATCTAAAGGATGACATCTTTATCAGATTCTGGAGTGGGTTGGAAATGAGAGGAAAACATATGGAAATAGGAAAAAATTTATAACTGTTAGAAGGATAAGAATTGGTCACACTGCATTAAACAATAGGGAAGCATGTGTAACCCCTCCTGTTCGAACCGCCCCACTCCAAGCGGGACTCGAACCCGTGTCCGCCCGCATGAGAGTCAGACGCTCCAACAAGGAGGCTAAAGGCTGCAACCTCTAGTGTCAGTCGCTAGAGCATCTCTTGATATCAGAGGAGTGAGGTTTACTCTCACAGCGACTACCAGCTGGCCTCCGTTACACATGAAACAGGAAACTGTGCCTGAAATATTGTGCAGCATATTCTTTTTGAGTGTGCTTCATATCAGAGGGAGAGACAACAGTCATTCAAGAATTATGATGGAGGGGACTTGATAACATTTCACTAAAAGTATTGTTAGGAAACTGGCCAAGACAATCAATAATTCATGAAATATTATCTAAATATCTTAAAAAAAATAAAAAAAACAGGAACAATGAATAGATTTTTCTTTTTTCTTTCATTTCTTCCGAGTCTGTGCACTCCACACTCCAGATCAGTCGATAGCGGTAATGCACCTTATAGTTGGATGCCGATCGCCATTAAAATAAAAGAAGAAGGGTGTTCTCAGTGTGGAGAAATTCGCCATTATCTGCGCGGATCTCTAAATCTAGTGGTGTTTAAAGGACAACTAAAAAGATGTGGCAAAATCAATGGAACAAAGAAAGTAAAAGAAGATATCTGTTTAAAAAATAACCCATTAGTTGGGAGTACAGGGTCTGGAGGACGAAATAGAAAAGAGGAGAAGGTTATTACAAGAATAAGAAATGGGCATACTGGGCTAAATGGTTCTCTCTATGTGATTGGAAAACATAAGGATGGGAAGTGTGAATATTGTGGAGAGCCAGAAACAGTGGATCATGTTTTATTACATTGTCAGAAGTACCCAGTAAACACAGAACGTTCCCATAACGTTCCCGTTTGGTTATTTTTGTGGGGAACCAAATAAGAACGTTCTGTTTTGGTTGTGTTTTTATAACCTAAAGAGAACCTTCCCAGAACGTTCCCTGCGGGTTATTTTTGAGGAGTTATTTTATAACCTAAAGAGAACCTTCCCAACAGGGAACGTTCTATTTACGTAAAGAAAACTTTCCTGGCTAACCAATAGAAAACGTTAGGATGCCTGTTCTGAGAACCAGAAACTAACGTTCCCAGTACGTTCTGGGAACCAAAAATTGTTATCTGGGTATGAATCAGAGAGAGAAGTTTTAAAGCATGCACGGAGAGAAAACGGAGAGGGAAATATCAGTAATATTCTTAAAACATCTGCAGATGACAAGGGATGGAAACTTCTTCTAGAGTATTTAGGATCAACAAGATTAATGAATAGAATTTGAGAATTATAATTGTGTTTATGTATATTTATTTAGGTTTGTTTATTGGTTATTATTTTATGCTATCTTTTATTTCTTTTTTTAATCTCATTTAAAAATGTGTTCTCTTTGTCCTTATAATTTGGGTGTTTATATAGAGCATTAGTCCAGACTCCAGATCAGTGGGTGGCGGTAATGCGCCTAGAAGTTGTTTGCCAACCGCCAATAAAAACAAAACAAGAAGAAGAAGACGAAGAAGAAGAAGGATCTCTAAATCTGACCCATGGCATCCTCAAGCGCCACAACAGAGACTTCAGGTAACGTTTTGCCTTTAAGAAGAACTCGTGATAAACTTTGACGAAGTAATTGTGTTACACAGACAAATGCACTTCATAGAGGCGTTCGTACTGTTTTACTTTCGGTTTGCACACGGACTGTTAAGTGCTGTTACTTCCACATCTGCAAATAGCCCAACTTCTCTTCGCCGTTATTTCCATTACGTATGGTCAGTTCTTTAGAAAGTGCAAACATTATAAACAATGTATGGTTGCAAGGGTATCGATACGTTCTGTAAACTAGGCTAAGTGACTGTAGAGGAGCCTTAAATCTGGGCTTTTCATTTTCTGTTGAGTAGTGTAAAGGTAGGACTGCGGTGACTGCCGCCACCCCGAAATGTACGGTCAATCTATCCGCCAAGTTATTTCGTGGTGCGCGCATACACTGGCTATTACGGTACGACCGTCAGAGAACTGATATGAAAACAAGTGATCTTCCGGTGAACGCGATTTCACCTGAAAATGACAGTACACCTCACAGCCTGTCACTGTATGATGTGTAATTCCAAAATAAAAGTCTCCCTGAATAAATAAACAAACAGGCATATATATATATATATATACACACACATACACACACATACACACACATACACACACATACACACACACACACACACACACACACACACACACACACACACACACACACACACACACACACACACACACACACACACACACACACACACACACATATATATATATATGTATGTATGTATGTATGTATGTATGTATGTATGTGTGTGTGTGTATATATATATAATATATATATATATTAGGGATGCACGATATATCTGCAACATATCGTTATCGGCTGATAAATGATTATTTTTGATGTTATCATTATCGGTCCAATAAGAAAATTTGACCGATATAGTCAAGCCGATAGATAATGTATTATTTCCTTCAGCTGAGACAGACGCGCTGTCCACCATGATGGGTTTGAATTGCTCTAAATATGATTGGAATCACTTCGAAAAGGAAAATACAGTTATGTGCAACATGTGCAGCGCAAGTCTTCTATAATCTACATAAAATGATAATGAGAATATGGCTGTAAAAGAGCGTTGTGTTTCAGCGTTTGTTGAGGGAAGAGCGCGCTCACGGAGTTACACCTTCATGACGAGTAGGGATGCACCGATATGAACATTTTGGCCGATACCGATAACCGATAATTCTTAATATTTGAAAGCCGATAACCGATATATTGGCCGATAAATCTAAATACAAATTTTAATAAACTCTGAGAGCCTGATTACAAAAACAAAAGGCTCACCATTAAAAGCCATGTCCCAAACACTTCAACATAAATCAAACCTATACACTACAGTAGCCTATTTGAACCAGTGTGAGATTCCTTACCGTTTCAAATTAATTTTACACTCCTATGGCCAAATTTTTTTTTAACACTTTACAATAAGGTTTAATTTTTGTTAGTATTAGTTAACCAACAATGAATGAACAATACTTCAACAGGATTTATTAATTTTAGTTCATGTTAATCTCAACATATTCAGACCCAAAGTTGTGTCTTTTAACATTAGGTATGAACTGTGAATGGACTGTTACAAAACACAAACATTTTATTACTAAAAGAAACAAAGGTTATTGCTCTCTGTTTGTTCATGATAGTTAATGCATTCATAAAATGAGACCTTATTTGTAAAATGTTACCAAAAATTATATTGTCTAAAAAATAAAAATAATATACCTAAATAATGCAAACAAGTAATTGAACAGCATTACTTAGGCTGCATAATAAAGAATCAGAATGCAAGTGCATGAAATAACCTCCGCACAGAAGATAAAGAAATGGTTTTAATCAAACCATATTGTTGATGGAAATGATACGAGAACAATAAAAGTGCTAATTATAAAAAATAATGCTTCTGTGTTTTTGAAAAAAAAAATATGTTTAATATTACAGTAATAGTAAACATCTGTAATTAGTCTAGTCTATTAGGAATAATGTTGCTGTTTGAGAGCGCGCTGAAGCTGGAGAGAATGAACGAACAACCATAAACTGAAGCGCTTAGAAGTTTAATTAACAACTAAACGCATCATATATGAGAACAATCAGATATTTATACAAAATAAATATAATATTATAACTTATATTAGCACAAAATCACGCATAGGTGAAGGGTTATAACTCCTGTGGATGCTCTTCCCCTGTTTGAGAGCGTGCTGAAACTTAAGATGATCACCGGTACAGTGAAGCACTGCGGGTTATTGACTTAACGAAACACATCCTATATGACTTTAATCAGATTTTTATACTACAAAAACGTAATATTACGACTTACATATGCTTAAAATGACGCGAATGCACAAGCGAACTTGACTGTGCTGGTCAGAATGCGTTGTTGACGTTTCCCACAACAGCGCGCTGAAAAACAACTAAACCCAGAGAATTCACTACGTTTTATAACAGAAATATTCTCATTGCAGTGTTATGTAGGCTATAGGACAGTCCCAGTAGTTATTAATGCTGTGCATTTCTGTTTGAAATGCGAGCGCCGGTACAATGAAGTGCTTTACTGCATCGTTAATTAACTCAACCAAACGCATCCTATATGGGATTATATACACAAAATAATAAATATAATATTACAACTTACAATGGCACAAAAGGCTGTGAATGCACAAGCAAACTTGACTGTGCTCGTCATGAAGGTGTAACTCCGTGGGCGCGCGCTGAAGCTAAAGACCGGTACAATGAAGTGCTTTACTGCATCGTTTATTAACTCAACCAAACGCATCCTATATGATATTACATACACAGAATAATAATAAATATAATATTACAACTTACAATGGCACAAAAGGCTGTGAATGCACAAGCAAACTTGACTGTGCTCGTCATGAAGGTGTAACTCCGTGGGCGCGCGCTGAAGCTAAAGACCGGTACAATGAAGTGCTTTACTGCATCGTTTATTAACTCAACCAAATGCATCCTATATGATATTACATACACAGAATAATAATAAATATAATATTACAACTTACAATGGCACAAAAGGCTGTGAATGCACAAGCAAACTTGACTGTGCTCGTCATGAAGGTGTAACTCCGTGGGCGCGCTCTTCCCTCAACAAACGCGCTGAAACACAACGCTCTTTTACAGCCTATTCTATTCTCATTATCATTTTATGTAGATTATAGAAGACTTGCGCTGCACATGTTGCACATAACTGTATTTTCCTTTTCGAAGTGATTCCAAACATATTTAGAGCAATTCAAACCCATCATGGTGGACAGCGCGTCCGTCTCAGCTGAAGGAAATAATACATTATCTATCGGCTTGACTATATCGGTCAAATTTTCTTATTGGACCGATAACGATAACATCAAAAATAATCATTTATCGGCCGATAACGATATGTTGCCGATATATCGTGCATCCCTAATGACGAGCACAGTCAAGTTCGCTTGTGCATTCACAGCCTTTTGTGCCATTGTAAGTTGTAAAATTATATTTATTATTCTGTGCATATAATCTCATATAGAATGTGTTTGGTTGAGTTAATTAACGATCAGTAAAGCATTTCATTGTACCGGTCTTTAGCTTCAGCGCGCATTTCAAACAGAAATGCACAGCATTCATAACTACTGGGACTGTCCTATACATAAAACTGATGAGAATATTTCTGTTATAAAACGTAGTGAATTCTCTGGGTTTAGTTGTTGTGTTTCAGCGCTGTTGTGGGAAGCGTCCACAACACATTCTGACCAGCACAGTCAAGTTCGCTTGTGCATTCGCGTCATTTTAAGCAATATGCAAGTCGTAATATTACGTTTTTGTAGTATAAACATCTGATTAAAGTCATATAGGATGCGTTTGGTTAAGTCAATAACCCGCAGTGCTTCACTGTACCGGTGATCATCTTAAGTTTCAGCGCGCGCTCTCAAACAGAGGAAGAGCATCCACAGGAGTTATAGGCCTTCACCTGTGCGTGATTGTGCTAATATAAGTTGTAATATTATATTTATTTTGTATAAATTATCCGATTGTTGTCATATATGATACGTTTAGTTGTTAATGAATCTTCTAAGCGCTTCAGTTTACGGTTATTCGTTCATTCTCTCCAGCTTCAGCGCGCTCTCAAACAGCAACATTATTCCTAATAGACTAGACCAATATTAAAGATGTTTACTATTACTGTAATATTAAACATATTTTTTTCAAAAACACAGAAGCGTTATTTTTTATAACTAGCACTGTTATTGTTCTCGTATCATTTCCATCAACAATACGGTTTGATTTAAACCATTTCCTTATTGTCTGTGTGGAGGTTATTTCATGCACTTGCATTCTGATTATTTATTAGCAGCCTAAGTAATGCTGTCCAATAACTTGTTTGCATTATTTAGGTATATTATTTTTATTTTTTAGGCAATATAATTTTTGGTAACATTTTACAAATAAGGTCTCATTTGTTAATGCATTAACTAACACGAACAAACAGAGAGCAATAACCTTAATGTTAGTAATAAAATGTGTGTGTTTATTAACAGTCCATTCACAGTTCATACCTAATGTTAACACACAACTTTGGGTCTGAATATGTTGAGATTAACATGAACTAAGATGAATAAATACTGTTGAAGTATTGTTCATTCATTGTTGGTTAACTAATACTAACAAAAATTAAACCTTATTGTAAAGTGTTAACATGTTTTTTTTTTATAAAGTAAGTTGGCCATAGGAGTGTAAAATTTAATTTGAAATGGTAAGGAATCTTACACTGGTTCAAATAGGCTTCTGTAGTGTATAGGTTTGATTTATGTTGAAGTGTTTGGGACATGGCTTTTAATGGTGAGCCTTTTGTTTTTGTAAAATCAGGCTCTCAGAGTTTATTAAAATTTGTATTTAGATTTATCGGCCAATATATCGGTTATCGGCTTTCAAATATAAAGAATTATCTGTATCGGCCAAAATGTTCATATCGGTGCATCCCTAATATATATATATATATATATACATACATACATACATACATACATACATACATACATACATACATACATACATACATACATACATACATACATACATACATACATACATACATACATACATACATACATACATACATACATACATACATAGTCAAGTCAACTTTATATAGCGCTTTTAACAATGTAGATTGTTTCAAAGCAGCTTTACAGTGTTAAACAGGAAAATAATGCAGCATAATTTTATTCAGCTGTATAGCCATTCTGGCAAAATTTCAAGTATCATACAGTGACAGTGTGGGCTTTAGATTAATAATTTGATCAGTAATTTAGTTTAAATGGTTAATTTAGTTTATTATTTAGATGTATTTCGATGTTTAGTTGAAAAATGTAGTGTCCCCAACTGAGCACGCCAAGCCAGAGGCAACAGTGGCAAGGAAACCAAAACCCCATTAGGTGACCTAATGGAGAAAAATAAACCTTGGGAGAAACCAGGCTCAGTCGGGGTGCCAGTTCTCCTCTGGCCAATTAACAAACAGCGTATTATTATTATTATTATTATTCTGGCAGTTTTACAGCTCGGAGGTCATAATAGATCAGAATATTCGAGGGACCGGGGGCAACATGCTGGAGACGGGTTTATTGAGGATGATGTTGATTAAATAATTATTAAAGTGCAATATTCGAATGATCGGAGGC